>NW_025335501.1:9413-14087 GCF_004798865.1 Varanus komodoensis | reverse complement strand
CCCGCGGGTCACGACTCCGAAAGTGGCAAAATTGGGCTGTTGGCAGAATGCTTCCAAATTCACAGATTTTGCTCGGGGTGGGCCCCCCGATGCCCTGCATGCGTCGGTGAGTCTGCCGAAGCCCTGGAAGGGGTGTCTGGGAAAGGCGAGCACAATCTGTCCAATATGCCAAAAATAGGCACGAGACGCTGAGCCGCGAGTCACGATTCCGAAAGGGTAAAATTGGGCGGGTGGCAGAATGCTTCCAAGTTCACAGAGTTTGTTCGGGGAGGCCCCCAATATCCTGCATGCGTCGGAAACACTGCCGGAGCCCTGGAAGTGGTGTCTGGGAAGGGGAGCAAAATCTGTCTGAAATGCCGAAAGTTGGCCCGACATGCTGACCCGCTTGTCCCGACTCCGAAAGTGGCAAAATTGGGCGGTTGGCAGAATGCTTCCAAATTCACAGATTTTGCTCGGGGAGGCCCCCCGATGCCCTGCATGCGTAGGTGCATCTGCCGGAGCCCTGGAAGGGGTGTCCTGGGAAGGACAGCAAAATCTGTCCGAAAAGCCAAAAATAGGCCCGAGATGCTGACGCGCGTGTCACGACTCAGAAAGTGGCAAAATTGGGCGGTTGGCAGAATGCTTCTAAATTCACAGAGTTTGCTCGGGGAGGTCCACCGATACCGAGCATGCGTCGGTGCCAAAGCCGGAGCCCTGGAAGTTGTGTCTGGGGAAGGCGAGCAAAATCTGTCTAAAATGCCAAAAATAGGCCCGAGATGCTGACCCGCGGGTCACGCCTCCGAAAGTGGCAAAATAGGACGGTTTGCAGAATGCTTCCAAATTCACAGAGTTTGCTAGACGAGGGCCCCCGATGCCCTCCAAGCGTCGGTGCATCTCCCGGAACCCTGGAAGTGATGTCTGGGGAAGGGGAGCAAAATCTGTCTGAAATGACGAAAATTGGCCCGACATGCTGACCCGCGGGTAACGACTCCGAAAGAGGCAAAATTGGGCGGTTGGCAGAATGCTTCCAAATTCACAGGGTTTGCTCGGGAGTTCCCCCGATACCTAGCATGCGTCGGTGACACTGCCGGAGCCCTGGAAGTTGTGTCTGTGGAAGGCGAGCAAAATCTGGCCAAAATGCCAAAAATAGGCCCGAGATGCTACCCGCGGGAAATGACTCCGAAAGAGGCAAAATTGGGCTGTTGACAGAATGCTTCCAAATTCACAGATTTTGCTCGGGGTGGGCCCGCGATACCCTGCATGCGTCGGGTTCCTCGGCTGGAGCCCTGGAAGAGGTGCCTTGGGAAGGAGAGCAAAGCATGTCCGGATTGCCAAAACTAGGCCCGAGATGCTGACGCGCGGGTCACGACTCAGAAAGTGGCAAAATTGGGCGGTTGGCAGAATGCTTCCAAATTCACAGAGATTTCTCGGGGCAGTTCCACGATACCGTGCATGCGTCGGTGCCACTGCCGGAGTCTTGGAAGTTGTGTCTGGGGAAGGGGAGCATAATCTTTCCAAAATGCCGAAAATAGACCCGAGATGCTGACCCGCGGGTCACGCCTCCGAAAGTGGCAAAATTGGGCGGTTGGCAGAATGCTTCCAAATTCACAGAGTTTGCTCGGGGATGTCCCCTGATACCGAGCATGCGTCGGTGCCAAAGCCGGAGCCCTGGATGTTGTGTCTGGGGAAGGCGAGCAAAATCTGTCTAAAATGCCAAAAATAGGCCCGAGATCGTGACCCACGGGTCACGCCTCCGAAAGTGGCAAAACAGGACGGTTGGCAGAATGCTTCCAAATTCACAGTTTACTCGACGAGGGCCCCCGATACTTTCCAGCGTCGGTGCATCTCACGGAGCCCTGGAAGTGGTGTCTGGGGAAGGGGAGCAAAATCTGTCTGAAATGCCGAAAGTTGGCCCGACATCCTCAACCGCAGGTCACGACTCCGAAAGTGGCAAAATTGGGCGGTTGGCAGAATGCTTCCAAATTCGTAGGGTTCTTTTGGGGTGGGGTCCCGATACCCTGCAAGTGTCGGAGCATCTGTCGGAGCCCTGGAAGTGGTGTCTGGGGAAGGCGAGCAACATCTGTCCGAAATGCCGACAATAGGCCCGAGATGCTGAACCGCGGGTCACGACTCTGAAAGTGGCAAAATTGGGCGGTTGGCAGAATGCTTCCAAATTCTCAGAGTTTGCTCGGGGAGGGCCCCTGACAACCCTGCATGCGCAGTGCCACTGCCGGAGCCCTGGAAGGTGTGTCTGGGGAAGGTGAGCAAAATCTGTCCAAAATGCAGAAATAGGCCCCAGATGCTGACCCGCGGGTCACACCTCTGAAAGTGGCAATATGGGAAGGTTGGCAGAATGCTTCCAAATTCACAGGATTTGCTCGGGATGGGCTCCCGGTACCCTGCAAGCGTCGGAGCATCTGCCGGAGCCCTAGAAGTGGTGTCTGGGGAAGCGGAGGAAAATAGGTCTGAAATGCCGAAAATTGGCCCGAAATGCTGACCCGCGGGTCACGACTCCAAAAGTGGCAAAATTGGGTGGTTCGCAGAATGCTTCCAAATTCACAGTGTTTCCCTGGGAGGGCCCCCGATACCATGCATGCGTCGGTGCGTCTGCCGAAGCACTGGAAGTGGTGTCTGAGGAAGGCGAGCAAAATCTGTCCAAAATTCCTAAAATAGGCCCTAGATGCCGACCTGCAGGGCACGACTCCGAAAGTAGCAAAATTGGACGGTTGGCAGACTGCTTCCAAGTTCACAGAGTTTGCTCGGTGAGGGCCCCCAATGCCCTGAATGCGTCGGTGCCACTGCCGGAGCTCTGGAAGTTGTGTCTGGGGAAGGCGAGCAAAATATATCCAAATTGCCAAAAATAGGCCCGAGATGCTGACCGCGGGTTACGACACCGAAAGTGGCAAAATTGGGCGGTTGGCAGAATGTTTCCAAATTGACAGAGTTTGCTCGGCGAGGGCACCCAATACCCTGCATGCATCGGTGCCTCGGCTGGAGCGCTGGAAGTTGTGTCTTGGGAAGGAGAGAAAATCTGTCCAAAATGCAAAAATAGGCCCGAGATGCTGAACGGCGGGCCACGAATCCGAAATTGGCAAAATTGGGCGGTTGGCAGAATGCTTCCAAGTTAACAGAGTTTGCTCGGGGAGGGCCCCCAATACTCTGCATGCGTCGGTGCCACTGCCGGAGCTCTGGAAGGTATGTCTGGAGAAGGCGAGCAAAATCTGTCCAAAATGCCAAAAATAGGCCCGAGATGCTGACCGCGGGTCACGACTCCGAAAGTGGCAAAATTGGGCGGTTGGCAGAATGCTTCCAAATTCACAGAGTTTGCTCGGGGTGGGCTCCCGGTACCATGCAAGCGTCGGAGCATCTGCCGGAGCCCTGGAAGTGGTGTCTGGGGAAGGCGAGCAAAAACTGTCCGAAATGCCGAAAATACGCCCGGGATGCTGACGCGCGGATCACGACTCCGAAAGTGGAAGAATTGGGCGGTTGGCAGAATGCTTCCAAATTCACACGGTTTGCTCGGGGAGGCCCCCCGATGCCCTGCACGCGTGGGTGCATCTGCCGGAGGCCTGGAAGCGGTGTCTGGGGAAGGGGAGCAAAATCTGTTTGAAATGCCGAAAATTGGCCAGACATGCTGACCCGCGGGTCACGACTCCGAATGTGGCAAAATTGGGCTTTTGACAGAAGGCTTCCAAATTCACAGGGTTTGCTCGGGGAGGCCCCTGATGCCCTGAAAGCGTAGGTGCTTCTGCCGGAACCCAGGAATGTGTGTCTAGGGAAGCCGAGCAAAATCTGTCCAAAATGCCAAAAATAGGCCCGAGATTCTGGCCCGTGGGTCACGACTCCGAAAGTGGCAATATTGGGCGGTTGGCAGAATGCTTCCAAATTGACAGAGTGTGCTCGGCGAGGGCCCCCGATACCCTGCAAATGTCGGAGCATCTGCCGGAGCCCTGTGAGTGGTGTCTTGGGAAGGAGAGAAAATCTGTCCAAAATGCCGAAAATAGGCCCGTATGCCGACGCGCGGGTCACGTCTCCGAAAGTGGCAAAATTGGGCTGTTGGCAGAATGCTTCCAAATTCACAGATCTTGCTCGGGGTGGGCCCGCGATACCATGCATGCGTCGCTGCCTCTGGTGGAGCCCTGGAAGGGGTGTCCTGGGAAGGCGAGAAAAATCTGTCCAAAATGCAAAAATAGGCCTGAGATGCAGACATGCGGGCCACGAATCCGAAATTGGCAAAATTGGGCGGTTGGCAGAATGCTCCCAAGTTCACAGAATTTGCTCGGGGAGGGCCCCCAATACTCTGCATGCGTCGGTGCCACTGCCGGAGCTCTGGAAGGTGTGTCTGGTGAAGGCGAGCAAAATCTGTCCAAAATGCCAAAAAGAGGCCCGAGATGCTGATCCGCGGGTCACGACTCCGAAAGTGGCAAAATAGGGCGGTTGGCAGAATGCATCCAAATTCACAGTGTTTGCCCTGGGAGGGCCCCCGATACCATGCATGCGTCGGTGCGTCTGCCGAAGCCCTGGAAGTGGTGTCTGGGGAAGGCGAGCAAAATATGTCCGAAATGCAGAAAATAGACACCAGATGCTGAACCGCAGGTCACGACTCCAAAAGTGGCAGAATTGGGCGGTTGGCAGACTGCTTCCAAATTTTCCCCAAAAACAGGGAGACGCGGACACACCTAGTCCTCTTTGAGA
>NW_025335501.1:7747-8875 GCF_004798865.1 Varanus komodoensis | reverse complement strand
CATGCGTCAGTGCCACTGCCGGAGCCCTGGAAGGTGTGTCTGTGGAACGAGAGCAAAATCTGTACAAAATGCTAAAAATAGGCCCGAGATGCTGACCCGCGGGCCACAACTCTGAAAGTGGCAAGATTGGGCGGTTGGCAGAATGCTTCCAAATTCACAGAGTTTGCTCGGAAAAGTCCCCCGATAACCTGCATGCTTCGGTGCCTCTGCCGGAGCCCTGGAAGTGGTGTCTGGGGAAGGCGAGCAAAATCTGTCTGAAATGCCGAAAATAGGCCGGAGATGCTGACCAGCGGGTCACGACTCTGAAAGTGGCAAAATTGGGGGGTTGGCAGAATGCTTCCAAATTCACAGAGTTTCCTCGGGTGGGTCCCCCGATACCGTGCTTGCGTCGGTATCAGTGCCGGAGCCCTGGAAGTTGTGTGTAGGGTAGGCGAGCTAAATCTGTCCAAAATGCCAAAAATAGGCCCGAGATGCTGACCCGCGGGTCACGACTCCGAAAGTGGCAAAATTGGGCGGTTGGCAGAATGCTTCCAAATTCACAGAGTTTACACGGGTAGGTCCCCCGATGCCGTGCATGCGTTGGTGCCACTGCCGGAGCCCTGGAAGTTGTGTGTGGGGAAGGCGAGCAGAATCTGTCCGAAATGCTGAAAATAGACCGAGATGCTGACCCGCGGGTCACGACTCCGAAAGTGGCAAAATTGGGCGTTTGGTAGAATGCATCCAAATTCACAGAGTTTTTAAAGGGAGGGCCCCCGACACCCTGCATGCGTCGGTGCCACTGCCGGAGAACTGGAAGGTGCGTCTGGGGAAGGGGAGCAAAATCTGTCCGAAATGCCGACAATAGAACCGAGATGCTGACCCGCGGGTCACGACTCCGAAAGTGGCAAAATTGGGCAGTTGGCAGAATGCTTCCAAATTCTCAGAGTTTGCTCTGGGAGGTCCCCCGATAACGAGCATGCGTCGGTGCCTCTGCCGGAGCCCTGGAAGTTGTGTCTGGGGAAGTCGAGCATAATCTGTCCGAAATGCGAAAATAGACCCGATATACTGACCTGTGGGCCACGACTCTGAAAGTGGCAAAATTGGGCGGATGGCAGAATGTTTCCAAATTCACAGATTTTGCTCGTGAAG
>NW_025335501.1:0-5451 GCF_004798865.1 Varanus komodoensis | reverse complement strand
TGCAAAAGAGGCAAAATTGGGCGGTTGGCAGAATGCTTCCAAGTTCACACAGTTTGTTCGGGGAGGGCCCCCAATATCCTGCATGCGTTGGTACCACTCCCGGATCCCTGGAAGGTGTGTCTGGGGAAGGAGAGCAAAAGCTGTCTAAAATCCCAAAAATAGGCCCGAGATGCTGACCCGCGGGTCACGACTCCGAAAGTGGCAGAATTGGGCAGATAGCAGAATGCTTCCAAATTCACAGAGTTTCCTCGGGGAGGGCTACCCTGCAAGCGTCGGAGCATCTGCCGGAGCCCTGGAAGTGGTGTCTGGGGAAGGGGAGCAAAATCTGTCAAAAGATGCACGGAAAACAGGGCGAGGCGTGCGCACCTAGTCCACTTTGAGAAGCCGTTCTTCGCGCAGGCCTCCGTTTCCGCCCGTTCTGAACGCGGTCCGACGGTCGGAGGCCTGCCCGGGGGCCGTGATTTCCCGGCCCAACCCTGACAGAAGCCCAAAAGTTTCCCCAAAAAGAGGGCGACGCGGACACACCTAGTCCCCTTTGAGCCGCTTTCCTCCACGTACGGCTCTGTTTCTGCCCGTTCCGAGCACGTTCCGACTGTCGGAGTTCTGCCCGGAGGCCGCGATTTCCCGGTCCCATGCTGACAGTGGGGCAAATGTTGCCCAGAAAACAGGGTGACGTGCGTCCACCTAGTCCTCTTGGAGGCGCTGTCCCTCCGCGCAGGCCTCCGTTTACACCTATTCCGAGTGCGTTACGATGGTCGGAGGCCCGCCCAGAGGCCGCAATTTCCCGGTCGCACCCTGACAGAGGCCCAAAAGTTGCCCCGAAAAGAGGGTCACGCGGACAAACCTAGTCCTCTTTCAGATGCTGTCCCTCCACGCAGGCCTCCGTTTCCGCTTGTTCTGATCGCGTTCCGACGGTCGGATGTCCGCCTGGAGGCCACGATTTCCCGATCCCACTCTGACAGAGGGGAAAAAGGTGCTCCGAAAAGAGGGTGACGCGGACACACCTAGTCCCCTTTGAGGTGCTGTCCCTCCGCGCAGGAATCCGTTTCCATCCGTTCCGAGCACGTTCCTAGAGTCGGAGGCCCGCCCAGAGGCCACTAATTCCCGGCCCCACCCTGACAGAGGCCCTAAAGTTTCCCCAAAACAGGGTGATGAGGGCACACCTAGTCCACTTTGAAATGCTGCTCCTCCACGCAGGCCTCTGTTTCGGCCTGTTCCGAGCACGTTCCGACGGTCGGAGGACCGCCCGGAGACCACGATTTCTCGGCCCCACGCTGACAGTGGGGCAAACGTTGCCCCGAAAAGAGGGCCACGTTGACAAACCTAGTCCTCTTTGAGACGTTGTCCTTTGTGCAGGGTTCCGCTTCCGCACGTTCCGAGTATGTTCCGACGGTCGGAGGCCAGCCCAGAGGCCTCGAGTTCAGGGCCCCACCCTGACCGAGGAGCAAAAGTTTCCCCAAAAAGAGTGTGACGCGGACACACCCAGTCCCCTTTGAGACTCAGTCCATCCGCGCAGGCCTCTGTTTCTGCCCATTCCGAGCACAGTCCGATGGTCGGAGGACCGCCGGGAGGCCGCGATTTCCCGGCCCCACCCTGACACAGGACCAAAAGTTTCCCCAAAAAGAGGGTGATGAGGACACACCTAGTCCCCTTTGAAACGCTGTCCCTGTGCGCAGGCCTGTTTCGGTCCGTTCCGAGCACGTTACGATGTTCGGAGACTTGCCCGGAGGCCACGATTTCCCGGCCCCATGCTGGCAGTGGGGCAAACGTTGCCCCGAAAAGAGGGTGAGGCGGGTCCACCTAGCCTTCTTGGAGGCGCTGTCCTTCCGTGCAGGCCTCCATTTCCGCCCATTCCGAGCACGTTCCAACGGTTGGCAGCCTGCCCGGTGGCCACGATTTCCCGGCCCCAGCCAGACAGAGGGGAAAAGTTGCCCCGAAAAGGGGCCATGCACACGCTCTTTCTCCTCTTTGAGACGCTGTCCCTCCACGCGGGCCTCCGTTTCTGCCTGTTCTGAGTGTGTTCCGACGGTCGGAGGCCGTCCCGGAGGCCGGGATTTCCCGGCCCCACTCTGACAGAGGGGCAAAAGTTGCTCCGAAAAGAGGGCCATGCGGACACACACAGTCCTCTTTGAGACACTGTCCCGCCGCGCAGGCTTCCATTTCTGCTCATGTCAAGCGCGTAACGATGGTCAGAGGCCCGCCCGAAGGCCAGGATTTCCCAGCCTGATCCTGACAGAGAGGCAAAAGATGCCCGGAAAACAGGGCGAAGCGCGCGCACCGAGTCCTCTTTGAGAAGCTGTCCTTCGTGCAGGCCTCCATTTCCTCCCGTTCCGAGCGCGTTCCGACGGTCGGAGGACCGCCCGGTGGCCACGATTTCCAGGCCCCACCATGACAGAGGGCCAAAAGTTGCCCCGAATAGAGGGTGACGTGGACACACCTAGTCACCATTGAGACGCTGTCCCTCACGCAGGCCTCTGTTTCAACCAGTTCCGAGCATGTTCCGACGCTTGGAGGCCTGCCAGGAGGCCGCGATTTCCCGGCTCCACCCTGACTGAGGGGCCAACGTTGCCCCGAAAGGAGGGCCACACAGACACACCTAGTACTCTTTGAGACGCATTGCCTCGCGCAGGCCTCCATTTCCACCCGTTCCGAGCGCGTTCCGACGGTCGGAGGCCTGCATGGGGGCTGCGATTTCCCGGCCCCATCCTGACAGAGGCCCAAAAGTTTCTCCAAAAAGAGGGTGACGTGGTCACACCTTGTCCTCTTTGAGACGCTGTCCCTCCGCGCAGGACTCCATTTCCGCCCATTCCGAACGCGTTTCAACGGTCGGCGGCCCGCCCGGTGGCCGCGATTTCCTGAGCCCTAGCCTGACAGAGGGGCAAAGGTTGTACCAAAAAGAGGGCGACGCGCGCGCACCTTGTCCTTTTGAGACGCTCTCCCTCGCTCAGGCCTATGTTTCAGCCTGTTCCGAGCGCGTTCCGACAGTCGGATGCACCCCCGGAGGCCGGGATTTCCCGGCCCCACGCTGACAGCGGGGAAAATGTTGGCCCAAAAACAGGGGGACACGCGCACCTAATCCTCTTGGAGACGCTCTCCCTCCGTGCAGGCCTCCGTTTCCGCCTGTTGCGAGCGCGTTCCGATGGTTGGAGGCCCTTCCGGAGGCCGCGAATTCCCGGCCCCACCCTGACAGTGGGGCTAAAGTTGCGCCGAAAACAAGGGGAAGCGCGGGCACCTAGTCCTCTTGGAGAAAATGCCCAACGCGCAGGCCTCCGTTTCCGCTTGTTCTGAGCCCGTTTCGACGGTTGGACGTACGCCCGAAGGCCGTGATTTCCCGGCCCCACTCTGACAGAGGGGCAAAAGTCGCCCCGAAAAGAGGGTGACGCGGACACACCTAGTCCTCTTTGAGATGCTGTTCCTCCACGCAGGCCTCCGGTTCCGCCCATTCCGAGAGCGTTCCGAAGTTCGGAGGCCCGCACGGAGGCCCTGATTTCCCGGCCCCAGTCTGACAGAGGGCAAAGGTTGTCCCGAAAAGAGCGCGCGCATCTTGTCCTCTTTGAGACGCTGTCCCTCGCTCTGGCCTCCGTTTCAGCCCGTTCCGAGCACGTTCTGACGGTCGGAGGCCTGCTCAGAGGCCGCGATTTCCCGCCACCCCCCTGACAGATGGGCTAAAGATGCCCCAAAAAGGGGGCGACGCGGACTCACGTAGTCCTCTTACAGACGCTGTCCCTCCGCGGAGGCCTCCGTTTTCGCCCGTTCCGAGTGCGTTCCAGCAGTCGGCGGCCAGCCCAGAGGCTGCGATTTCCCGGCCCCACCCTGACAGAGGGGCAAAAGTTGCCCCGAAAACAGGGGGACGCGCACGCACCTTGTCCTCTTGGATACGCTGTCCCTCCACGCAGGCCTCCATTTACACCCGTTCGGAGCGCGTTCCTACGGTCGGACGCCCTCCCAGAGGCCGCGATTTCCCGGCCCCACCCTGACAGAAAGACAAATGTTGGCCCGAAATGAGGGAGACTCAGACACACCTAGTCCTCTTTCAGACGCTGTCCCTCCTTGCAGGCCTCCATTTCTGACCGTACCGACCGCGTTTCGACGGTTGGAGGCCCGCCCAAAGGCCGGGATTTCCCGGCCCGACTCTGACAGAGGGCCAAAAGTTTCCCCGAACAGAGGGCGACAAGCGCATCTAGTCTTTTTGAGGCGCTGTCCCTCCGCGCAGGCCTCCATTTCTGCCCGTTCCGAGCGCTTTCCGAAGGTCAGAAACCCGCACGGAAGCCGCGATTACCCGTCCCCACCCTGATAGACGGGCAAAAGTTTCCCCGAAAAGAGGGCCATGCAGACCCACCTAGTCCTCTTGGAGACGCTGTCCCTCGCGCAGGCCTCCGTTTCCGCCCGTTCCGGGAGCGGTCCGACGGTCGGAGTCCCGCCCAGACGCCGCGATTTCCAGGCCCCACCCTGACAGAGGGGCAAAAGTTGCCCCGAAAAGAAGGCCACGCGGACACACATAGTCCTCTTTGAGTCACTGTCCCTCCGCGCAGGCTTCCGTTACTGCCCATGCCGAGCGCGTAACGACGGTCGGAGGCCCGCCCGAAGGCCAGCATTTCCCGGCCCGATCCTCAGAGAGAGGCAAAAGATGCACGGAAAACAGGGGAAAGCGCGAGCACCTAGTCCTCTTTGAGAAGCTGTTCTTCGCGCAGGGCTCCGTTTCCGCCCGTTCCGATAGTGTTCCCACGGTCGGGAGCCCGCCCGCCGGCAGAGATTTCCCGGCCCCACGCTGACAGTGGGGCTAAAGTTGTCCCGAAAACAGGGGGATGCGCGCGCACATAGTCCTCTTGCAGACACATACCTCCGCGCGTGTCTCTGTTTGCACCCATTCCGAGCACGTTCTGACGGTCGGAGGACCGCCCGGAGACCATGATTTCCCGGTTCCAGCCTGACAGACGGCCAGAAGTTGCCCCGAAAAGAGGGCCACGTGGACACACCTAGTCTTCTTTCAGATGCTGTCCCTCCGCACAGGTCTCTGTTTCAGCCCTTTCCGAGCGCGTTCCACGTTTGGATGCACTCCCGGAGTCTACGATTTCCCGGCCCCACTCTGACAGAGGAGCAAAAGTTGCCCCGAAAAGAGGGTGACGCGGACACACCTATTCCCCTTTGAGACGCTGTCCCTCCACGCAGAAATCCGTTTCCACCCGTTCCGAGCACGTTCCGACAGTCGGAGGCCCCCCCAGAGGCCGCTATTTCCCGGCCCCACCCTGACAGAGGCCCTAAAGTTTCCCCAAAACAGGGTGATGAGGACACACCCAGTGCACTTTGAAACGCTGCCCCTCCGCGAAGGCCTCTGTTTCGGCCCGTTCCGAGCACGTTCCGACGGTCGGAGGACCACCCGGAGACCACGATTTCTCAGACCCATGCTGACAGTGGGGCAAATGTTGCCCCGAAAAGAGGGCCACGTTGACA
>NW_025335500.1:10021-13995 GCF_004798865.1 Varanus komodoensis | reverse complement strand
GCAAAGTATAACCTTTGTTCCCTTGATATCCCATGTTCGGCCTCTGGGCATTCCAGGGAGGTTCAAGAAGGTGTCCCATCCTTTTATTCTTGGAGGGGTACTGCCAGGAATTGGAAGGATAGGGCACAATTGTCCCAGGGTGTGTTCCACTGGAAGGCAGCCTCCATAGATACTGGATCTGCTCCAGAAAGAATGGAATAGAAGCCTTTGTCCCGGTGTTGCTGAGGAAGCTGGAACCATCCAGATATTGTCCATTCCGCCTAGGCAGGTGACTTACTTGTCAAGCCATTAAAGCTTGTTGAAGACTTTCATTCTTTCTTTCAATTTCAGAAAATGCCCCAGGCGAGGTGTGTGGAGTGGTGCACTCCAGGGCAATGGAGAGTTCCATAGGGGAAGCCAGTCTGCTGCTACAGGTGTGAACGGTGCACAGCAAGCATGTTCTCCACCTGCACAGGTACCTCAGACATTGAAAGCCATTCCTTAACATAAATGATAATGCAATGGGAGTGGTGTGGAGCTCAGGAAAAGCTTGAGGAAAGAAGTTTTGATAGTTTCAGAAGCTTTCATCCCCTCTCTATATTGCACACCTCTGTGTGTTTCTGGTTTACAGTATGTTCAACATTTCCAGAAGACATGATTTTTGTTAACAATACCACATTTTGCCGAGAAGCTTTCAACCACTGAAATCATGCACAGATTCTTTTCCAGCCTTGCATTTCCTCCTGCTTATGAATACTCCATTTCTAACTTTGCTGGGGCTACATGAGACCTATAGGTGTCTGGCAAAAACTCTGCTTGGGGCAGCAGGACGGTCCCTCCAGCAACATTACTGGATTTCACTGCAACCAGAACCAGATAGCCCATTTTTCATTGGTGGCCTCCAGCCTCAGGAGAGAAAGATCTCAGAGATTAGTGCACAGGATGAAGAGAACCTGTGCGGACACTGTGCGGACGGTCCGGACACTTCAACTGGTTCAAAATAGAGCTGCCAGGCTGCTGACGGGGACTGGGCGTTATGGTCACATGATTCCAGTTCTCCGTCAGCTTCACTGGCTTCCCATTGAAGTCCGGGCCCAATTCAAGGTGTTGGTAATGACCTATAAAGCCCTAAACGGCTAGGGTCCTGGTTACCTGAAGGAGCACTTACATCCATATATGCCCAGCCACCCCTTGAGATCAGCGGGAGAGGCCCTTCTTCGGGAACCCTCCGGGAAAGAAATTAGGAGGGTGGCTACTCGGAGGAGGGCTTTCTCTGCAGTGGCGCCCAACCCATGGAATTCAGTCCCCAAAGAGGTCCGCCTGGCACCGTCGTTACTGGTTTTTCGGCGCCAGGTAAAGACCTTTTTATTTAAAATCATTTTAATTGTTAAAACATATGATCTGGCCAGGGCAACTTCTTCTTCCTTCTCTTTCTCCTCCTATATTTTTATTTACTTATTTTATACTGATAATTTTAATTTTATATTTGTAACTCAGTGTATTTTTTGTATTTTTGTATTTAATGGTTATTTATTATGTACTATTGTATTTCAATGTATTTTATCATGTTGTAAGCCGCCCCGAGGTTTCGGCAAGGGGCGGCATAGAAATGTTATAATAATAATAATAATAATAATAATAATAATAATAATAATAATAATTCTGTTGACCACTGACTATATAATGATGGACAATGCATAACTATTAAATAATTGTTTTTCCCCTCCAGTGTCTTGTCTCAGCCCTACCAGCATGTCCTGGCCTTGGAATTTGCCATAAAGATCAATGAAAATTCCCAGATCTTACTGAACCTCACCCTGGGATTCAGCAGCTATAACAGCAATTTCAGCCCCAGTTGGACCTACCTTGCCTCAATGGAAGTTCTCTCCACATGGGGCAGATTTGTCCCTAACTACAAGTGTGATTTGGAAAGAAAACCAGTAGCAGCTATTGGGGAATCTGACATCTCAGTACACATGGCAACTATATTGTGTATGCACAAAATTTTACAGGTTAGAACTCCACATGAATAATGGGGATTTACTCTCCTTTCATTATATCTTTGCATCCCATGCTTCAAAATCCAGCAGAGCAAAGATTCACTCAGTCACGTTTCTGCGCATAGGTCCTGCACCAAGGTAACCAAAGGAGTTTTCTTCTGACAAGCTAGCCTGAAGTCAACCTTTACTAAACCTAAACTGCACTATTATCTCCATCATCAAGCAAATGGGGCAAATGAGAAGCTGAGGAATTTACTCCAGTAACTGAACATTGGAAACCAGTCAGAAATTCTTCAACTCACAGTGGCTTAAGGGGACATTCTAGTAAGAACGAAAAGACAGTTCTTTGAAAGGACAGGATAGGATGGGACCGGGATGGAGTAGAGTAGGAAGTCCCCTCAGTTCAACCCCCTCTGCTGCTACTGTTGCTTCCACTCACACAGTTGTAGGCTTGGACTATCCCACTCAGTAGAAGTGAGTCAGCATGTTAGCTTGATGGATACCTATGGAGGCAGTTTAAAAAAAATCACACCTTGCCATAGGTGAAACTCACCATCATCCATACACACTTATCCTCTCACTCTATTAGCAGGAGTTTTTATTAGCAAACTGTGGAACACACATTCAGATATACATTCATGATACACGCAAACATATATTATTTTATAAGCCAGTCTGAGGAACTTCTGTATGTTTTTCAGAGAAAAGGCGATATACATGAGAGGATATAAAGATGCAAATGAAAAGTAGCATAAAGATTTCATGGATAAATTTGTTCTATAACTGTGTGTTCATAATGCTATCAACTTCACAGTAATTAGGGAAATGTTGATCATGCTGTTACATGGATTTACACTGAAATCACAGGTGCATAAATAGAGTCCATGTCAAATCAGTGTGTTAGAAAGTGGTCCAATTTTCATTTACACATTACTGTACCAAACTGATATTGGGAATACAAAGCACAAAGCAGTTTCACTTCAAACTAGCTAGTTTTAAAGCTTGTGATTCAGCTTCAGAAATGAAAAAGCTCACACAAATGCATATATTTGAAGAAGAATGGAGAAGAGAAATCATATTTGAAAGTGACATACTCAAAATCTGTCTATTTGAAAAATGCAGAAAAAAACACTTGCCTCAATGGAGAAGAATCTCCAAAAACACTTCCTGGTGAAAACTGCTTTAAAATGCATATCAGTGGTTGGGGAGAGAAACAGAAAACAATGTTCCCATGAGAATGCATGAATATATTTGTTCCACAGTTCATATCTCAGTTCAAAACTCCCCTTTTCTTATGTATACATAGTTACATATAGACGTACATACAAACATAGAGACACCTTTCGTCAGTATTTTCCTCCTTCTGTTTTTCCTTTGTCTACGCTAGCTCCCTTATGGGTCTGCTCCAGTAGTAAAGAATGAAAACCAAGCTGCTTTTTTCCAGCCAATGTTCCCACATGGAGTCCATCAACAGAGGGGCATTCTCCAGCTGCCTTTGCATTTTAGGTGGACATGGATTGGAGTTCTATCAGTGAAGAGTGACAATGGGGAGAGGTTTGTCAATGAAATGCTTTCCACATTTTCCCACAAAGGGATTTGCTTTGATTTCATACAAAATTTCCCAATAGTTATCTTTTTCATTCAAGTGTCTGGCCTTACCTACAGCATCTACAATACTGTCTACACGGTGGCACATGCTTTGCAGTCAATGCAGCCATCCAGTTTGAAGCAAAGAACAATGGCAGATGGAGGAAGGAAAAAGTCTCAGAATCTGGAAGCCTGGAAGGTAATGCAGGACATGCCTTGGAGAGCACACCCTGTGTATGAGACAGGTCCACCTAGGCCTCACTTTTCCTATTTTAGTGGTTTTCCTTCTAGGTATGAGATCTGAAATCTTTGCATTTTTCAAAACAAATAAACAAAAAATCATAATGAAATTAATGAAATACTCTCATAAGAACTCCTGCCAAGTACTCTAGGGATGAGTATTGCCAA
>NW_025335500.1:7399-9787 GCF_004798865.1 Varanus komodoensis | reverse complement strand
TCTCTTGTTGCTTGCATTACTCGGTAATTTGTTTTATTTGCTTATTGTTATAGAATGCAGCATTGTAAATATATATGCACAATGCAAATCACAAATCTAATACATACTATCAGAAGTAGGCTAAAGAATGCCAGTCACCCAGAGGATCACAGCCTCTAATCCTCAGCCCATTGTTTCCTCTCATGATCGTATACACAGCTCTCAGAACATTTGTGTCCTTCTTCACTTCCCGTTTAGCTCATCCACTTTCTCAGAAGTGTCTGCTTCAACAACACTGCAGGAGATAAGATTTCCTTTGAAAGTAATGGGGAACTGATAGCTGCATTTGATATTATCAACTGGGTAACTTTCCCCAACAAGTCATTTCTCAGAGTCAGAGTTGGGGGGATTGACCCCTGGGCTCCAGCAGACAAGGTGTTCAGAATTGAAGAGGATTCCATCACCTGGCCTAGCTTTTTTAATCAGGTAGGGCCCGTGCCTATGTGCACAAACCTCTCCATTCATTTCACCAAAGCAAGCAGAGGGAGTGATGATTTCTCAATGCAGAACTGATCTTCCTCCTCCTCTTCCTTTTCCTCTTCTCCTCCTCCTTTTTCCAAAAGAATGCCCACAACAGTGATGGTTCCAAAAGGTGAGTGTACATCATGTCTTGTATATATCTAGACATATATACCATGTATATCTAGACAGCTTACTAAAAAGCAAAGATATCACCCTGCCGACAAAAGTTTGAATTGTCAAAGCTATGGTTTTCCTGGTTGTGATGTATGGGTGTGAGAGTTGGACCATAGTTGAGCGCCAAAGAATTGAGGCCTTTGAATTGTGGGGCTGGAGAGGACTCCAGAAAGTCCTGTGGACAGCAAAGAAATCAAATAAAAAGTCTTAAGGAAAATCAACCCTGACTAGAAAGTCAGATACTGAAGGTGAAAATACTTTGGCCACATCAGAAGGAATGACTCACTGGAGAAGACCCTATTTCTGGGAATGATGGATGGCAAAAGGAGAAAGGGACAGCAGAGGCTGAGGTGGCTAGATGGGGTCACTGGGATGGTCAATGTGGACTTGGGTGGACTTTGAGGCATGGTGGAGGATAGGAGAGTCTGGAGGAGTGTTATACGTTGGGTCAGAAATTACTTAGCAACTAAACAAAAAACAATATAATGACTTCTTCGGAAATCACACAATTATATTCTGTGATGACACCTGTTAATACATTCTGCAAGTGAACATGCATCAACAAACTGTGAACTCACAAAACAGAATGCAATAAAAAGCTAAGATTTTTCCCTTACTACTAACAGGTGTTACTAACAGGTGGAGCCATTTTCTTTGAGTAATCCCTATTGCAACGAAGGATTTAGCAAGAAAAAGAAGGCAGGGAAGCCATTTTGCTGCTACGATTGCTTTGCGTGTCCAGAAGGAAAGATTTCCAGCAAGAAGGGTAAAGTGTCTCATAGGGATTTGTGAGGCACCTACCCAGTGGTGATAAAACATTTGATTCCCTGGGCTCCCTGAACTTCAACAACCCAGGGTCTGAGTTACTGAAAAGTGGGCTCAGTATTTGGAGGGCACCTTTCAAGAATTGAGCCCCATGTACTGTACACCCAGCATACCCTCATGCTCCAGGAGCTCCTCCTAGTTGACCAGCTACAGCTAGTTCAGATGAAGGCTCATCGTGGGGAGCTTGCCAGATATATGACCACAGAATGCTCCAAGCAAGAAACATACCTCTTATGGGCCCTCTATAGACAGATTTCAGCTGCTACAGATGATGTAGAAGAGGATTGCTGGTTGTGCAACCTGGGGTCTTTCCAGATGCTTAGCTTTGATGGAGGGGCTTTCCATCCTCTCATTTCAGAGGAATGTCGGACTGCTTTTCACTTTGCAGGTCCCTTCGTCACAGTGGTAGGATCTGAACCCTTGAGTACTGTGATCAACCTCAGCATGGTCTACCATAGATTGAAATCCCTCCTTTCTTTTTCAGATATGCATGACTGTTCTCAATGTCCAGAAGATCATTATCCAAACCTGAGAAAAGACTCCTGTATCCCAAAGGATATAACTTTCTTATCCTACAATGAACCTTTGGGGGTCTTTTTGGCCAGTTTTGCCCTTTCTTTTACATTTCTCACAGCTTTGGTGTTTGGAATCTTCCTCAAGCATCAGGAGACTCCCATAGTCAAAGCCAACAATCGGAACCTCACTTACATGCTCCTGATCTCCTTATTGCTCTCCTTCCTTTGTGTTTTCCTGTTTATTGGGCGACCTGATAAGCTGATGTGTCTCCTTCGACAACCAGCTTTTGTCATCATCTTCTCAGTGGCAGTTTCATGTGTGTTGTCCAAAACCATCATCGTGGTCCTGGCTTTCATGGCCACCAAGCCAGGG
>NW_025335500.1:0-5473 GCF_004798865.1 Varanus komodoensis | reverse complement strand
ACAAAGGCTTATTGATTGCTTATGCGCAGGCGCGGGTAACAGGAAGCATACTTATTGCTATATATGGTCACAAGCCTTATATGGTTACACAGGTGAAGTACAATGCTATTGGCTGGGTAAGTTGCAATACTATTGGCTGGTAAATTACAATACTATTGGCTGAGCGTAGCGTGCCTAGCTACAGCATGAATGCTGCGAGGCAGGGATGAATTCCCACATTCCCTCCGTTTTGTTTATTTAAATGAACAATCAATACTATACTAGCGAGGTTAATATTTGCCAAATGATTGAATACAACAGCAGAACATAGTTAAAATCACAATAAAAATGATAACTGACATGATTAGGGAACGAAACCATGAGAGGGTAGGAAGCAAGAGAAATCCATCCAAGAGGAGGGATCTGGGGGCTGCATAAAAATGCAAGGTAAAAGGAATGAGCGAAAAACTAGACACTACGAAGACTTTCTCCATGGCCTAACGCAACGTGCAGGAATCCAAAGAGGGCCGTTATCCAAAGCTACTGCTGCGTAACCACGACCCCAAGTTATCAACGGCACAGGTCCCTTTCACCCAGGATCAGGCAACTTGCGATAGTGCACAAGCAGTCATGGAAGTTGTTCTTCAGTCCTGAAATGAAGCTCAACAGGTGTATGAGACCTGCTATGGGGAGTGAACAAAAAATTTAAGGTATAAAGAACTTTAGCTACAACAGCTGGTATATCAGCGGTGGATATCCCTCTCCCTTTTGTCTGCTTATACAGCACAGATTTGAAGGTGAGGTGTGCTCTTTCCACAATAGCTTGACCTGTGGAATTAAAAGGAATACCATGAGATAACTTTATGCCCCACAAATTGCAAAACTCTGAAAATGAATGAGAACAATATGATGGGCCATTGTCCATTTTTATAGCCAAAGGCTTCCCCATTACAGCAAATGTCCTGATGCAATGTTGAATAACATGTCTTGAAGTTTCTCCCTTCATGGGTGTTGCCCAAATGAGTCCTGAAAAGGTATCAACAGTCAAATGTAACTTATGGAAAGGAGCCAATGATGGTACATGAGTAACATCCATTTGCCAAGTCTGGTTAGCCTGTGTCCCTCGAGGGTTCACTGCATCAAAAGGAAAGTTTATCGGTGATTTGCAACACGATGGGCAGGCTGACACAATGTCCCTTGCCTGTGACATAGGAATAGACAACATTTTATGCAATACTTTAGCTGACTGATGAAATGTATCATGAGATAGGATGGGGTCATCAAACAAGGAAAAAACATCATGCGTAAGTGCACCATCAGCTCGAGCATTTCCTTCTGCCAAAAATCCTGGAAATCCTGTATGAGACCTAATATGAGCTACAAAGCAGAAATATGAGCGTTCTTGGATCAATTGTTGCAGCTTGGAAAACATGTCATAAAGTTCTCTATCAATAGCAGGTGACAAATAAGACAATGGTAAATGCAGCAACAACTTATAAACGTATTGAGTATCTACAATAAGATTAAAATCCTCTTGTGCAAACAATTGAAATGCCAGAATTACAGCTGCTAGTTCAGATCGCTGTGCAGATGATTGATTTTCAGTGAACTTCGAAGACCAGGATCCATCTGGCAATTGCCAAGTAACCACTCCTCGGGTAGGAGATCCATCTGTAAACAAAGTTATAGCATGTGACAGTGGCTGTAAAGAAAAGCAAGATGTTAGTTTATAGGAAATCTGTGAAAATAGCTGCAAACGTTTATCTTTTGGTGGATTATGGAGGACTTTTCCTAAGAATCCAGCAAACGCAACTTGAAGTTCAGGAGATGACATCAGCAGTCGCGCAAACTCCTCCTGCTTAAAAGGAAAAAACACACAGTCAATATCTTTTCCAGTAAGCTGTAATGCTCTACGCCTTGCTTTGAAAGCTAAGTCTGAAACTGCAGTTATCCAAGGATATAAATTCCGTGGCGGTGTATGTGGCAAATATATCCATTCTAGTATGCAGATTGTCTCTTTATCTTTGGGCACGTAGAGAATGGCTGTTGGTAATAATGATGTTGACAAAATATCTGCTGGAGTTGAATGACCTGCCAGGGCCAAAAATAGTGGTGAAAGATCATCAGTAGTAAGGGCTAAAGATGGCCTAGCCCAGTCAATATTTCCCAGCAATATTTGAAGCTGTACCAAAGTCAATGATTCTGGAAAATGAAACTGCGGCAACACTGGTACTGAGGCTTTTTCTGAGAGCTGATGTCCCAAGTATTTGAAAGGAGGGACTTCTTGGACCTTTTCTGGTGCAACATAAAGTCCATATGCTTCCAACGAAGCAACAAGAAAGTCCAGATGACATTTATCCACATTTGTCCCTGCCATTAAGATGTCATCCATGTAATGACACACCATTAAGTCTGGAAATGCTGATCGAAATGGTTGCAGAGCCAAAGCAACAAATAGCTGACAGAGGGTGGGAGAATTTGCCATGCCTTGAGCCAAAACACACCACTCATATCTTTGCGTAGGGCGATCGTTGTTCAGCACTGGAACCGTAAATGCAAATTTTTCCCAATCTTGAAGAGCTAGTAATGTATTAAAGAAACAGTCTTTCAAGTCAACAATTTTCAATTTATAATCTTGTGGGATCAAGTTTGGATTTGACATCCCACATTGAACAAGTCCCATCACTTGCATACATTCATTCACATTTCTTAAGTCTTGTAGTAATTGCCATTTGCCTGATTTCTTTTTCATCACAAAAATTGTTGTATTCCATGGGCTGGAACTAGGCTGAATATGACTCAACTGAAGTTGCTCCTGAATAAGGGCCTCCACTGCCTGGAGCTTTTGTAAAGTCAGCGGCCACTGATCTACCCATACTGGTGCAGATGTTTTTCATTTGATGGGCAATGCATGGAGTGGCGCTGATGTGGAGGCCCTCAGGATAAATTTGTATTGATGGTAGCTCCTAAGGATGAAAGCAAGTCTCTGCCCCATAAGGTCAATGGAATGTCCATTATTAAAGGACGTAAAGTCACAATGCGGCCTTCAGATTGAAAGGTAATCTGCTGTGCACTCCGGGAAGCAGCTGTAAAGCCTCCCACTCCATAGACAGGAGAAGCAGGGACAGTAGGGAGCTTTTCAGGCCAGTCCTTTTTTTGCTATAACAGTCACATCTGCCCCTGAATCCAGCATCCCTTTTATACAGCGTCCTGCCATGGTGACAGACAAGTAAGGCCTGTCTGTTGTCAATTGGATAGTTGCCATTGCAATGGGTGTAGTTTGCAAATTGCTTGGCATAGGCTGGCAAGCCTGCTGAGAGTCCCTTTCACTTGACAATGGTATAAAGAGCATACGAGCCACAGGTGATTCTGCCAGAACTTCCATATGCATAGTGGACCAGAGATGCAGAATAATGTCTGCTGAACCAGACGACTGATATAATCCTGGAGCCACATGGCAAAGGTCCGGGCCCATGATTGGGAGCAGTATGCCAACATGGCCTGCTGGTATCGGATAGGATACTCTAGCAAGCAAAGGCACAGCAATTCCCGGATTAAGCACAACCGATGATGTAAGAAAAACAGGAAGTCCAGAACAACCTGGGTTGTGCTCACGTGGCTCATGTGGCTTCTCATCATCCCCTATAGTATGAAAGCTAGGATTTGTTGGGCTGCAATACGGCCTCTCCCCACCAGGGGGCAGCTCAGGGCACGAGTTCTCCCGGGGTTGGCCCTCCTGCTTGTTTCCCTGGCTACTGTCGGAGCCTTGTTGTTCCGTCTGGGGGGGTGAGCGACACTGATCAGCCCAATGGATACCTTTTTGGCAGATAGGGCAGTTTTTCAAAGGACAGGCTGTGCTTTTTTGAACAGGACGGCATTGTGCTCTGAAATAGCCTTCTTTGCCACACTCAAGACATATCTTGCCAGCAGCAGGATTGTTAGACTGTTGAAATTTTTGTACTGCAGCTGCGAGCAAATGTGCCTTATGGATTTGTGATCCAACATCCTGGCACACCCGAAGCATAGATTGTATATCAGTCTCTGGATTGTTATAAATGGGTGTGAGGGCCGTCTTACAGTCCTCATTCACATTTTCAAAAGCTAGCTGCTTGAGTAACAATTTTCGGGCCTTGGGACTGTCAGTCTGGCGTTCTACAGCCCACATCAGCCTATTGATGAACTCTGTATATGGCTCTGTAGCACCTTGTCTTACATTAGCAAAGCTGGACAAAGAATTGTCTCCAGGCTCTGGGATCTTTTTCCAGGCTTTTATGACTATGCTAGCCACTTGAGTTAAGGCTTGGTCTGTTAATGCAACTTGTTGCACAGCCGTTGCAAAAGCTCCCTCTCCTAGCAGCATATCCTCCATGATATTGATATTATGTATTGCATTTTGCACTGCTTGTGCAGCTGCTCTTTGCCACCAAGCCTCCATGCAAAGAAGACCTTGGGCAGGGGGGAGGAGAGAACGGAGAATCATATTCCAATCTGTGGGCATTAGTCTCTGGAGAGACATGCCTTCAAGCAGAGCTGTGGTATAGGGGGCATGAATGCCCTTATCGCTAATGGACCGCTGTAACTCTTTCAAAGTTTGCAAAGGGGGGGGGCTCATGTCTATCCGGAACGGCTTGCATGCCTCTTCCCCCGGGGGCCCCTCTGAGCACCGGGAATGCTGCTGGGAGTTCTTGTGATTCCGGATCCCCATCCTCCATAATTGCTGTTTGCAGAACAGCGGCTAGGGAAGTTACAACTGGCACCTTATCTGATTCCATATCGTCGGGCGGTTTTGATGGCGGAAGGAAGTGGTGCCTCTCATTTTGAGGAGGAGGAGGGGCTCTAGCAATCGGAGCTGGCGCGGGCAGCAAGATTTTTGGCAAGTGAGCAAGTGAGGCGGTCCCAGCCTCCAGTTGCTGATTGAATAATATATTAGTCGGCGTTAGTCCTTTAAGACAAGCCCGGACTTTACACCACGTGGATAAAATCCTGGAAGTCACTCTGGGATGACCCTGAAAGCAGCTGCCAATTTTACACCAATCCTGAAGTTTCATCGTGCCTGACTTTGACAGCCAAGGGCAAATATCATGAATTGCTTTAATTAATGCTTCGACGTCACTTTCAGTGACAGAATGTCCCTCTTTAGTAAGTAAAAAATGAATGTCTCGTTTAAAAGCCTGTTGCTCAGTAGACAAAGAAGAGCCCATTGTGTTCTAACTTGACCAATCACACTCACCCGGGATCCGAAGATGCGTGGCTCCTGTAACCCGTGCCGGGCGTGGGGAGGTGACGACTGCGGGAACCGCCAGCTAGCAGCCGGGGTTGAATCAAGGCAAACCGCTTGCCTTACAAAGTTGCTTCCCTGGGAACCGCCAGCTTGCAGCTGAAGGTTGAAATCAAGGCAAACCCTTTGCCTGACAAAGTTGCAAAATTGCCTCACACGGGGCACCAGCTGTCGAGATCCGGCTCGACAATTGGTGCGAGAGAGTTCAGAGAGAGA
>NW_025335499.1:9272-13868 GCF_004798865.1 Varanus komodoensis | reverse complement strand
TTTCCCTGGGAAGTTTTGCAACTTATTGTGATTGTGTGTATTTCATACTATATATTATTTGTTGTATATTGTTGTAAGCCGCCCTGAGGTTTCGGTGAATGGAGCGGCATAAAAATGCTTTAATAAATAATAAATAAATAAATAAATAAATAAATATTATTGAAGCCGCTGGAGAACCTCTTTCTAGCCCAAAAGGCAGGGGATCCATCTAGCAATATGCCCAAATAACCCCGACATCCAAACTTTGCTAAGGGGACCCCAGGGCTGTGTCACTCAGTGGTTTGGGGCAGCTTGAAGCATTAATTGATTTCCATTTCTTGATCCATGTTGATGTGGGTGAAGCCTGCACTAGCAACTTCAGCCCCTAGGGGGAAATTTCTCTAATCAGCACATGGGTTTGTCATCCATATTGTTCGATGCGCAGGGAGATGAGCAGCAGAGGGGCTGAGTTAAGGCCGGGTCTGCCAGCGGGGGCCCATAGCTCCACTCTCAGCAGGGCTGGGTATCCACCCCGGGTTGCAGCCTGAACTTTGACAGCACATAACGAGCACAGACCCTCTTTGTGGGTGGGTTCAGCAGCACGGGCAGCTGCTTGCACAAACCCTGCACTGGCTCTGGAGCGCCCCCAGCCACGGATGCCTGCCCGCTTCTGCAAGCACTCAAGGTGCCCTGCTCAGAAGTGCCTCTCCTCTTTCGTTCTTGCTTTTAAGCATCCCTCCGCCGTGGACCAGAAAACAGCCGGACTGCAGAGTTGCAAACTGTTCCACAATCAGGTAATGTCTGGGCCAAGAGGCTGGGCAGGAGATGCGAGCTGCCATTCACGGGAGGTTTCCCAGCGCCAGGCACGGGGTACAGGCAGGCTCTGGGGGACATGAGACGTGGGGCACCGGCCCCTCCAGTTCCCATGCTTCCTTCTTCCCCTGCCCGGCCCCACTGCAAATTCGCAGATGCTGGTAACTCAGAAGGAAGAGGATTGGCAAAGCCCACCCTTGAGTCCAGCCTGTGCCTCTGGAAGTGCCGATTCTTTCCCATCTTCCCCAGCCCGGTGCTGGCCAAGTAGTTGGAGCCCAGTTCCCGGCATCTCCAGGCCACACCAGGCTGGGCACTGCTTGCGTATGCGCAAGGAGGGTGTTTGGAAAATCCAGATGAATCCGGCCCGAATTTTATATTGTTATTTTTGTATTTTATTGTATTTGATTTTGTGTTGTGAGCCGCACTGAGGCTTCAGCAAGGGGTGGCATAGAAATGTTTTAATAAATTAATAAATAAATAAATAAATAACAAGAGATTAATAATAGATATCCATCCATAAGATCCACGGTTTGAAAGACCTTTACTAGGTTTTGCTATCAGCACTCTCAGGGATTGTCTGATAGTGCTGAGAAAAATATGAAACATTTAATATTATATGTTAAAATTATTATTAAATTATTAAAAATATTAGTCCCTAAGATGAAAATGATGTTCAAGGAAATAATGGGAGGCTTGCTGATCTGCGGAAACTGGCCTGAGAGATGCTCAGCCTCCCTGGCCGGAGTTCCCCATGCCGGAAGAGCTCTAGCTGGCCAGGGGCTGCGGGAGCTGCTGTTGCCCCGCTCAGTGCCCCCCCGCCAAGACCGGCCCCACCGGCTCGGAGCAGCCATGCCTCCCTGGGCTACAATTCCCGGGGATTCAGGGCGCGGGTGCACCTGTCTGCCCCGTTGTGAGCCCGGAGACGCCACCAGCCCCCCTGGAAGACTGCGGCCCCCCCTGCCCTCTGCCCCCACCCCGTGCCTGTGCGTGTGGCCAAGGCTGTTCCCCAGAAGACCCACAAGCAGGACTGCCTCAGCCGCTGGCCCGTCAGCCACTCGGGGGCCTTCTCGGCCATGGCCCCCGCCAGCCAAGAGTATCGCGTGCCTCCTGGCCTCGGGTCCATGTGTTCGCTGCCGGCAGCTCAGTTTTTACACGTGTGGCCCATGAGGGGAGGCCTCGATGGCGGCCGCGAGACAGGATGGTTGAGCTTGGTCAAGGAGCGACCCCTGGAACCTCAGCAGGTTCAGTGAAAGGTCACCCCGGACCCCTGCAGTTACTTGTGACCGCATGCTGCCAGGACTGGGTTCTGGGGCTCCGGAGGATCGGGGGAGTAATAATATAGGGAGGGTCAGGAACACCAGTGACATGGGCTCCCCTTTCCACCTGCCAGAGCACCGCCTTTCTGCAGTCTCTGAGGTGGCTTTCCCACCCTCGGGGAGCAGCTGCTGGGGCTCTTCTTCTGCTGACCAGGAGGGGGCAGAGCTCCGCCACTGCAGTGGAAGCGCCCTCTCTGACCTCAGAAGGGGGGCTTTGCAGGACCCTGGGGCCACGGCGGAAAAGGCCCCTCCGCTTAGGCCGCCTGCCGTACTGCCGCGGGTGAGTGATCCGGAGCAGGACCCCTGTAAGGGGCTGTGCACGAAGGGGTGGGGGCACATGGGCACTCGTGGCAGTCAAGGTACAGCCCCTGGGTCCAGGTGAAAGCGCTCAGCTCAAGGAAGCACAGTCGTTCCGGGAAGCAAGCGGGGACGAGTGCTTGGCAGAGCAGGAAAGTCTTGGAGGGGATGGAGCAGAAGGACGGGGAACCCAGGCAGGGAAAGATCAGGAACTCCCTGAAAGACAGTGGGGCGAAGCGGCAGGGGATGTTGGGGGGAGGAATTTGGATCAGCTTCACTCGCTGGAGGACAGTGAAGGGTTCCGGGTGTGGGTGCGGACGGGTGCAAGTGGCAGGGGGAAGAGATGCTCAGGCATGCCCATTTGCCCTCTCTGTGGGGGCAGCGGCTTGTCCTGGGGAGGCTAGTGAAGGCGGGCGCCGGCGCAGCCGAGCGGCTTGCAGCCAGACCTTCGGGGTCGCCCAGTGCCCACTTGCCACCGGTTGGCTCCTGGCTTCAGTGACCAGCACAGAAGCATGCGCAGGTGGTCCCGGATCACATCCCTGCGCTTGGCATGTCGCAGCTTCAGCCCGTAGTATCTATGCAGGCGAATCTGAGGGGGGCCGAAAACCCCGGTCAGTGGCAGGGGTCTGCCAGCGGAGCAGGAAGGGGTGGCAGGGGCAAGGGACTTTCCTGTTGGCCTGCTAATTCCTCTCCTCCCTCCCCGCTTTTCTAAAAATACAGAAAGAACATAAATACATAAATACAAACATCATAATATCAATGGGGCTGCTCACAAAAGCCCAGCTAAGGAATAAAAGGGGCAATAATGCAGTGCCCCCGGCCCCCAGGAGACCAATAATATCTCCCTTTTAGTTCATATATTGTAACAATTGATAATATATAATAGAATTTAGCTATATCCATATCCCCTCCAAAAATTCATATGATCTTGATTAGGCTTACAACCTGTCCCCTCTATTAATACTGCGTTTACAAAATCTCCTCAGATTTCATTAGATTTATTTGCTTCTGCTTTTAACCCCTTTTTAATTTTTATTTCTGTTGCCAGTTTAGCATTAATTACCATATTCCATATTTTATTATACCATTCATGCCTTTGCATAACCCAATTCTGTTTCCAATGTTTAACTGTCACTAACCTGGCTGCCATTGTCAGACTTAAGATCTATTCATTATCTCCTTCATTTATATCATCCTTTTCAATCAACAGCAATGAAACAATTCTCGGTGACATTTCTACATTTATATCTAAAATTTCACTAATTTCATTAAGCACCCTAATCGAAATCTTCTGTATATTATCACAACCCCGTCACATACGCTTGTAAGTTCCAATCTCTTTCCCACATCTCTGCCATCTACTGGAGTATTTATCATCCGTTTGATTTGACTTAACTGATGTTAAATACCATCTCCACATCACTTCATGTCCATGTTCTTTCATTCTAACCAACATATTCTTAAATACTCTTCTATTCCAATAGAATAGAATCAGGCCTCAGAAAGGTGGAGCATTTTATTCGAATCCTATTTCATTCATTCATTCATTCATTCATTCATTCATTCAATTAACCAGTTTTACAAGACATCCAATAATGAAGTCGCTGGACAACATACAAAAAACCAAAAATACAACAAAGCAACTACATTTTATTTATTTATTATTTTAGACATTCATATGCCATCCTTTGCAAAAGCTCAGGACAGCTAACACGAATAACTGTATACAACACACAGCACACTGATTCCAATCAATCATGATAAAATCAAAGATAAAACCAATTAGCCGTACAAATATTGGGAAAATGGACGTGCCGGAGTGACTCTCCGGGCACCACAGCCTTCCTCCCTCTCCGGCCTCTGGCGGCATCCCGGGGGGCAGCAGGGAGGAAGGAGGCTTCCGGTTTGGCAGCCGAGATCACGGGAGGAGCTCAGTTGTGGAGCCGAGAAGCCGCAGAACAGGCCGCTGCTCCGGTGTGAGGCTGCTCGAGACCAAGCGGGCTCCAGAAATGTCACGTCGGGGTTTTGATGATGCAACTGGGCCAAACAGGGGACAAGCCCCCGTCGCCGCTGGCACCGAGCCAGGTCAGCTCCGGCTTTCCGGATGCTCCCACTGATATTGACCGCACTGGGGCAAGCACTGACTTCCCCTCCTCATTTTTAACACTGGGGCCCCTCCAGCCTCCACCCG
>NW_025335499.1:7293-9057 GCF_004798865.1 Varanus komodoensis | reverse complement strand
CTATTATGATTATATAACATCATTTCTGATTTTTCCCAATTAACTTGTAACCCCCTATACTTCCCAAATTCCTTTAAATGTAAATATATTGTCTCTAGAGTATTTATTTGATCTTGAAATGTTTACAATGTATCACCCGCAAATAAATTAATTTTAATGCCCTGACATACTCCAATTCCTTCTATCCATATCTCATTCCTGCTTGCATTTGCCAATACTTCCATCATGAAAGCAAATAACACTGGGGAAAAGGGACAACCCTGTCTCGTTCCTTGGCTTAGGTTTATCGTCTGGGTTCTACCTTCATTTATAATTATTTTTGCCGCATTTTCTGAATATGTTTGATTTATTACTTCCTTAAACTTTATTCCATACCCCATATTCTCTATTAAGATGTTCATTGTTGGCCATTCCTCTCAATCAAAGGCTTTAAATATACCCAAAGCTTTCCTGTATAGTTGGCTTCTCAATGTAAGAATTAATATTTAATACTCTCCTTACTACATCGGACAATTGGCGACCTCTTAGAAACCCACATTGACCATTCTTTCTACATTTACCTATCAATGCATACAGTCTATTTGCCAATATCACCGTGAAAATCTTAGCATCTTGATTAACAAGAGATTAATAAGAGATATCCGTCCATACGATCCAGGGTTTGAAAGACCTTTACTAGGTTTTGCTATCAGCACTCTCAGGGATTGTCTGATAGTGCTGAGAAAAATATTAAACATTTAATATTATATTTTAAAATTATTACTAAATTATTAAAAATCTTAGTCCCTAAGATCAAAATGATGTTTAAGAAAATAATGGGAGGCTTGCTGATTTGCTGAAAGTGTCCTGAGAGATGCTCAGCCACCCTGGCTGGAATTCCCCATGCCGGAAGTGCTCTAGCTGGCCAGAGGATGCGGGAGCTGCCATCGCCCCGCTCAGGGCCCCCCATCAAGACCAGCCCCACTGGCTCGGAGCAGCCATGCCAGCCAGGGACCCCTGAGGGGAAGGCTTTCCTTCGAGGGGCCCTGGGCAGAGAGACTGAGGAGCTTCGCTGGCTCCATGGAGACCCTGCCTTTCCTCCAGGCAGCCTCCTGGACCCTCCTCATTGGTTCCACAAACAACCCTGCGAGGTAGGACAGGCGGAGAGCCTGGGACTGAGAGGGGACCAGACCTGCGACCTCCGGAGCCCCAGCCCAGGGCTCTGCACCACACGCCCCTGGCCAGCGCCGAGCACGATCTCGCCCACAGGCGGGCAAGCCTGCCACTGACGGTGTGCCACGTTCCGGTGCCGCCTTTGGCACGCCCAGGCACCTGCCACTGCAGTGCGTGAAGCCGTTGGCCCAGCTGGCCACGATCCTGGCACGGTTTCCTTGGAGGATGTCTGCTGCCTCCAGGCATTGACATCTCGCGTTTATGTATTTGAAACTTCTGTACACCATCCCATTAACAACACAAAATGTAAAAAGTTTAAAACACAGCATCCTAAAAGAGAACTGACGATAAAATCCCAAGTGAAACACTCAGGCCTTAAAACATTGGGACAAGAAAAAGGTTTTGGTCTGGCACCAAAAGAATAAAGTGACGGTGCCAGCCGAGACTCTCTGGGGAGCGAATTCCACACTTGGGGTGCCAGCACAGAAAAGGCCCTTCTCCGGGTGCCCTCCTGGGCGGGGATGCAGTCTGCCCACGACCTGAAAGTTGGGCAGGCGCACATGGAAGGGGACGACATGCTGGGCAGGTGCGGATCCCTGGGGTATTTTCAGG
>NW_025335499.1:0-5478 GCF_004798865.1 Varanus komodoensis | reverse complement strand
GGTGCCAGAAGGAACACTGCAGGTTCCTCGACCACGGCACTCGTTTTCCTGCCAATGGACTTCTGGCACGGGACGGGTTGCACCTCCTGAGGACGGGAAAAAGGTCCTTTCGAGATGCTCTAGCGAGCTTCATCCAGAAGACTTTAAAGTGAGCCGGGGGGGGGGGGTTCAGCCCTCCAGATATGTGTCTGCACGGGACAAGTGCAGCGAGAGGATCAGGGCTCTCGAAGCAGGGTTTTAGAGGTCGTGAAAGGACTGACAGGACTCCTACAGGGAGGGGCCAGGTATCAGGGAGGATGGGGGGAAGGAGGAGGCCGGGAACTCCGAGGAAAGGAAGCAGTGGGAAGGGGTTGAGGTGCATGCACACCCTTGCTAGGAGCGTGGGTAACAAGCAGGAAGAGCTTGAAGCGCTCCTGGGAAGAGGAGGGTCTGACCTGGTGAGAATCACAGAAACCTGGTGGGATGAAAGGCAAGTCTGGAATGTGAACATAGAAGGGTATCGCCTTTGTAGAAAGGACAGGAAGGGAAAGAGAAGTGGGGGCGTGGTTTTATATGTTAGGGAAGGGATGGGATGCAGTGAGATAGGATGCAGCACAGGCGGGGACTCGACAGAGGCAGTCTGGGTGAAACTTAGGGCTTTTGACAGGGAAAGAGACGTGACAGTGGGGGTATGTTATCGCCTTCCAGGTCAACTTGAGACCCTGGATGATGTCCTGACAGGCCAGATTCTGAGGATTTCTCAGGGGAGAGACACAGTAATTATGGGAGATTTGAATCTCCCAGATATTACTTGGGATACTCACTCGGCGGTGACAGCCAAGTCACGTCAATTCCTAGAAGCTATAGAGGGAGGGTTTTTCACACGCTGGGTCCGAGAGGCGATGACGGGGGGGGGGACATCCTTGACTTGACCTTGACCAACAGGAAGGAGCTGATAGATGAAGTACAGATTAGGGGAGCTCTCGGTGCGAGTGATCACTCCATTCTTTGCTTTGAGATCAGGGGACTGCGGACGGGCAGCAGGTCGAGCACTAGAAGCTGGGACTTAAAGAGAGCTGACTTTGGCCAACTGAAGGCCTGACTGAGGAATTTCTCCTGGGACAGGTTCCTGGAAGGCAAGCGAGTTGAGGAGGGGTGGATGGCACTCAAAGGGGAGGTTTTGGAGGCACAAGCCTTGACGATACCTCTAGTAAGTAAGGTGGGGAGGCATAGGAGAGCGCCACCATGGATGCGAAAGGAGGTGGTTAGAGGGATTAGATGAAAGAGGAACCTCCATAGGAAATGCGTACTGGGGGAAATAGACAAAATTGTATACCGGGAGGAGGAGGCCCATTGCAGAAGGATTCTTCACAAGGCTAAGGCTGATTACGAGCTGAGAGTAGCCAAGAATATCAAGAGCAACAAAAGGGCTTCTTTCAGCATGTAAACAGGAAGAGGAAGGGGAGACAAGTGGTGGGACCACTAAATAAGGAGGAAGGAGACCCAGTGACTGATTTGAGGGAACAGGCACAGATGCTAAATGACTATTTTGCCTCAGTGTTCTCCCCAGAGCTGGACAGGGGATATCCGCATAGGACATTAATGAGGCTGGGAACTTTGGGGCACAGATTAGAGTCACCTCCCTTGAGGTCGAGGGGCTCCTCAGGGCATTGGATATTTCAAAGGTGCCAGCCCCTGATGGGTTACACCCGAGAGTATGTAGAGAGTTTGCAGGGGTCCTCTCACGCCCGCTGGCCTCCATTTTTAAGACCTCGTGGAGAACGGGTGAAGTTCCAGAGGACTGGAGGGTGGCATCAGTGGTGCCAATTTTCAAAGAGGACGTAGAAGAAAGGACGTGGGGAATTACAGACTGGTTATCCTTACGTCCATTGCAGGGAAAACAATGGAAAGGCTCATAATAGGGAGAGATCCAGTGATGCTAGATAGGAAAGGGAGGCTGGCAGCCACCCAACACCGCATCCACAAAAACAGGTCCTGCCAGACAAACCTTGTGGAATTGTTGTTGTTGTTGTTGTTGTTGTTGTTGTTGTTGTTGTTATTATTATTATTATTATTATTATTATTATTATTATTATTATTATAACATTTCTAAGCCGCCCCTTGCCGAAACCTCGGGGCAGGCTTACAACATGATAAAATACATTGAGATACAATAGCACATAATAAATTAGCATTAAATACAAAAATACAAAAAATACATTGATTTACAAATATAAAATTAGAGAATTCTATGCCAAGGTTTCGAGATGGCTAGATGGAGGGGATGCAGTGGATGTGGTATACCTGGATTTCAGCAAGGCCTTTGACAAAGTGCCCCTGAGATCCTACGGCAGCATCGAGGCAGTTTTGGGATACAGCAAAGCACCAACCGGTGGATTAGGGCGTGGTTGACTGACCTAAAGCCGAAGGTAAGCATTAATGGGAAATAATCGGGATGGTGGACAATGACAAGTGGGGTCCCCCAGGGATCTGTTCTGTGGCCGATCCTGTGTAATCTTTTCATCAATGACATGGAAGAAGGGGTGAACAGTCTGCTGATCAAAGTCACAGACGACATTAAACTGGAGCAGTGGCCACAACTGAGGAGCAGGTACTTCAGATCCAAAAGGATCTGGACAGACCATGGAAGTGGGCAGGAGACAACAGGTTGGCTTTCATTCTGGATAAGGGCAAGGTCTTTCACTTGGGGCATAGGAATGGGTGTCATAAGTACAGGGTAGGGGACAAGTGGCTGGAGAGCAGCACTTGTGAAAGGGACCTAGGGGCGCTGGTTGAATGCAGGCTGAACATGAGCCAGCCGTGTGATGCGTTGGTCAAGAGGGCGAACGCCACCCTTGGTTGCATAGCCAGAATTGGGGCTTCTAGATCGAGAGAGGTATTACTAGCACTCTACAAGACTCTGGTGCGCCCTCAACTGGAGAACTGTGCTCAGTTTTGGGCCCCTCATTACAGAAAGGATTTAGCCAGGTTTGAGTAAGTGCAGCGTAGGGCCAGAAGGTTGGTGGCCGGTTTGCAGGGGATGCCGTATGAGGCAGCCTAGAGAAAAGGAGACTCAGAGGGAATATATTGGCCACATACAGGTTTGTGAGGAGATGTCACATGGAGATGGGTGGAGGCCTGTTCTCCCCTGCAGAGGAAGGCAGGATGCGCTCAAACAGAGCAACGTTCAAGGAGCCCAGGTTCCATTTGGATGCCAGGAAGCACTTCTTGACAGTCAGGACATCAAGGGTGTGGAATGGGCCTCCGCGGGAGTTGGTTGAGGCCCCATTGGTGTGGGTATTCAAGGATAGGCTGGACGTCCACATGGTGGGCATGTCGTGAGCGGAGCCGGCTGGTGCTGGAGGTCAGACTAGATGGCCCAGGAGGTCCCTTCTGACACGCTCTGTTTCTATATTTCTATGTTTCTACTAGTACTAGCCCTCTGCTCTTCTCCAGCAGCAAATTGGACACCTTCAGACCTGAGGGGCTCATCTTCCGGCGTCATATCTTTTTTTCCTTTTGGTACTGTCCATGGGGTTGTAATGGAAAGGGTTCTGGAGTGGGTAGCCATTTCCTTCTCTAGTGGATCACGTTTTGTCAGAGCTCTGTGCTGTGACCTGTCTGTCTTCAGTGGCCCTGCACAGCATAGCTCGTACCTTCGTGGCGCTACGCAAGCCCCTTCACCATGTCAAACCAGTCATTCATGAATGGGTCAGACACAGTACTCCATGAGTTTCCAGTTATGCTTCCTAGAGGATGGATGCTTAATCCACAAAGAATCATTGTTTTTAAAAGGCAGCAACTATTCTTATAGCAGAGTACCAGGAATTTCATACTTCAGCACTGGAAAGAATTGGTCCAGTATATTCACAGAAGGAAGAATTTATTCCCCCTTTCTCCAGAACAATACACAAGAAATGCCTGACTATCAGTGTCTAGTTCAGGTTCTGCTGCATTTCCACTGGAACTGAATCCTCTTCAGCAAACACAGCCTTGCAAACCAGTCAACCAACCATGAATGTCCGACTCTGCAGTGGATTTCACTGAGCATGCAGAGAGTGCCTTTCTTTTGGAGAAGCATTCTCTGTGTCTTGCTGAGGCTCAGCAACAAGCTTAAGCAGCAGTTCACTGGGCATCCAGGTATCTTACTGCTTCCATCTGATGGGGCTACTGGGCCCTGCGCATTCATAGATGCCCATTATGCACTTTCTAAATGCCCCGCAGCTCTTCAGGGAATGAGGAGGTGCAGCCCTTCTTCCTCCAAAGCTGCAGAAGATGAGACTCGGGGGGATCTTCTGGCAGGATGCAGTCATGTGAAGGGGGTCGCATGGCAGAGGGTCACGACCTTTTCTCCCCTGAGGTAAGGGAAGCATGCGGTCCAGTGGGGCAAAGATCAAGGACCTGGGTTTCAGGTTGGATGTCAGGAAGCTCTTCCTGTTGGTTTGGACCCTGGGATATGGGATGGGAATCCACAGAGGTGTTTTTGTGAAAACAGGCTCCTTCCAAACGAAAACACAAAGACGAGGACAGGCAGCCGTGAGGAATTAGGGAGGGGCCTGTCTGGAAGAGGCAGTGGAGAGAGCTCTGGTGTGTGTCATGTCCCCTCCATCGTGGTCTTTCCTCTGCTACTCCATCTTCACCCTTCCTGATGATCCCCGAGCATCATAAAACTTCAGTGGGCAGAGTGCACTTGGAGGAGGACAGAGAGCTTGGGGCAGATTGTGGCATTGTGACCTGAGTGGGTTGCGCAGTCGGTCTTCTCAGTCGAGAGACAGGATGGCTTCCTTCCCTTGCTGACGTGGGATCTGGGATTGGTCTCAGAGCCCAATCCTGACTCCTGAGCCTGCCAACTTGTCCTTGCAGTGTCGCAATGGAATGGTTGGAATGACTGGGTGGATGCGCATGTGCGCGTGTGTTTGTCTGGAGATTCCCCTGTCCAGATCCCTCTGAGGCTGCTTTCCCCCTTTGAGTATCAGGCAGTCAGTTCCCTTTTAGCCAGATTGCCAAATGTCTCTGATCAGGTCCCAAAATTCACCCAGGGAGTCATGGAAGCAGCAGGGTGTGTTTGACACCAACAGCTACCGACCAACCAACGAAACCAACTAAATTAACAAACTCGTGATGGTCTGGTTTTGGCCAGGCTTTCATCCCATGAAAAGCCATGCATGTCAAGAGATAGGACAGGCAAAAAAGAAAGCAAAATTAAAGTTTGATGGATGGTGCCATAAGAGGGGGAGGGAGGGAGAACCTCACAGTAGCCAAATGGATCCTGTTGGAAGATCCCATTTCACAGCCCACTGATGTGGGCAGTCAGAAAGGCCAACGGGCAATACACCTCCTCGAGCTTTGTATTAGGCATCCAGCCCTTTAAGAGACTGAACTGAAACTCTGGGGCTGTGCTTGTGTGTTTGCGCAAGGAGTGGGAAGAGTTTCTTTTCAAATCAATGAGGCTACTTTACCCTTAAGTTGAACAGTTTTGTTTCCTTTTTCTTTTTCCAA
>NW_025335498.1:258159-280413 GCF_004798865.1 Varanus komodoensis | reverse complement strand
TTTCCCATTTTATCTTCAATGTCCTTCTTTAACTTTTCATGATTTTTTTTCTTTAATTCTTGACAATTTTGTGGAATATCAATTCCTAAGTATCTAATACTATCTACTGTTTTTAATTTATATTTTTTCAATATATCCAATTTTTCACTATTATGATTATATAACATCATTTCTGTTTTTTCCCAACTAACTTGCAACCCACTATACTTCCCTAATTCCTTTAAATGTAAATATATTCTCTCTAGAGTATTTATTTGATCTTGACATGTTTACAATGTATCACCCGCAAATGAATTAATTTTAATTCCCTAACATGCTCCAATTCCTTCTATCCGTATTTCATTCCTGATTGCATTTGCCAATACTTCCATCGTGAAAGCAAATAACACCGGGAAGAAGGGACAACCCTGCCTTGTTCCTTGGCTTAGGTTTATCGTCGCTGTTCTACCGCCATTTACAATTATTTTTGCCGCATTTTCTGAATATATTTGATTTATTACTTCCTTAAACTTTATTCCATACCCCATATTTTCTACTAAGATGTTCATTGTTGGCCATTCCTCACAATCAAAGGCTTTACATATATCTAATGCTTGCCTGTATAGTTTGCTTCTCAATGTAAGAATTAATATTTAATACTCTCCTTACTACATCGGACATTTGGCGACCTCTTAGAAACCCACATTGATCATTGTTTATACATTTACCTATCAATGCATACAGTCTATTTGCCAATATCACTGTGAAAATCTTAGCATCTTGATTACCAAGAGATTAATAAAAGATATCCGTCCATAAGATCCAGGGTTTGAAAGACCTTTACTAGGTTTTGCTATCAGCACACTTGGGGATTGACTGATAGTGCTGAGAAAAATATTAAAATTTTAATATCATATTTTTAAAGTATTATTAAATTCTTAAAAATATTAGTCCCTAAGATGAAGATGATGTTCAAGAAAATAGTTGGAGGCTTGCTGATTTGCTGAAACTGGCCTGAGAGATGCTCAGCCACCCTGGCTGGACTTCCCCTTGCCAGAAGTGCTCTAGCTGGCCAGGGGCTGTGGGAGCTGCTGTCACCCCACTAGGGACCCCCCCGCCAAGACCGGCCCCACCGGCTCGGAGCAGCCATGCCTCACCGGGACCCCAAGGGGAAGGCCTTCCACCAAGGGGTCCTTGGCAGACGGATGGAGGAGCTTCACTGGCTGCAAGGAGACCCTGCCTTTCCTCCAGGCAGCCTCCTGGACCCTCCCCGTTGTTTCCACAGAACAACCCTGTGAGGTAGGACAGGCGGAGATCCCGGGACTGAGCGGGGACTGGACCCCCAACCTCCAGAGCCCCAGCCCAGGGCTCTGCACCACATGCCCCTGGCCAGCGCTGAGCACGATCTCGCCCACGGGCGGGCAAGCCTGCCACGGCCGGTGCGCCACGTTCCGGTGCCACCTTTGGCATGCCCAGGCACCTGCCGCTGTAGTGCGTGCAGCCCTTGGCCCGGCTGGCCACGATCCTGGCATGGTTTCCTCAGAGGAGGTCTGCTGCCTCCAGGCATTGACATCTCGTGTTTATGTATTTGAAACTTCTGTAGACCGTCCCATTAACAATACAAAATGTAAAAAGGTTAAAACACAGCATCCTAAAAGAGAACTGACGATAAAATCCCAATTGAAACAGTCAGGCCTTAATACACTGGGACAAGAAAAAGGTTTTGGTCTGGCACCAAAAGAATAAAGTGATGGTGCCAGAAGAGCCTCTCTGGGGAGTGAATTCTGCACTTGGGGTGCCAGCGCAGAGAAGGCCCTTCTCTGGGTGCCCTCCCATGCGGGGATGAGGTCTGCCCTGGACCTGAAAGGTGGGCAGGTGCACATGGAGGGGAAGACATGCTGGGCAGGTGAGGATCCCTGGGGTATTTTCAGGGGGGGTGGCCAGCCCAGGGGCACAAGGGGGCAGAGGGAACAGTGGGGCAGCCCAGGGCCACTTGCATCCCTGGAATTCTGCTGCAACGGGGGCTTCCCACCCCCCCATTTGGAAAAAGACAGGGAGCACCCCAGCAGTGAGCTGCAGTGCGCTCTCTGCATGGACCCCCATCCGCACGAACACAGAGCCTGCTCCACGCGGCAGTCCTGAAGCCAGCGAAGGACTTTTCCCAGACATTTCGCTTTCTGTATAGGTGGGATGCGGAAAGCGTTCCTTGCAGGGCTTCTGGGAACGGCGTCTCCTAGGAACCGGCAAGAGGACGGAGGCTGCGGGTGGAGGCCGCAAGCCCGATCAGCCCTCAGCCACCGAGGAGTCGTGCCCACGGAGCAGGGCTACAATTCCCGGGGATTCAGGGCGCGGGTGCACCTGGCTGCCCCCTTGTGAGCCCGGAGACACCACCAGCCCCACTGGAAGGCCACGCCCCCCCGCCCTCCGCCCCCACCCTGTGCCTGTGCGTGTGGCCAAGGCTGTTCCCCAGAAGACCCACAAGCAGGACTGCCTCAGCCGCTGGCCCGTCAGCCACTCGGGGGGCCTTCTCAGCCATGGCCCCCATCACTGAAGAGTATCGCATGCCTCCTGGCCTCGGGTCCATGTGTTTGCTGCAGGCAGCTCAGTTCTTAAACGTGTGGCCCGTGAGGGGAGGCCTCGATGGCAGCCATGAGACGGGATGGTTGGGCTCAGTCAAGGAGCGACCCCTGGAACCTCAGCAGGTTCAGTGAAAGGTCACCCAGGACCCCTGCAGTTGCTTGTGACAGCATGTTGCCAGGACTGGGTTCTGCCTGGCGACCACAGGCTATTAGAGCATACACAGAGTGTTTTATGATTTACTGAGTATTTGCATTTATATACCACCCTAGCAGCCCAGAGGGTTTTATACATTTGGCGTCACATGGGCCCAGCATCTGGGCAGGTGATGATGAAACAAGGTGAACACAGAAGAAGCCGCGAGTTCTGCAGAGGGAGCTCAGATCAATGGCATTGATTGCAGGAGATTGACAGAAGGATCGCTGAGGCACGGGGGTCATTGCCGGCCTTGGCACGCAAAGGAGGGTGATAGCAGTGCCGTTAACCAGGCAGCCTGACCAGCCCTCGCTGATCGGCAAAACAGCAGCCCTGGCAGCTTCTGGGGGAAGCCGTCAGGTCCCACTTGTCAAGGAAGAGCAAATGCCAGGCAGTAACTGGGCTTGGGATTTTGGGGTGCTTCCTGCTTTGGGGGCTGCAGGCATTTTATAGCACATAGGCACATATAAGCAACCCTTTTCTGGCCGGATTCATCTGGATTTTCCAAACACCCTCCTTGCACATATGCAAGCCGTGCCTAGCCTGATGTGGCCTGGAGATGCCGGGAACTGGGCTCCAACTACTTGGCCAGCACCGGGCTGGGGAAGATGGGAAAGAATCGGCACTTCCATAGGCACAGGCTTGACTCAAGCGTGGGCTTTACCGACCCTCTTCCTTCTGAGTTACCAGCTTCGGCGGATTTGCAGTGGGGCCGGGCAGGGGAAGAAGGATGCATGGGAACTGGAGGGGCCATTGCCCCACGTCTCATGTCTCCCAGAGCCTGCCTGTGCCCCGTGCCTGGCACTGGGAAACCTCCCATGAATGGCAGCCAGTATCTCCCGCCCAGCCTTTTGGCCTGGACATTACCTGATTGTGGAACAGTTTGCAACTCTGCAGTCCGGCTGTTTTCTGCTCCACGGCGGAGGGATGCTTAAAAGCAAGAACGAAAGAGGAGTGGCACTTCTGAGCAGGGCACCTTGAGTGCTTGCAGAAGCGGGCAGCCATCCGTGGCCGGTGGGGCTCCAGAGCCAGGCAGGGTCTGTGCAAGCAGCTGCCCGTGCTGCTGAACCCACCCGCAAAGAGGGCCAGTGCTCGTTATGTGCCATCAACGTTCAGGCTGCAACCCGGAGTGGATACCCAGCCCCACTGAGAGTGGAGCTAAGGGCCCCCACTGGCAGACACGGCCTTAACCCAGCCCCTCTGCTGCTCATCTCCCTGTGCATCGAACAATATGGACTACAAACCCATGTGCTGTTTAGAGAAATTTCCCCTAGTGGCTGAAGTTGACAGTGCAGGCTTCAACCACATCAATATGGATCAAGAAATTGAAATCAATTACTGCTTCAAGCCTCCCCAAACTGCTGAGGGACACAGCCCTGGGGTCCCCTTAGCAACATTTGGATGCCGGGGTAGTTTGGCCATACTGTTAGATGGATCCCCCGCCTTTTGGGTTAGAAAGAGGTTCTCCAGTGGCGTAAATAATATGAAATACACACAATCACAATCAGTTGCAAAACTTCCCAGGGAAAGCAGAATGACTTCTGGTGTGGGAGACTTGGATGCTTTGCTCTCCATTGACTCCCCATTTGGGGAATGCGGTTCCCAGGCTATGCACTGGACTGTTGTATTTAGTGTCAGGAAGTCTCTGCACTGTGCCATCCACCAATGGTCACCGGAATGGTGCCCATTCAGTTGCTGTTAATCGCTGTCCCCATTCTTAATAGGACGGGAGATGGGCATCGGGGTAGAGCTTCCAGGCAGCACCTGGACACCCGGTTCCTGCAGGCTGGGCTTGGCATGCCAGCAGACGGACAAGTGTGGCTTGGCCCTCGGTGCCCCACAATTGGCACTGGGATGCCGAACTCCCAGGAGGCACAGCTCTGCTTGTTTGGGGTTTACTAGCCAAGCGGAAAGCTCTGTGTTTGGACGGTGTGGTGGGGTCAAATATTACTTATAGCTTGAGACAGAAAATGGCTCGGCCAGGAGGAGCTTAGGACACGTGTGTGTATGCCAGAGCAGAAGGCTCTCTCTGCCATTGTCCCAGTAGAGGAGACCCTACCAAACGCAGAGGTTTTCAAGGAGAGCACAGGACTTGGGGCTAAATTCCCCCAAGAACCCCACTGGCCTTGAGGGCAGGGGTGGGCAACCTAAGGCCCAGGATTCCCGGCAGCCGTGCTCAAGCCAGCCCAGCCAACAGCGAGGGCCACGGGAGCTGGCCACCAGGCGCTTTGGCCTATCCTGAGATTCCCATCCCTGCCTGAAGGAGGCAAGGACCCCGGTGGTCCTGGAGACGATGTCCCCACAGAGGGCTCCCCACCTGATCCCGCCTCCCTCCAGAGCCCACACGCTTCCCCACCTATGGCCGTCTCCACCCTGCGGGACTCCAGAGAGCGCTCGGTTCCTGAGCCAGACTCACCTGGAGAGGCTGCTGAATGGAGGCCAGGATGGTGCTCAGCACTTCCTCCTCGTCCATCGCCTCCGCAGTCTGCTTTAGAGTTTTCCCTCTCTGCCTCTTCTTCTCCCACAGGAAGAGAATTGCTCATCTGCAAGTTCTTTAGGGAGCGAGAAAGAGGCAGGGGGATCATGCCTCAGAATGGTGGAGCATTTTATTCGAATCCTATTTCATTCATTCATTCAATTAAGTAGTTTTATATGACGTCCAATAATGAAGTCGCTGGACGACATACAAAAAACCAAAAATACAACAAAGCAACTACATTTTATTTATTTATTTATTTATTTATTTATTTATTTATTATTTTAGACATTTGTATGCCATCCTTTGGAAAAGCTCAGGACAGCTTACATGAATAACCATATACAACACACAGCACTCTGATTCCCATCAATAATGATAAAGTCAAAGATAAAACCAATTAGCCGTACAAATATTGGGAAAATGGACGTGCCGGAGAGACTCTCCGGGCACCACAGCCTTCTTCCCACTCCGGCCTCTGGTGGCATCCCGGGGTGCACCAGTGTGGATGGAGGCTTCAGGTTTGGCAGCCGAGATCACAGGAGGAGCTCGGTGGTGGAGCCGAGAAGCCACAGAACAGGCAGCTGCTCCGGTGTGCAGCTGCTCGAGTCAAGCGAACTCCAGAAATGTCACGTCAGGGTTTGGATGAAGCAACTAGGCCGAACAGGGGACAAGCCCCTGTCACTGCTGGCACAGAGCCAGGTCAGCTCCAGCTTTCCGGATGCTCCCACTGATATTGACCGCACTGGGGCAAGCACTGACTTCCCCTCCGCATGTTTAACAATGGGGCCCCTCCAGCCTCCACCCGATGGGGGCCGTGCTGAAGCAGTGGCTTGCCAGTGGCTCTTGCAGCCACCTCCATGGGGTGAGCCTGCCCCATCACCCTGCCAGCCACGGGGGCTTTCGGATCGGATTTCTGGGGACCCTCTTGGCGTGTGAAGCCCTTGGGGCAGCTGGCTTTGGGAGCACGTGCAGATGTCCCGCAGCCGTGCACTGCAGGTCCTGCGGGCCAGAGGGCCAGGTCTCCCTGTGTCCAGTGCTGCCCGGCCTCCCCCCAGTACCTGTCTGCAGCGGGATGGGGGCGTCGGGCTCCCTGCTCACGGGCACGGCAGCGCCTCTCTTCCCCTTCTGCCCCCCGGACATCTTGGACAGCCTCACTTGCTGCTTTGCTGACTTGCCAGGGGCACGATTCAGGTGCCTTCCATCGAGGGGCCTCTGCACCAGCTCAGGGAGGGCCACCGGCTGGGCCTTCTTCTTGGGGTCCGTGGCCCCTGCCCTGGGCTGGACCAGCTGCGGCAGGATCTGCGATGTCCTCCGATTGGTGGGTGGTGGGGCAGGGGTGGGTGGCGGGTGGCCGGAGAAGTGGGCCTCCTCGTCATCCCACCACCCATTATCCTCGGAGGAGGATTTCTTTTCATTTACATTGTTCTTCATATCGAAGTTGCTCATTCTGCAAAAAGCAAGCCAATCACTGTGTTCAGGCACCTTCCGATGCGCGGCTAGGCAGAAGAAGGGCTGCGGGTGGTTGCGACACCCCCGGGCAAGTGATTGCTTTCCTCTGTCCACACGTGCATGGGATCACACCCCTGGCCTTGCTCTCCAAGCTCTGGGACCTTTTTTATGATTAGCTGGAGAAATGGGACTTGGCTTAGATTTAAAAATGACTTTAACTTTTTATAAATTGATTTGAATATGAATATAGAATGTTAAAAAGATGTAGGGGGCTGACCCAGTACATCCGATGTAATTGATGATTGATTTTTTTAGTTTTCAGTTTAAAATCTTAATAAGAAATGTGCCAAAAAAAAAGTTGAACACAGTCAGAACAAGGTGAACACAGTCAGAACAAGGCGAGGGGTCTGCAGGGGGGGGCTCATCCAATGGCATTTGATGGGAGGATATGAAGATAAGGATCATGGGATTTCTGTGGGTCTTGGCACGCAAAGGCGGGTGACTGCAATGTCGTTAACCAGGCCGCCTGACCAGCTCTTACTGGTCAGCAAAACAGCAGCCCTGGCAGCTTCTGGGGGAAGCCATCAGGTCCCACTTCCCAAAAAACAGCAAATGCCAGGCAGTCACCGGGCTCGGGATTCTGAGCCAGGCCTGCTCCCATGCTATCGCCTCCAGTATTTAGACAGGTTCCCTTTAGATGCCAGGGAGTCCTTCCTTACGGTTTGGACCCCGAGAGGGTGGGATGGGCTTCCCCAGGAGGTCATTGAGGCCCCATCACTGAGGGTGTTCAAAGACGGGCTGGACGTGCACATGGCGGGCATGTCGTGAGTGGGGCTGGCTGGAGCCGGGATGAGCCTAGATGGCCCGGGAGGCAACTTCTGCCTCGCTCTGGGTCTATGTGTCCCCACTGGCCAGGGAAGGGGGTGTGGGGGGGGGCTGCTGCCCCAGGGAAGAGGCGGGCCGTGCCTGGGGATGGCGGGGCAGGGCGAGCAGCCGGCTTCCACTTGGAACGTGGCGGAGGCAGTGCGGTCGGCAGTTGGGACGGCGCTGGTCAGTTGGGGGTGGGAAAGCCGTTGGCGGGGAAGAGCTGGCCGTCACCAGCTCGCACCACGCTCATTTGGTTCGTGCTGGACTGGCGCTGGCTGTTTCTGCAGGGCAGGACCAAGGCCAGGGAGGCACGCTGTGCGCCTTTGAAGGAGCTGGTGAGGAGCGCCCCGAAAAGCTACAGAGTTACCCTTTTTCTCCGTGCTTGTTCGCCCACGAGGCGAAGGCTTGCTCCGTGCTTCGCAACCAGTGAGTCTCTCTTTCAGGCCTCAGTCTGGACGCTTCGTGGATGCAGGGCCCCAGCCACTCCTCACTGGCCCGCAGTCAAGGAGCCCAGAAAGCCACCCCTCCAATGGGGAAGGCTCCCTGCAGGGCTTCAAAGGCTCCCCCGGCTGGGAGACACCCTGGGTCTTCACAAGGTCAGGAAGAAGCAAGGGTGCCTCTGGCCTCCCCCTCTGGTTTCCCTTTGAGGGGGGCAGGATCCGTCCACGGTGAGTGAGTCACTGGTGCACTTTTGTCCTACTTTTCCTGCCACGGGTAATTAATTCCCTGGTGCTTTCGCAAAGGCAGGTGCTTGTCTGAGGGACCCACAGGTTCTACCTTGCGAAGCTTCAGGGGGGGCGCTTGGTCCTTTCACTTGGACCGGGGGAAATGCATCCCTTGCTCAGAAAGCCCAAATGCTGGGAACAAGTGTCGGCAAAGGAGGAAGGGGAGGGTGGAGAATGAGGGGCTGGAGGGAGTCCCTGAAGCAGCCGGCGTGAGCTTGGGTGGATTCCGGGAGCCGGTGGAGGACAGGAAGGCCTGGAGGAGTGTTGTCCATGGGGCCGCGATGGGTCGGACACGACTTCGCGACTGACAACAACACTGAAGTGCCACAAGTGCATTTGGGACGTGGGGAAGGAGGAAGGCAGCCAACCCCCCGCGGACTCAGCAAACCAACCGATTTGTTGTTGTCCGATCATATGCTAGTCCAGTCCAGGACAGGGTAACAAACAACTCCTTTAACAGATTGTAGGATCTCCTTATGGACCGATACTCAGTGGGAGCCAGGAGTTGCTTGTATTCTCTGTGGAATCCACGGCAAAGGAAGACAGAGGAGGGCAGCGTTTCCCATCACTGGGACCATGTCCTGAGGTGCGTTTCACTTCTCCCTTGCGGAAGCGCTGAAGGGGAGGCAGGAGGATCAACTTGCCCTGAGCTTCTTGCGATTGTACAACTCAAGAGTCAAACTTGTCCTGACCTGGTTTTTGTATGGCCACTTTTGAAGATCCCAAAGGGATCCCAGTGGCAGGCCAGGAGATGGCCCTGGGGAGTCACAGGTGCTGGAGAGGCAGGGCGGCCCTTGCCCTTGGTGCAAGTGTGGGGCCCTGGTAGAGGAGGAGGGGAGGGGCCTGAGGGCCGAGAGAGCCCTTCAGGCCCCCCGGGAGCAGCCCCCTCTGAACAGAGGGTTGTGGGAGGGGCCATGGAAGGAGCGGCCGGGGGGACACGGGGGCATGTCACCCACAGGCGGGGGGCTAGCATGGCCTCCTCCTCCTCCTGGCACCAGTCCGGAGCAGGGAAGCAGGCGCTCTAAGCTTGGGGCGCCTGGGGCTGAGGAGGCCTCGGGGGACCAGCAGGACCCCCAGCCTGGGGCCACAATGGCAAGGGGCCACTGCAGGAGAGGCGAGGTCCAGGGCACGGCCGCCCACCAGCACCGGGAAGATGCGCGGTGGGCGACTGTGGCTGGGGTCTCCCTGCTGAGGTCAAGAGGGCAAACGCCACCCTTGGTTGCATAGCCAGAAGTGTGGCTTCTAGATTGAGAGAGGTATTGCTACCACTCTACACGACTCTGGTGCGCCTGCAACTGGAGTACTGTGCTCAGTTTTGGGCCCCTCATTACAGAAAGGATATAGCCAGGTTGGAGTCAGTGCAGCGTAGGGCCAGAAGGTTGGTGGCCGGTTTGTGGGGGATGCCGTATGAGGCAGCCTAGAGAAAAGGATACTCAGAGGGAATATATTGGCGACATACAGGTATGTGAGGGATGTCACATGGAGAAGGGTGAAGGCCTGTTTTCCCCTGCAGAGGAAGGCAGGACGCGCTCAAATGGAGCAACGTTCAAGGAGCCAAGGTTCCATCTGGATGCCAGGAAGCACTTCCTGAGAGTCAGAACATCAAGGGTGTGGAATGGGCCTCCCCGGGAGTTGGTTCAGACCCAATCGGTGCAGGTATTCAAGGATAGGCTGGATGTCCACATGGTGGGCATGTCATGAGCAGAGCCGGCTGGTGCCAGAGGTCAGACTAGATGGCCCAGGAGGCCCCTTCTGACACGCTCTGTTTCTATATTTCTATGTTTCTACTAGTACTAGCCCTCTGCTCTTCCGCAGCAGCAAATTGGGCACCTTCCGTATTGAGGGGCTCATCTTCCGGCGTCATTTTTTTTTTTCCTTTTGGTACTTTCCATGGTGTATTCAGGGCAAGGGTTCTGGAGTGGGGAGCCATTTCCTTCTCTAGTGGATCACGTTTTGTCAGAGCTCTTTGCTATGACCAGTGTGTCTTGGGTGACCCTGCACAGCATAGCTCATAGCTTCAGGAGCGATTCAAGCCCCTTCACCACGTCTAAACAGTGATCCATGAATGGTCAGACACAGTACTCCATTAATTTTGAGTTATGCTTCCTGAAGGATGGATGCTTAGTCCACAAAGAAGCATCGTTGCTTTTAAAAAGGCAGCAAATATTCTTATTGGGCAGCTCCAGGAATTTCTTACTTCAGCACTGGAAAGGATTGCTCCATTGTATTCACAGAAGGAGCAATTTATTCCCCCTTTCTTCCAGATCAATACACAAGAAATGCCTCACTATCAGTGTCTAGTCCAAATACTGCTGTATTTCCACTGGAACTGAATTCTCTTCAGCAAACATAGGCGTGCAATCCAGTCGACCTGCCAGGAATTTCCAACTGTGCTGTGGATTCCTCTGAGCATGCAGAGAGCGCCTTCCTTTTAACAGAGCATCCTCTGTGTCATGCTTGGCTCAGCATCAAGCCTAAGAAGCAGCTCACTGGGCATCCAAGTATCTTACTGCTTCCATCTTACGGGTAACCTGGGTTTTCCGCATTCATTGACACCCGTTATGCACTGTCTACATGCCCCGCAGCCCTTCAGGAAGGAGGAGGCGCAGCCCTTCTTGCTTCAACGCTGCGGAAGAGGAGACTCGGGGGGATCTTCTGGCAGCATGCAGTCATGTGAAGGGGGTCAAATGGCAGAGGGTCCCGACCTTTTCTCCCTCGTGGAAAGGGAAGCATGTGGTCCAGTGGAGCAAAGCACAAGAACTGGCTTTCAGATTGGATGTCAGGAAGCACTTCCTGATGGTTGGGACCCTGGGAAATGGGATGGACTTCCACGGAGGTGTTTTTTGAAAACAGGCTTCTTCCAATGAAAACACACAGACGAGGACAGGCACCCATGAGGAATTATGGAAAGCCTTTTCTGGAAGAGGCAGCGGAGAGAGTTCTGGTGTGTGTCATGTCCCCTCCATCGTGGTCTTTCCCAGGTTCTTCCATCTTCACCCTTCCTGATGAGCCTCAAGCATCATAACACTTCAGTGGGCAGAGTGCTCTTGGGGGAGGACAGAGAGCTGGCTGCAGATTTTGGCATTGTGACCTGAGTGAGTCGTGCAGTTGGTCTTCTCCGTCCAGAGACAGGATAGCTTCCTTCCCTTGCTGACCTGGGATCTGGGATGGCTCTCAAACCGCAATCCTGAATCGTGAGCCTGCCAACTGGTCCTTGCAGTGTCGCAATGGAATGGTTGGAATGCCTGGGGGGTGCATATGTGCATGTGTGTTTGTGTGGAGATTACCCTGCCCAGATCCCTCTGAGGCTACTTTCCCCCTTGGAGTATCAGGCAGTCAGTTCCCTTTTAGCCAGATTGCCAAATGCCTCTGATCAGGTCCCAAAATTCCCCAGGGAGTCATGGAAGCAGCAGGGTGTGTTTGACACCAACAGCAACAGACCAACCAACGAAACCAAATAAATTAACAAAATCTTGATGGTCTGGATTTGGCCAGGCTTTCATCCCATGCATATCCATGCATGTCAAGAGATAGGGCAGGCGGAAAAGAAAGCAAAATTCAAGTTCGATGGATGGTGCCATACGAGGGGGAGGGAGGGAGAGAGGGAAGGAGAACATCACAGTAGCCAAATGGATCCTGTTGGAAGATCCCATTTCACAGCCCACTGATGTGGGCAGTCAGAAAGGCCAACGGGCAGTACATCTCCTCGAGCTTTCTATTAGGCGTCCGGCCCTTTCAGAGACTGAGCTGCCTGCTTGCCGGAAGCAGCCACTTCATTTAGTTGCAAAGTTAATCCTGTGCTGAAAGAGGCTCCCAGGAAAGTTGCTTGGTGTCCACTCTTCTGCTGACTCCAAAGTTCTCTGGCTGGTTTTGCTCATATAAAACTCTGTCAACGTGTGTCTTTCCCACCCTCATCATCAATCCTATGGTTATGCACGTGACTTAAACCCATGAAACACTCTGCTTATGTTCTGGAACTCTGTGGTTGGGAGTACCTCTTCCCTGCAGTGCTGGTCATGATGGTTCAACCCTGCAGCGTGGATTCTCCTGGGAGATCTCACCAAGAAAACTCCTCAGGCTTGCAACAGGGAGGTCCCATGCATATCTAGGTGGCCTTCTCACACGCTGACAAACCCAGATTCCTAAACACCACTAATTGCAGGAATTGCCATTTGGAGCACAGCTGCCCAAGCAAAGCTCCCCCTCTCAATTATCTTCCTCTTCCCCTCAGGTACAGGCTGCATGTCATTCCCACCCTTTGCCTTTTCTCTCCCTGATTCCTCTCTCTGTAAAACCCCCACCGTGGCCGGGCAGCTCCGAAATGGGTCCCAAGAGAGGGCCGAGCAGAAGGGCAGCCTGATCTGGAGACCTTCCTGATTCCATACTGCATACCTAGGGGAAACATCTCAGGAGCACGTGGGGCGCAGGAGGCCCGAGGTGTTCCTCAGGCCTGAACACACCCAGCCCACGCCTGCAACCCCAGGGAGCTCCTCAGGGCTGCCCGGCTGGACAGGAGGCACTCCAGAGGACCTGCCACCGCATCCGGGATGTGGACTTCGCTCCCGCAACTGCACGCTGGCCGCCAGGGGTTGGGGCTCCATGTCTGCACATCACGGGGCCAGCCCAGGCCAGAACCCAGACTTCTGGCCAGCAATCTCTGCACAGCTGCCTTGATATGGTATGAAGTCGGAACACATGAAAGTGCGCAGAACTTTTCTGGGCAGCCTGGATGCCCACCTGGGCAGTGCCTGTTTCGGAGGTGTTTTCTGCTGAACTTTCTGCTGGGGGCTACTATGAACCTCCTTTCCATCATCGTCACTATGAGAATGAGCATCACATCACCCTTTCATCCTGACCTTTTCCATGCATGAGGAAACAAGCTCTTTGCTGGCCTCTCCTCCCCATTATCTTCCTGACAAGAGCATCATACCTGCCAGGTGGGATAGGCCGAGAGTGAATGACCGGCCAGAAGTCACACAGTGAGCATCAAGGAGGAGTGGGGTCATGGACCTTGGTCTCTCAGTCCCCATCCCAATTCTTGCACCCTCGATCCAGTGCAGGGATGCAAAGCCAACTCCCCTGCTTCGTCTTGTCAAGCAAGAACAGTACCAATTCTGCTTTCAGACATGCCTCTCCTCAACCTTGTGGGCAAAAGGAGACAGGGGCGGCAGAGCATGATGGGACTGGATGGAGTCACTGGGGCAGTTGGTGTGAGCTTAGGTGGACTCTGGGAGATGGTGGGGGACAGGAAGGCCTTGAGGAATGTTGTCCATGGGGTGGCACTGGGTTGGATGCACCTTCGCAACAAACAACATCCACAACCTGGATTCCTCTCCTGGATAGACGAGCAAGAAAAACACAGTCCCAGCAGACGCACCCCAAAGGGAACCAGATGCCAAGAATGGGCAGCGGGCGCAGCCGGAAGGAAAGGCCAAGCTTTTACAAGGGAAATAGGGGGTAGGGGAAAGTGGAGAGAGGGGGAGATCCTTCCGCCAAGACCCTGAGGGGACGCTGGGATTGAACGGACCGAACCGTTACTCCATCAGGGAGTTGCCCTCTTGCTGCCCTTCTTGGCCATCCCTACAGGAGCAGCGTTTTGGCAACATCTCAGCCTGTCCCACCTCTGGGGCTGAAACCGGGCACTGAGGGGAAATCCATTGGCACCGCTTTGATGGTGTGGCACTAGGAAATACAGGTGGCATGAGCATGACATCCGGGGAGCAAGCTGAGCGCACCAGGAATGGGAAGGGGGAAAGCGAGGCAGGGGCTTTGCAGGGCCAGGCTGCCTCACTGCAGAGGCAATACTTGCGAGGGGGGGATAGCAAACGGGGGGTGCAGCAGGTCACATGTTGAAGGCCAGTTGCAAAGCACACGACGGAAAGATCCCTCGGTCCTGCTTGCTTCACTTGGGCAGCATGGGCACATTCTCAGAGCGGGCCTCTCTTGCACATGGGAGTGAGGAAGGTTGTCAAGAAGCTGCGGAGGTGCCCCAGCCATGAGGTTGTATAATTATGGAAATCCTCATGTATTGCTGCTCTTCTTTCCAAACCTCATTGCCCCCCTCCCCCAGGACCACCCTGAACCCCCCGAGGCCCCCCTGAGATGGCAGAGGAGTGTCTGGCACCCAGGCACAAAGGGGAGGGCGCCTCCTTCCCTGCCGTCCTGCTCAGGGATCGGGAGAGGGTGGGGTTGCAGGGGAGTCTGCCGTGCAGGCACTTATTCCCACTTCCTTCACCTGGAACCTTGCCTGGCCGGGATCCTTGTCCATTGGGAAGGAAATTCCCCCAACTGCTCCTCTACTGGGCTGAACGGGGCAGGATGGAGGCCGTGCCAAGCGCCGGCAGAGTGGCCCTCTTCGTCCTGCTGCTGCTCCTACCAGGGGCCTCCTGTGCGAGGCTGGGGGCCAAATGCCCCTGGAGCTGGCACAGGGCTGAGCTGTAGCCATGCAATTATTTCCGGCCGGGAGACATCGTCTTCAGTGCCAGCATCTCTGCAGTACATGGCTACTTTGGACCACACACTTTCAACAAACCTGCCTCTAATAAAGAGATTGGGTAAGAAACTGGCCTGCTGGACCTGAAACTGCTGAGCGCAACAGGTAGCCATGCAGCACAGCTAGCAGTAGTGTAGGGAAAATTTGGATAAATCCTGTCAGAAAAACATTGCTTCTGCGTGCTTTTGCATTGTGGAGTCAATCTTGTTCTCCTTCTTAAACCAAGCTAAGTTGCTGTTTAAAATGGCATTCCTCCCCCGCTCCTTTCTCTCACTGTTAGCTGTTAGCTACACCAGAGATGTCTTGTAGTCCGAATATACTTTATATACCTTCACAATATTTAATAATTGAGGGTGTGTGAACCTGGCTTTGACTGAGAAACAGATTTATGAGGTTCTTTGCCTGAGCCCAAGTATGGCTGAGTCCGGCTGGGCAAAAGGTGATGATCAGGACATGTGTGTGTCTGATTCTTTCCTTCCCCCATTACTTCTATATAAGCCAGAACTGGGAAGGAAGGAAATGTGTCTCCCTTGAATTGGGCTTGTAGTCACAGGTCCTCCCCAGTTTTCTGGACATCCTCAAAAAGCTTATCCTGTGTGAATGCCCTGTTTTAAAGAGGGGTTATATAGAAACATTTTCATGCAGGTCCTTCCTTATCAGAAACTGGGAACAATGTGTTAATATCTTGCAAGTTTTTCTGCCTCTTCCATCTGCCTTACAGCCCTCCTAGGTTGGAAAATTTCTTTCTTGTTACATTAAAAAATTGTGTTTGAAATTGCAGGAAGGCATGCAGATGGGCAGATGAAAGATGTGGGAAAAAATGCATATACTGTTGGGAAGACTCAGAAGGAATCCTGAAAAGGATTCCCAGAGAGATAAAGGGAAGGGTTTTATATTGGGAACATATTGCTGGTAAAGTCTTGAAAATTTGAATGGTTTGTATAGCAATTAATCTGAGCAGTAACAGGCTGGAGGTACAGGGCAGAGTGTAAAATCAGGAGAAGACGTATTGAAGTTAACCATTAATAAATATGTCTTCCTAAATTGGCTGGTTTTTCTCCCCCTGTTGAATTTGCATTTGTTTAGAATGTGAGGTTTGAAAAAGGCAAATACATTTTTTTCCCTCCTTTCAAATTGAGATTGCCGGGTTCTGACAAATGCACTCTCATTCTCACATGGCATACTCACAACATCAAGGGGAAAAAAACACAGGTTCGTGAAACAGAACAAGCGTCCAGACCATCAGAGGCTTTATTATATTTCCCCCAAGGTTCCCACGGTACTCACAATAATGCATGCATTACCGAGCAGGCAGGGATGAACTCTGCTGCAAAGCTTCAACACAACTAGAGAGTTTTTGTAAACTCCCCGTACACGCAGGTACAGGGCAATTGCTGACAGAATGCAGAGGTTACAATAAGATTCTGAGGTCGTCACATACAGAACAGATAAAGAATGTCAGTGAATCACACAGTAACAATGAGATTGCAATATTTCTAGTTGCATGTATTGACACTTGAACGTATCCCTAGGTCTGCTCAGACATGCAAATTCAAGCTACTAGAAACTACTCATGATAAGCTCAGACCCCATCTCGACTCTAAACATTCTGCATGATCAGGGCACCTGAAGCCCTCTGTGCTATCAAAAGGTTATTGTAAACTGAAATCCAGCAATGACTATTTACAATGTATATTTTTCTACTGTAGCCTACAGCTAAAGGTGAGAGAAAGGAGCAGGGGAATGCCATTTTAAACAATGACATCTTGGTTTTGAGAAGGAAGACAGGATTTGATCCCACAATGCAAAGGCACACAGGAGTAATGCTGTTCAGACAGGGTTCATCCAAATTTTCCCAACACTTTTACACTTTTTCACAGAAGCTGGAGGCAGTGGCACAGAGATTCACATGAGTTTAGAGAAACCTCAAGATGTAATGTCCGTCCATTTTGAGTCTCTTTAGCCCAGTCTCCAGAAGAAAATGTTTGGGATGCTGAAGTCATTCCAACAAATGCAAGAATGCACACAAAAGAAATCATTTGTTGAACTGGTGTTGCACAAAGTTATTGCTTGCCTAGGCTGAAGAGAAATATGCTTCCTGCTGGACAATGAGAACAGTTTTACACAATTTCTTATTAGAGATGATACTCTCCCACATAGATAGAAAATGCGCCAACCCATTGTTAACACAAGCAGATCTGAACTAACACATATTTCATCGAACAATTAAGGCTTGCACATTTAGATGAACATATGAGTTCTTATGTTCATGGAAAGAAGTTTTGAGGACTTGCCATTTTAGCTAGCCGCATCTTTGGGCTGGCAAATGGGCTCCATCCCCAACAAACATTATGCTGCTTTAAGGGGAAAAAATATTTTAGTACTATCAATAACAGTAACATCAGTAACAACAATATCACTGTCATTAATATATGGCAACATTGCAAAAGGAAAAAAGAAAAAACTTTTTGTTGAACTCAAGGGGAAAGTAGCCTCATTGATTTGAAAAGTAAATTTTTGCAATGCACGCGCAAACACACATGCACACCCCAGAGTTTCATTCGTTCCCTCCCAGTCATTCAGTTGTAGCAAAGCAATGACAAGATGGTACACTCAGAATGCATAACTTATACACACACACATATATAAGACCCACATCCATATTCCATAGAAAAATGGAAATTTTGGAGAGGGAAAAACTCTTGATGGCTGGCACAAAACAATAAGACATATGCTCACTACATTGCTTCTTGGAAGGATTCCCTTTCTGAAAAAAAAATCTCTAGCTCCTCATTGAGAGTGCTTAAGGGTCTTTCTTTTAACCCAAACCTTTCCAGGCAGAATTTTTCATGAGGCAAATACCAGCTTTCCATACTGAAAGGACCTCAAATGCCTTGCCTCAGATAAAAAAGTTTTCTTTTTTTCCCCCTAAGATACCAAGATTTCTTCTGAGAGTTTTCTAGATACTGAAAGAGTTTCTTTTGAAAACCTGTGACTGGAAGTAGAGCCGCTCAAACTTCCCAAAGTACTTTGAACTCTGTACATGCTCAGATGCTGTGTGTGTGCTGCTTCTGCAGTACTCACAAAGTGGTGGTACCTTCCTGCCAGAGTATCCCCCCTTTCCTTGGCTCTGTGGAATACCCAATCCCACATAGTCAAGAAATCCAAATTTCCAGCACAAATTCCCCTTGAATTCAGTTGGCCAGACCAAACCCAGAGAAGAGGATGCGGTTACCGCCTATTTCAATAATGGGAGTGCTCTTAGCAAGGTAGACTATACCTCCTTTTTCATTTGTTTTTCTTGTCCTTCCTCCAAAAGTTACACATTTCTTCCCATATTTTTTCCAGTAGAAAAAGTACCAAATCTCGATTTACCAAAACTCTTAAAATTCTCTCACACACCAAGCACCACTTGAATCAAGGAATTCCTGTCATTCCTATTTTCACATGGCCTACGAAAAACATCCAGAATAAAAATCTTTTTGCCTTTCACTCAAATGTCACATTCCAAAAAGCTGCAAGTTCAACAGGGGGAGAAAAAGCAGCCAATTTGGGAGAAATATTTATCAATGGTTAACTGCAATCTGTCTTCCCCTGATTTTACACTCTGCCCTGTTGAACTCCAGCCTGCTACTGCTCAGGCTAATAGCTAAACACAACAATTTTAAATATTCTAGACATTACCAGCAATATGTTCCCAATATAAAAACCTTTTCTTTATCTCTCTGGGAATCCTTCTCAGGATTCCTACTGAGTATTCCAAACAGTCTATACATTTTTTTTCCATCTTTCATCTGCCCATCAGCTTCCCCTCTTGAAATTTCAAACGCAATTATGTAATCTAAAAAGTAGGAAATTTTCCTTCCTAGGAGGGATGTAAGGCAGATGGAAGAGGCAGGAAAACTTGCAAGACTTTAAAACAGTGTTCCCAGATTTGGACAAGAAAATGACCTGCAAAACAATGTTTCTATACAACCCCTTTTCCATACAGGGCTTTCACGCAGGATAAGCTTATTGAGGATGTCCAGAAAACTGAGTCGGACCTTTGTTTGCAAGCCCAATTCCACAGCCACACATTTCCTTCCTTCCCAGTTCTGGCTCATATAGAAGGAAAGGGGGAAGGAAAGAATCACACACACACATGTCCTGATCATCACCTTTTGCCCAGCCGGACTCAGCCATGCTTGGGCTCAGGCAAAGGACCTCTTGAATCTGTTTCTCTGTTAAAGCCAGGTTCACATATCCTCATCTCAGGGGCAAGAGCACCATCCACACCTTGCTTTCCACCGTGTCTTGAAGAGGACAGATTGGTGCGGCTGCGTGGGGAGATTCTCTTTCCAGAAGAAACCCCAAAACCCACTCTGGGCTCTGTCTCCCTCCAAGAAAGGAGAACACTTTAAAATACAACTGGGAAGAACGATAATACAGACAGCAACAATGAACACAAGACTTTCACAAACAGTCAACATAAAACTCTACACAAACCCCAGTGCAAACACGTACTCATATGGGTAGATCTTTCCTGGTGCACCAATCCCATGTTAATTTCTTTTTTTTCCTCCAGCAGCTTTGACCAAGCTAACCCTTTCTCCATCTCCTTAGGATGGATTCCCACCAAATCTTTTCCAGGAGGTTTTGCCAATTCCAATGAAAATAGCCCTCTGGGACCAATGTAGATTGGGATCTCAGATTTAGGTTTGACCATGCTGTTTAACATCAAAATACCAAGCGCTTGCTTCCGTGACAACCTCGCTGGTGCCGCCCATGGCCATCCACACCACCCCGTATTTTGCTCTACAGGTGTCAAGGGGGTAGTAAGCAGAGATTCTGAGACCCCCATGCTTCCTGGGTGTCCACAACCTAAGCCAACGTGCAATGAGGTTCAAAACCAGATCTAATTACATAGGCCTGCGAAACGGAAGAGATGGCCAGTATCTGTGCTCCCCCAGTTGGGAGAATTTCGGCCGAACTTACCATCTCTCCCACCCAGGATAAAGGGCCAAAACCACATGATCCCACCTTCGTCGCCAAATTGTCAGAATCCCGGAACCTCAGTTTGAGAAGAGGAAATAAAACTTGGGTTCATGGGAAAGCCAAAGCGTCCAGACCATCTTGGCTTTCCTGCAGTACCCATGTACCCACGGTACACTCACGAAAATGCATTAAACGTGCAGGCAGAGGTAAACTCTGCTGCAAAGCTTCAACGCCTTTGCAGGGCATTTATACTCTCTTTGTCATGTCACATGAACAGGGCAATTGATGACCCAATGCAGACATTACAATAAGGTTCAGAGGTTGTCACATACAGAACAGGTACAGGAACTTCACGCAATCATACAGTGACAATGAGATTACAATATTTCTAATTGCAGTTTATTGACACTTTAGTGGAGTAACTTGAAGCAATGTCCAGGTCTGATTAGACATGAAAATTCGAGCTACAAAGAAACTATGCATGAACTCAATACTCTTATCTAGAGTCAGACTTTAAGTAATGCATCTACACCATTCTGAATTTCCAGGGAACATGGAGCCCTCTGGGCCAGGAAGATACTTCCTTGTAAAATGAATTGGAAAGCCATTTTAAATGATGACTTAGCTTGGTTATGAGAAGGAGAACAGGATTTGATCCCACAATTCTAAAGCACACAGAAGTAATGTTATTCTGACAGGATTTATCCAAATATTCCGAAAACAAACGAAGTCTGATCAAAGCTAGCTCCCAATTTGGGCATCTACATTCAGGATTTTGCATTGGTGCGCCAGGGGCCATGAAATGCTGGATTGGTTTACAGATCAAAACATGGAAGTACATGACATGGTTGCACTGGGTTTTTATGGCCGTCTGCTTGCGTTTGTGACTGTCTTGTTTGCATCGTATCCGTGTCGGTCTTTGGCATAAAGTGATCTCCCTGCAGGATGAGTGGGGGGCTGAGCCCACCTCAGGAGACAGACGCCCCCGTGCAGCCCCCCACCTATCTTGCTTGGCCAGCTTGCTGGTGACCAAGACTGGGCTTAGAGGAGGCCATGGAGGGGCTTCTTTTCCAGGGAGGAGCCTGTGCACCACTGGCAGGGCTGAGGAAGAGCCGTGGGGTCCCTGCCCACCCTAAGCAGGGCTGAGTCCAGGAGGGGGCAGGGTGTGTGCGGAACTCTTCCCACCCCCTTCCAACCTCCTGTGCAGAGAATAACTCAGAACTGGGGGGTGGGGACACTTTTGCACCCTTTAATGGGTCTTCTGCACTGGTTCTAGCCGACCTGGATGCCCTCAATAAGCTCATCCTGTGAGGAAGCCCAGTGAGAGAGTGGGGATCTGGGGAGCCGCTCAGGGGAGATCCATTCGTGTCCAGAACTGCCCTGGCCTGCCTCTTTTGAGTGCTAGCCCTGCGGATGAAAACATAGTGGATCAAATTCCCCAGTCTTTGCACTTTGGATATGCTAAGGGGCTCCATGTGTGTGGCACTCAGTAAGAAGTGTGACCTTTCACAAGAGCACCTTCTTTGTCTCAGCTCTGAGGTCTTGGCTCAGAGGAAAGGGCTTCAGGGGTTTCCAGCTGGCAGAAACTCAGCAGCCTGGGCTGGCCAGGCCTCCTCCACATCCGAGGAAAAACCGCTCCGATTTCCTCAAAGTAACCAGCTACTCAGGCAAAAAAGGTGCAGCCTCTGGCGACAAGGTCGCAATTCCAATCGTGTGTCTCCTGGAGCCACCCCTTTCCCTTTCCCTTCCCCTTCCCAGAGAGTCCCAATCTGCATCCCTCATCCCATTTCCTTCCTCCTTTCTCCCACAAGAAGGGCAGCCTGAGCTGGAGACCTTCCTGGTGCCATGATGCATCCCTGGAAGAAACATCTCAGGAGCACGTGGGGAGCAGGAGGGCCAGGGAGGTGCCCAGGGTGAACACCCCCCTGCCCACCGCATCACCCCACGGGGAGCTCCGGGGGCTGCCCGGCTGGCCCTTGCTTGCAACAAGAAGTCCCTCCAGAGGCCCTGCTGCAGCATCTGGGATGCAGACTTCTCTCCTGCAACCTTATGATGTCGCCCAGGGGTTGGGGCTCCATTTCTGCACCTCAAGGGCCAGACTGGACCAAAGCCCTCGACTCCTGCACAGCTGCCTTGATGTGGAAAGACGTCTCACAATGCGACCATGGGCAGGCCATTTCCGGCAGCCTGGATGCCCACCTGGCAATGTCTGCTCTTGGAGGAGTTTTCCACTGAACTTTCTGCTGGAGTCTTCCATGGACATTCTTTCCATCGTTGTCACGATAATTTTTAGCATCACATTCTGACCTTTGTTCTGACCTTTTCCATGCATGATGAAAGCACATACTTTGCTCGCTTCTCCTCAGTGTTCCTTTCCTGACAACAACAACCCTGCAAATAGGATCGGCCGAGGGTGAATGATGGGCCAGAAGTCAGGCAGTGAGCTTGAGGGATGAGCGGGTATTCGAACCTGGATCTCTGAGTGCCCATCCCACTTCTTGCACACTCGATCCCAT
>NW_025335498.1:214561-258059 GCF_004798865.1 Varanus komodoensis | reverse complement strand
CAACAGCAGTCCCTTGAGGGGGCAGGAAGACACCAGACACGTGTCCAAAGCCAGTCTCAATTCCCTGTGCTCAGTCTGCCCCCCCCCCCCACACACACACTGCCCCTGTGACCGTATCATGGCTTCTCTTGAGTGCCAGGTTTTACACTGCTTGTTCAAGGGGGATGATTTTATCACAGGCTGAATCCTTTTCTTCTAGTGATGGGGTCTTTGCTTTGTATTGCCCCATTTCCTCACTACATTAACGGGGGCATCGCCCTGTGCCTGGAGAATCATGATGCACCTCTCCATTTTGCATATTGCAGCAAAAGCCCCAGAGAGCTCGAAGCTCTTTCTGGAGAGCTGAGGATGGGATGGGGGACTCCTGCTACCTGCCCTATGGACTGGTCAGCCTGAGAGCAACGTGTTCCTGACTGGCCACATGCTCTGTGCTGTGGCTACTGACCATCCCATCCCTTCCCCTCTTTGACCCTCATTTCAGCCTGGATGCTCATGAGCCCCCCAGCTGTATTTTTACCCCTTTAATACACAGCTGTGTGCACCCATCTTGGGTGTCTGGTGTGCTGATTCCCGAGACTGTTCCTGGATTGAGGGAACAGGGAAGCTCCACCTGTGATACTTCCCAGGTGGTCATGGAACAGAGATACCAGGTCTGCTTTCTGTAATGCTGAACAAGCAAAGAATGAAATTCCCCCAAGCTGAAGGGTTGAACTGTGGCGGGGAAGACCAGAGGGAGACTGGAGTGTCTTCTGGGAGGCAGGGGGCCTGGTGGGGTGTGCCAACCGGGAGGCCCAGGAGGCCCAGTTCCAGACAATCCCCCCATCCTCAAAGCTCCTGGAAGATGCCTGGCCAGTCACTCCCTCTGAGTTCACCTCCCTCACAGGGTAAATGGAAAGGAGGAAACCTGTAAGCAACTTTGGGTGTTTGAAAGAGGAGAGAAGGCAGAGAATACGTGCGGCATAAACACAAAATGCAGTGCCCAATATTCCCCCCCGTTTTGCATGCTCCATGTCCTTCCTCTGGAGTCAATTTTTGGCTGCTGCACTCCTTCAAGTGTGCACTGTGAGGGGCACGGGGACCAAAATATATGGACCCCTGGCCTCCAAAATATGAGGAGATCCTGGAAATGGTGCACTAGTTCAGTGGGCCAGTTGCTTCCCACATGGCCCAGGAATCAACGGTCTGGTGCTGATTCAGCCATCCCCAGCCGTGCAGCAACATTCCCAGAAGGCATCTGAGTTGGAAGCAAGGCCAAGGTACTAATTCAGGAGGAGTCTGGCTGTCCTTCTGTGCCAAAAACAGCGACCGTCAACCTCAGGCAGGGTCCCTGCTGACTCCGAGTGAAGTTGGAGTTCACAGGACTGGGGATGGACTTCGTCAAACCTTTCCCATGTGGACAAAGACATTCCCTGCTCCGTATCTTTCTCTTCCTGCTCTCAGGAGCAGTCTTGGAGGTCTCACCGCAACTCAGGCAGGATGCCTTTGCTGGTGCGCTCTTGCAACAAAGCCTCCTTGTGAGAAAATCCCGGGGAGACAGCCCAGGGCAGGCTGCAAAAGGAAGGGATCCACAGTGCCAGAGAGATCTGCTCCAAGAAACCCTCCCACCCGCAAGATCCGACCCTGGAAAAGGAACTGGAGGGATTTCCAAGCTGTATTGCCAGTACCGTGTCAAGTTCTGGGAAAACATTACTAGTCTGCTCACACTTTCAAATATTGAACAAAAACGACTGAAAAAAGGAACTATTAATGGAAAGAAATAAAAGACAAAACAGAAAGTGCTAAAGAGGTTCACAAAGGAAGATTTCTTGTGTGCTGCTTCCCCAGGTGTGAAATGGAGCTTTGACATTTCCGAACTATCAAAAAGTTTCTAATTGGTTAAATCTGATAGAGTTGACATACCCAAAAAGGATTGCTGATATGATCTGAAAAGTTGGAGCTTTGCGGCCTTGATGAACAAAACCAAGAGAATTTTATACTTTGCTTTTCATCATGAGATGCTCCTTGGTATTCAGGTCAGGCCTCCATAGAATGATGTAGCACTTGGGCAGGAAAATGCAGCCCAGCAGCCCAGCACTGGAGGCCAAGATGGAGAAGACCTGGACGGCCACCATGTACTTGCCCCTGGTGCTCAGGTAGGTGGGCACGAAGGACTCCCAGACGCTGCAGAAGACCAGCATGCTGAAGGTGATCAGCCTGGCCTCGTTGAAGGCCCCGGGCAGCTTCCTGACCAGGAAGGCCACCGTGAAGCAAACGGCAGCCAGGAAGCCCAGGTAGCCAAGGGCAGCGTAGAACATGGCCACAGAGCCTTCGTTGCACTGCAGGATGATCTGCCCACCCTGGGAGTGCTTGTCAGCATCAGGGAATGGGGGAGCAGTCCCCAGCCAGATGGTGGAGAGAACCGCTTGGACACTGGAGCAGCAGATGACAATGGAGTTGGCCAAACTCCTCCCCAGCCAGTTCCTTGCCCTGTTGCCTGGCTTGGTGGCCAGGAAGGCCAGCACCACAGTGACGGTTTTGGCCAGGAGGGAAGAGATGGCCACTGAGAAGCTGATGCTGATGGCTGCTTGTCACTGGAGGCAGGTGATGCTTCTTGGCTGGCCAATGAAGAGGAAAGAGGACAAAAAGCAAAGCAGGAAGGAGACAAGCAGAATGCAGGAGAGGTCTCGGTTGTTGGCCTTGACTACTGGAGTCTCTTGGAATTTTATGAAGATCCCCAGAATGCCTCCTGTGGCCATGGAGAAGAGTAGGGCCATGCGGGTGCGGAAGGACCCCAAATATTCTTCATAGGAGAGGAAGGTGATGACCTTGGGAATGCACTGATCCAGGGCCTCGTTTGGATGCTTATCTTCTGGACACCTCATGCAATGCTCTGCATCTGTCAAAAGCAAGAGAAACAGCACGTTGACTCCTATTTCCGCCTCTGCTCTTCACATTTTACTCATTACTGTTGTTTTTCATATTACTAGTACGGCTACTACATGTGTTAGTGTGGGAATTCATCCCTGCCTCGCCGCATTCATGCTGTAGCTAGGCACGCTACGCTCAGCCAATAGTATTGTAATTTACCAGCCAATAGTATTGCAACTTACCCAGCCAATAGCATTGTACTTCACCTGTGTAACCATATAAGGCTTGTGACCATATATAGAATGAGTAAGCTTCCTGTGTCCCGCACCTGCGCAAATGCACTAGGGAGTTGGCTGCTTTACTGTCCTGTGCCTGCGCAAATGCACTAGGGACTTGGCTGCTTAACTCGATGGCTATTGGATTATGCAAGTACAAATGTAACAATCTGTGAAATAATAAAAGGGCTGCCGGTGGTGATGGAGACATCTTTGATTAGAATTATTCAGCTAAGAAAAACTTCTTTGTTCTCCGGAGTACTCAACCGAGCATGCTTTGAAACTTTATCTCTCGTCTGCAGTGTAGGGTCATGACTCTGGTGAGAGAGACAGCATGGAGTGCTTTCCTGCCAAGCGTGGCTTGCTGGGCCCCTTCATTCTCCAAAGTTAGCAAAGTTCCTCAGATGCACTGTCAAGGCAGCCCACAGCCTGGAAGGCACATTTGTAAGTGAACTGAAGTGTGTGGCCATATATTATTCCTTGCAATCATGAAGCAATTCATGCACCAGAAACCTTCGGACCCTGGCAGGGACTCCAACCCTTGTACATGGTAAACATACCAGGAGGAAGCGCAGGAGACACGTCTATGGCTGGAAGCCCAGAAAGGCTGTGCAGTCTGGTGGGCAGGTACCAGGACCATCCACTGCCCCACCACAAACCCACATGGATAGAGTCATTCTCCACCTTTGGTGCTCAGACTTTTGTGTTAAAAGTTTAGGTATGGTTGAAATAGTTCCCCTGCAGAGTGTGACTCATTTTGTATCTTCTTTCTCAGACTGCTGTGTTGCCCACCATGGTTGTGCATGGCACACAGCCCTGTCCCTGCTTACTGCAGCTGCAGATTTGTTCTTGCAAGCATGCTCAGGGCAAGGAGAAGCTGCACCTTCTGTGCAAGGTCAAGGAGAGGAAGACGGCCCCCAACAAGCATTCATAGGTCGGGCCATGCAAGCAGCCTTCTCTTGACAAGGTCGCTGCACTCGAGCCTGAGTGGAGGGTTTTGATGCACGGTTGAACCTCTCTGCTTGGATTCCCCAGCTGCTTCACTAATCCCAGCCCTAACTCAAATGCTTTATCCAGCCTGAATGCCAGTTCCTCAAAATTCTTTGAGCCTGACACTGGGATCAAACCCACCACAAGAGCAAGCAAGCCAATTGGGATTCGTTCCTGAAGTTTCTAAGATTCCAGCTGTGCACCTTGGGAATTTCTTCAATGCCTCCCCAACCCCCATCCAGCCAATCTTCTGCCACAAGCTCTGCAACAAGGAACTTTTCCAGCGCCGACAGCCCTTCTATCTTCGTTCTGCTCAGTGGAGACAGTCACCCCTCCATGAGTTGAGCAGAGGGACAATCAGGGCAGACTGAGGAATGGAGTCCCATCGGTTGCTCAACCACCCTTTCACTCATCCAGGTGAGGTGTGGCTGGAGAAGGACCAAAATTGGACACAGACATGGGGGCAGCAGCAGCAACCTGATCTGTCTTCTATGCCCCTCCCCACTGAGTGGCTGCATCAGCTCCTCCACAGCCAGGAAATTCCACACCTGGCAGCTCTTTCCCGACTGGGAGCAAACCTAGTTCGGAAAGGTGGTCCTGATGCTCGTTTGGACTCAGCCACGGAGTCACTGGGTGCCTGTGAGCCACGCTGAGGCTCTCAGCCCAGCCTACCTCAAAGGGTTCTTGTGAGGAAAGCCCTGGGCGATGAAGGAGAATAAGAGAAACCACCTGGAGATTCTTGAAGGAAAATTGCTGAATTGAAGGAAAATGAATAAAGATATATGGGAATACTTATGATATGGAATTCTAGTTTAAGCACAAATGAAAGATTAATTTGAATATGTTTTATACCTTGATGTTTAACAGTAGAAAGACATAGAACGTGACTGGAAACCCTCCAGTTGTTTAGAATCCCATGAAAGCACCCCATTCCCAATCCACGTCACGCTAAGCTGCAGCCCACCATGCGCAGCTGAGTAGCAGACCCACATGTCCTCCCTCACAACATTCCCAGAAATATTTTGATCCTCCACATAGAAGCATAGCAAGAGAGTGAGTGAGAAGTGTTCTCCTGGGTCAACTAGTCTGACCCCCCGGGTCCAGCCGGCAATAAAAGAGGAGAAATCCTCCTTCCGCTCTCTAGATGAGGCCGCAGAAGCTCCAAAAGCTCGGGAATGTTCCTTCTCTGCAAGCCACCCAGGTCTCCTTTGGGGAGCAGCAAAAGGGGGGACTAGGTTTCTGTGTAAGAGGAGGGGAATGACTACACAATATGTTTGGCATCACATGCCAAGACCTCATGAGGGGCACTATAGAGGAAGGACTTCCAGGGTTTCAGAGATGGAATACTCTGCTTTGGAGCAAAATGTTAAATAAACACAGTCACAAGAGACTTTTTGCAATATTTTCTCTTTAGCTGGACAATGCATTAAAAAGAACACCTAATGGTGAATTTATAAGCCATCCTGAGATGCTATCCATAAGGGACGGCATATAAAAGATTTGAATAAATAAATAAATAAGGATAAGGTTTGCTGAAAAGCACCACCGAAGGGAAGGAAGGGAGTTGTCTGGAGAGATGGAGAAGACAAGGAGCAATGCAAAGTCATCCCAGGGTCGGACCTTTCCGGACCCTCCCTTTCCCTCTGCACTCACCCACCTTCCTGAGTGGAGATGGTCCCTTCCGCACAGGGAGAGCAGTCACAGCAGCACACAGGCTGTCCTTCCCTTGCCACCTTGAAGAATCCCAGGTGGCAGCTCTCCACGCACCTGGCCTGGGGAAGGAGTTGAGCGAGAGGGAAGGAGCGTCAGGGCAGGAGGCTTGGGTGCTGATTCTGCAGAAGGGGAGACAGAGCTGGAAAGGTTGGAGAGGAGTTCCGGGATTTCAGCATGTTCCATTGCTGAACCCCAGCCCATGAAGCTGGAGCACCTGGACATCCCTCCAAAGGAATGTCCCCTTTTACATCTCATGCTTTGTATTAATGTCTTAAATGGCTGAACATCTGATGAGCCAGAATGTTAGCAAAGGGAAGGGAAGTGAAAACAATGGAATGACAGGGATGGTTTTCTTCACCTGATCTTGCCATCGGGGCCACACAATGGAATCTCGTTGAATGGTGAATTTGGGGCTAGGCAAGCCTTGTCTTTCCAGACTGCCAACCTTCACATTTACAGCAGTCTTGTTGGGAAACCTCACCCAATTCATGAGGTCCAGGTTAGCTACCAACTCTCCGTTCTCATCCAAATACATCCCATCAATGGAATGATTGTGAAACTGGGAGTCTCTCAGGAAAGGGTGGAGCTGGAGGAACACAGAAAGAAGCATTATTTGGGAAGACACATCTCATATCACCCAGGTTTTGCTAAGAGCTGGTCCCACTTTCATATGGCTCAGTGTCACTCTTATTATGGTGAAGACTCTGATTTCAGTTCTGGATACCCATTGTATACTTTGGACTTTAGGAGGCATTGCTAGAAGCATTCTCACTGAAGAAAAAGCAAGGGCAGCTCCTCTGAAGGCAATATGTCAGGCATTCGCAGGAGCAGCAAACGGACGTTTCTGCTCCAGAGCTTTAGAAGGTGACATGGGAGTGCTTTTTATTCTGCTCAACAGGATTTCTTCCTGAGGAGTCTCCCAGGAACCCACCACAGTAGATTTGGAAGGGGTCGAGAAGTGCTTCTCGTTATTGAACCCTTAATTCCCATCATGCACTCTTGAATGATGCATCAGAGCTTGTGGCCTTGCCCTGTGATGACCCACCCAGTCCTGCAAGAGTGCTGTGATTCCCAATCAGTCCTTTCATTTCTGGGGTGAGCACGCCCAGGTAACCCTGTCTCTCCTTGTGCGCCTGAGTTTCAGGCCACGCATCACCCTTGCTGTCCTCCTCTGGAGGCCTTCCTGTTCCTCCTTCTGAGCTCTTGTGCATTTAATGTCTGTCAATGGTGGCATTATAAGGAACACCTGGGATCTGCTGGTCCCATCCGCATTGCCTGCACTTCCCCAGTCAAGTCATCCATGATGTGTGGTTTTCCCCGTCTCCTGCACTACGAATCCCGTTGCCACCGTGCTCCCCGACCTCAGAATTCCCCTTGCCTTGTGGTGCCCACTCACTGCTCCGGCGCTCTCAGGTTGCCTCCAGGATGGCCACCCGCCTGCCCTTGCTGCACATGGCTGCCTCTTTCACCTCAGGCAGAGCACCAGGCATGACATGGAGGTTGCGGGCCACTACCATGTGGAAAGTTTCCAGGTCCATATTCCCGGACTCTGGATTCTACCTTTCCCCCCAGATTGTGACATTCTGGCCTTCCTTCTCTCCTACCTGAAGGTGATCAGTGTGGTCCCGGATCCTCTGCCCCGATCTCCTCTTCCACTCCATGTCAGCTCACTCACTGGGACCGTACTTGCTGACATAGGTCACCCCTCCCAGCTAGGGCACCATTCACTGCCCCTCCCAGCTAGGAACCTGCATGTATCTTATGGTGGAGTATGCAAACATAATGAAGGGCTTACTGTGTTCAACTGGGCTTACCGGCTCACACACGCATTGCCTTGTATTCTGAAATCTGGCGAGGCAGCAAGCCATATTATTCCCTGGTCAAGAACTGTGAGCAAGGACCTGTGCAGTCCTTGTACAGACGTGTATGCACAGACATTTCCTCAGTGTTACTCGAAGGAACCCCACTGGCCAGGAGCAGCTGGATTTAGTTCTAGGAATCCAGGAAATGAGACCAAAAGAGGGACCCGAATAAAGAGTGTTCCACCTGCCCCTTCATTGGGAAACTCTCAGCTCCATTCTCACATTGTAAGTATAACAGCTAAGAACATGGTGATTTGAGAGAATTCCTGCCATGGATGAATCGGGTGTCCCTCTGGCCTTCCTCCACGCTCCTTGTTCTTCCTCCTGGATCTGGAGGAAAGAGCCGCATCCACGGCACGGGCCACAGCCTGGATGGTGCTGGAAGAGATGAAGCTGTCCAGAGTGAGTGTTCACTCCTTCTCCACTTGGGGCAGGCCATCCGATTCCTCCTCCTCTCTGCATCAGTTCCACTCTTTCACAGACAGTACAAGCTTTGTATACGAACACTTGAAAGCGGTCTCCACAAATGCACCCATGCTTGCATGCAAATTCGGAAAACCCTCATAGTTGGTTCTTTTACTTTTTTGGGGAACGAAGGAAAAATATGCATATATGTGCTGGAATACTGTTGCACCTTGTAAATAAGCTAAAGCCAATGTAAAGTCACACATAGTTGTGGTGATCCAGACTTTTCCATTAACAGATTGCATGACCATTTGAATTAGTGATTCAACAATTGCTATTCCATAGAAGAAGAAAAGTAACTCTTCAAAATAAATGAAGACATTGATATCTACCAAAATTTTCCATGACTGCCACCCGACTGGAAAATTTCCCGATTTCGGCTCTGAAATGCTGCGTGAAAAAACCACACAAATGCCATTCCTGAGCAGCTCCGGTTTCAAGGTCCGCATGAACATGTCTCTATTCTCAGTGTCCAGGGAGAAGAGCCCCACCATCGTCCACATGAAGTGCAGCAGCAGCCTGACAATCCCTGGGTACTGGAGGCCTTCTTCGGGGAGCATCCTGTACAAGGAAGGGGACTGGTTTTTTTCTCGCCTGACCTGAGCAGTGAAAGCATAACTAACCTGGTAGAGAAAGGAGGAGAGTTACTTATGGATTTCTTCATTTCAACACAAGATCAAAATTCCTCACCTTATGGGAACAAACCAATGAAATGTTTTCTGCATGAAACATGATTTGAAAGAAAAAAGTGCTGACAATTTTCAGAATAATAAAGTGTTTATCATAAAATGATTACCCTTTAACTATCTGCATGAAACATGGTTTTACAGGAAGCAATGTTTATTATTTTCTAGAAAATGAAATGTAATAGCATTCTAAGTTTAAAACTCTGAGAGAAGGATGGCAGATGCGGCCTGAACTATTGAGTATTTCCAGTTGTTCCTTCTTGTTAGAAATTTCCCAGTATACAATTTCTCTCATTTCAGCCTGGCTAGAGGAGACTCAGACATGCAGGTAAGTGAGGGGGTGTAACACGGAGATGGGTAGAGACCTGTTCTTCCCTGCAGAGGAGGGCAGTATGTGCTCCAATGGAGCAAAGCTCGGAGGACCGAGGTCCCATTTAAGTGCCAGGAAGCACTCCCTGACAGGCAGGACCCTTACTGTTTCCATGGGAGTTGGTTGAGGCCCCATCAGTGAGGGTGTTCAAGGATAGGCAAGACACGCACATGGTGGGAATGTTCTGAGTGGAGCTGGCTGGAGCCTGGGGTCAGACTAGATGGCCTGGGAGACCCCTTCTCACTCGATTTGTTTCTATGTTTCCCTTCTGCTCTGGGGCAGAGCAAACACGGGGAGCATGGAGTGGTAGCCCTGCTCAGATGTCAAGCTCACCAATGTCCAGCAGCTATTGTGTGGCTCGGGCATTTCAATTTTTTCCTGAGGACTGAAAATATAGATGTCCTCTCTACATCTAATCCTAGCAAAAGACTGAACATATATTTATTTATTTATTTATTTATTTAGAAAATTTCTATGCCGCCCTATTCGCCAAAGCCACGGGGTGCCTCACAAAATATAATACCATAAAAATATAAAACAAATCAACAATATAAAATAAGTCTCCCTGGCCAAAGAATAAAATCAGCAAATAATATTAGCAATTAAAATATTGTTTGAATAAAAAGGTCTTTGCCTGGATCCAAAAAACTTATAACGACGGCGCCAGGCAGACCTCTATTGGGAGCGTATTCCATAGATTGGGCGCCACCACAGAGAAAGCCCTCCTCTGAGTAGATGACCTGCACATGATGGCTGTGGCAGCTGGTCTTGAGCGGAGGTGGACACCTTCTAGATGAGAAATATATTGTTATGGAAACAAAGTGAACCAGAAGGTCCCCTGGCCCCAACCTGATCTACTGTAGGAAACCTCAACGTGTGGATATTGGTTGGGCACCCACAGAAACGAGTCCTTTCCATACAGTCACTTGCTGTGCTGCCATCTCTCTTATGGACAGATAAGGAAAAAGAGGGAACTGTGGTTAATCCTCAGCACTCACAGTACCAGATGGGGGCCTGGTGTGGGGCCTGGGGGACATGAACCCTTTTCCTCATGGGACTGTGCCGGATGGTCTGCTGTCCTGTGATGGAGATCATGCTTGCGAATTATTTGGGAATCTTTCACGAACTGTACATATTCACTCATATCACTTCTCCCAAGTCTGTCAACTGTGGGATTTTGAAGATGCCCAGCATGTTGGAAAGCTGCCTGGAGTTGTCTGAGTCAGATCCTTCAAGGACGGCCAGCAGATGATCTCTCCTGCCACACTTGTAGTTGGGAACGTGGGCCTGAGACATCGAGAGGGCTTCCCCTGAAGACAGTCCGAACACTTCAATTGGTGCAAAATAGAGCTGCCAGATTGCTGATGGGGACGGGGCGCTATGCTCACATGACTCCAGTCCTCCGTCAGCTTCACTGGCTTCCCATTGAAGCCCGGGCCCAATTCAAGGTGTTGATTATGACCTATAAAGCCCTAAACGGCTTGGGTCCTGGCTACCTGAACGAGCGCTTACGTCCGTATATGCCCGACCGCCCTTTGAGATCTGCAGGAGAGTCCCTTCTCCAGGAACCCTCCATGAAAGAAATTAGGAGAGTAAGTACCCGGAGGAGGGCTTTCTCTGCGGTGGCGCCCAACCTATGGAATTCACTCCCCAAAGAGGTCCGCCTGGCACCGTCGTTACTGGTTTTTCGGTGCCAGGTAAAGACCTTTTTATTTAAACATCACTTTAATTGTTAAAACATATGATCTGGCCAGGGCAACTTCTTCTTCCTTCTCTTTCTCCTCCTATATTTTTATTTTATACTGATAATTTTAATTTTATATTTGTAAGTCAATGTATTTTTTGTATTTTGTATTTAATGGTAATTTATTATGTACTATTGTATTTCAATGTATTTTATCATGTTGTAAGCCGCCCCGAGGTTTCGGCAAGGGGCGGCATAGAAATGTTATAATCATCATCATCTATGGCTGTGTCGGACGTCAGTCTAACATCGTGAAGGGTGTCATAGATGCTGTAGCCGAGGGTGATATTGGACAAAAGGCTGGGATTCTGGTTGACCTCCTGGATGGCAAACTGGAAGGAGAGGATCTTTCAGTAATATGTCGAGGATGTCCTGGAAAGGAAAAAAAAAAAAAATGACTAGAAAGATTCACACTGCCATCCTTGCTCATGGTTCCTTCCGATGCCCTTTCAGGCTGTATCGTGCTTCTTGGGCTTTCACATACTCCGTCTGGTCCCAGCCCAAAACTAGAGCCCAAATGCTGATTCCTGCAGGACCTGAGGGGGGATTCCTGCGGCCTTTTCCGCATCTTACTCCAGGTCGATCCTCCAAGACAAGACACCTGCAGCAAAGGTGCTCAACCAGGCAGGAGCCAAGGTAGGCTGCCATTCCCACTAAGGAATGCAGAGGGATGCAGAGGCAAGGAATGTGGGGCAAGTCCTGGGGCCTGTTGCCCCCCTTTGTCCTGTTCTACATGCTGGGCATTGCTGCTTGTGAGTTGCCTGGCTGGGTCCTCATGAGGATGGTGCCAGGTAGAAGAAATCATTCTTGCTTTGCTTGCTACCGCTAGCAGTGCTATGTCCTGCCCATGTTCAGCAGTAGTATCAGGTCCAGCAGGCCAGTGAGTTACCGATACTCTTCATTAGAGGCAGGTTTGTTGAAAGTGTGTGCTCCAAAGAGGCTTTCCGCCACGGAGGTGCTGGCACTGAAAATGAAATCTCCCAGCCGGGAATAATTGCGTGGCTGCAGCTCAGCCCTGTGCCAGCTCCAGGGGCATTTGACCTCGAGCCTCCCACAGGAGGCTGGTGAGAGCAGCAGCAGGATGAAGAGGACCACTCTGCCTGCACTTGGCACACCCTCCATCCTGCCCCGTTAAGCCAAGCAGAGGAAAAGTTGGAGGAATTTCTTTCTAAACGGACGAGGAGCCCGGCCAGGCAAGGCTCCAGCCAAACCAAGTGAGAATAAGTGCCTGAACGGCAGACTCCTCTGCCGCCCCAGCCTCTCCCGATCCCTGAGCAGGACGGCAGAGAAGGAGTCGCCCTCCCCTTGGTGCCTGGACGCAAGAAACTCCTCTGCCATCTCAGGGGGGAATCAAGGGGTTCAGGGTGGTCCTGGGGGAGGGGGGCCCATAAGGTTTGGAAAGAAGAGCAGCAATGCATGATGATTTCCATAATTATACAGCCTCATGGCTGGGGCACTTCTGCAGCTTCGTGACAACCTTCCTCACTCCCATGTGCAAGAGAGGCCCGCTCTGAGAATGTGCCTATGCCGACCATGTGAACCAAGCAGGACCAAGGGATCTTTCCCTCTTGTGCTTTGCATTCAACATGTGACCTTCTTCATCCCCCGTTTGCTCTCCCCCCCCCACAAGTATTGTCTCTGCAGTGAGGCAGCTGGGCCCTGCAAAGCCACTTCCTTGCATTCTCGCTTCTAATTCCTGGTGTGCTCAGGTGGCTCCCTGGAAGTCCTGCTCATGCCATCTGTACCTTCGAGTGCTGATCCATCATCACGGTGCTGACGGATTTTCGCTCGGTGTCCGAATTGCGCTCCTGGGGTAGGACAGGCTTAGATTTTGTCAGAAGGCTGCTCCTGCAGGGATGGCCAAGAAGGACAGCGAAAGGAAAACACACTGATGAAGGAACAGTTCCATCCGTACCCTCCCAGCTGCCTCTCAGGGACTCTGCGGGAGGATATTCCCTTCTTTACTCTTCCCTCCCCTCCTATTTCTCTTGGAAAAAGCTTCTCCTTCCTTCCAGCTGTGCCCACTGCCCGTTCCTGGCATCCGGTTCCCCTTCCTGTGTGAGTGCTGGGATAGCATGTTTCCTGCTCATCTATCCAGTAGAGGAAGCCAGGTTGTGGATGTTGTGGTTGTTAGTTGCAAAGTCATATCCAAGCAATCACGACCCCATGGAAAAAATTCCTCCAGGACTTCCTGTCGTCCACCATCCCTCAGGGTCCACCTAAGCTCATGCCCACTGCTTCAGTGACTCCATCCAGCCACCTCACCGTCTGCCGTCTGCTTCTTCTTCTGCCCTCAAGGTTGAAGAGAGGCATGAATGAAAGCAAAACTGGAACCGTTCTGCTGGACAAGACGCAGTAGGGGAGACAGTTGGGCATCTCTGCACGAGATCGAGTGTGCAAGAAGTGGGATGGGGACTCAGAGATCCAGGTCTGAATCCCCGCTCATCCCTGGAGCTCACTGCATGACTTCTGGCCGGTCATTCACCCTCGGCCAATCCTACTTTGCAGGGTTGTTTTTGTCGGGAAGAGAACACTGAGGAGAAGCTAGCAGAGTGCTTGCTTTCCTCATGCATGGAAAAGGTCAGAACAAAGGTCAGAATGTGATGCTAACATATATCATGACGACGATGGAAAGAATGTCCATAGAAGAATCCAGCAGAAAATTCCATGGAAAACACCTCCAAGAACAGACATTGCCAGGTGGGCATCCAGGCTGCCCAGAAATGTCCTGCCCATCGTCACATGGGCAGCCTTCGTTCCACATCAAGGCAGCTGTGCAGGAGTCGAGGGCTCTGCTCTGGGCTGACCCTTGAGGTGCAGAAATGGAGCCATGACCCCTGGGGTACATTGTAAGGTTGCAGGAGAGAAGCCCACATCTTGTACGCTACAGTAGGTCCTCTGGAGTGCCTTCATGTTTCACGCATAGGGACAGCTGGGCGGCCCCAGGAGCCCCCCGTGGGGTGAGTCTGTGGGTAAGGGGGTGTTCAGCCTGGGGATCTCTCTGGCCCTCCTGCTCCCCACGTGCTCCTGAGATGTTTCCTCCAGGGATGCATCATGGCACCAGAAAGGTCTCCAGCTGAAGCAGCCCCTCTTGTGGGAGAAAGGAGGAAGAAAATGGGTCAAGGGATGCAGCTTGGGACTCTCTGGGACGGGAAAGGGAAGAGGGTGGCTCCGGGAGACACATGTTTGGAATTGCGACCATGTTGCCAGAGGCTGCACCTTTGTTGCATGAGTAGCTGGTGACTTAGAGGAAGTCGGAGAGGTTATTCCTCAGAGGTGGAGGAGGCCTGGCCAGCACAGGCTGCTGAGTGGCTGCCAGATGGAAACCTGTCAAGCCATTTCCTCTAAGCCCAGACCTCAGAGCTGAGGCAAAAGAAGGTGCTCCAGTGAAAGGTCACAGTTCCGAGTGAGTGCCACAGAAGTGGCACACACATGGAGCCCCTGAGCATATGCAACATGTGAAGAGTGGGGAATTTGATATGCCATGTTTTCATCCACAGTGCGAACACTCAAAAGAGGCATGGCAGGGCAGTTCTGGACATGACGGGACCTCCACTGAGCGGCTCCCCATATCCCCACTCTCTCCCTGGGCTTCCTCACAGGATGAGCTTATTGAGGGCACCCAGGCCAGGTAGTACCAGTGCAGAAACCCAGTAAAGGGTGCGAAAGTGTCCCCACTTCCCAGTTCTGGCTCATTCTCCACACAGAATGTTGGATGGGGGAGGGAGGAATTTGGCACACACCCTGCCCCCTGCTGGACTCAGCCCTGCTTAGGGTGGGCAAGGACCCCACGGCTCTTCCTCTGCCATGCCAGGGGCACACAGTATCCTCTCTGGGCAAGAAGCCCATCCATGGCCTTTTCTCAGCCTAGTCTTGGTCATCATCAAGCTGGCCAAGCAGGATAAGAGGAAGGGCTGCATGGGGGCTTCTGTTTCCTGAGGTGGGGCCAGCCCCCCACTCACCCTGCAAGGAGATCACATTATGCCAAAGTCCTACATGGACATGATGCAAACAAGACAGACAAAAAACAAGCAGATGGCCAAAAAAACCCAGGGCAACCATGTCATGTACTTCCATGTTTTGATCTGCAAACAAATCCAGCTTTATTTATTTATTTATTTATTTATTTATTTATTAATTAGAACATTTCATGGCCCCTGGTGCACCACTGCAGGATCCCGAATGCAGATGCCCAAATTGGGAGGTAGCTTTGCTCGTACTTCGTTTGTGCTGCGAAAATTTGGATAAATCCTGTCAGAAAAAACATTTTTTCCGTGTGGTTTTGAATTGTGGGATCAAATCCTGTACTCCTTCTCAAAACCAATCTAATTCACTGTTTAAAATGGCACTGGAATTCAGTCTACCTAGAAGTATCTTCCTGGCCCAGAGGTCTACCTGTGACCTGGAAATTCAGAATCGTGTGGATGCATTACTTCAAAGTCTGACTCTAGGCAAGAATATTGAGTTCATGCATAGTTTCTCAGTAGCTCGAATTTACCGCTCTAATCAGACCTGGAGATGGGTTCAAGTTACTCAACTAAAGTGTCAATACTCTGCAATTAGAAATATTGTAAACTCATTGTCACTGTATGATTGACTGACATTCCTGTATCTGTGCTGAATGTGACAACCTCAGAACCTTATTGTTACATGGCCAGGATATAATAAATGCCCTGTAATGGTGTTGAAGCTTTGCAGCAGAGTTTACGTCTGCCTGCCCAGTAATGCAATAAAGCCAAGATTGTTTGGAAACTTTATCTTTCCCATGAACCCAAGTTTTATTTCCTCCTCTCAAATTAAGATTCCGGGATTCTCACAATTTGGCGATACAGATGGGATCGTGGGTTTTTTGCCCTTTATCCTGGGTGGGAGAGATGATATGTTTGGCCCAAATTCTCTCCACTGGTGGAGAACAGATACTGGGCATTTCTTCCATTTTGCAGGCAAGTCAATGTAATTAGATCTGGTTTTGAACCTCATTGCACGTTGGCTTTGATTGTGGACACCCAGGAAGCATGGGGGTCTCAGAATCTTGGCTTCCTACACGCTGGACACGTCTGCAGCAAAATGCGGGGTTGTGTGGATGGCCATGTCGCGGAAGCAAGTGCATGGGAATTTGATGTAAAAGAGCATGGTCAAACCTAAATCTGAGATTACAATCTAAATTGGTCCCAGAGGGCTCATTTGCTTGTAATTGGCTGCACCTCTTGCAAAAGCAATTGGTCAGAACACATCCTAAGGAGATGGAGAAAGGTTTAGTTTAGTCCACGCTGGTGGAAGAAAAGAAAAAAAGCTAGCTAACATGGTTTTGGTGCACCAGGAAAGATCTACACGTGCGAGTCCATGTTTGCACTGGTGTTTGCAGTTTTATGCTGATTGTTTGTGAATGTCTTGTGTTCATTGCTGCTGTCTGTGTTTTCTGTCATGTCTGTTTGTATTTTAAAGTGTTCCCCTTTCTTGGGGACATAGCCCAGGGTGGGTTTTGGGGTTTCCTCAGGAAGCAGAAGCTCCCCACGCGGCCGCACCAATCTGTCCTCTTCAGGACACGGTTGAAAGCAAAGCGTGGATGGTGCTCTTGCCCCTGAGATGAGGATGTGTGAACTGGGCTTTGACTGAGAAACAGATTCATGAGGTCATTTGCCTGAGCCCAAGCATGGCTGAGTCCAGCTGGGCAAAAGGTGATGATCAGGGCAATGTGTGTGAGAGATTTTTCCCTTCCCCCATTCTTCTATATGTGCCAGAACTGGGAAGGAAGGAAAAGTGAGTCCCTGAAATGGGCTTGCAAGCACAGGTCCTACCCAGTTATCTGGACATCCTCAATAAGCTTATCCTGTGTGAAAGCCTTGCATGAAAGAGAGTTATATAGAAACATTGTTTTGCAGGTCATTTTCTTGTCAGAATCTAGGAACAGTGTTTTAATGTCTTGCAAGTTTTTCTGCCTCTTCCTTCTGCCTTACAGCTCTCCTAGGTAGGAAAATTTCCTTCTTGTTAGATTAAATAATTGTGTTTGAAATTCCAGGAGGGGATGCTGATGGGCAGATGAAAGATGGAAAAAAATATATATATACTGTTGGGAAGACGCAGTAGGAATCCGAAAAAAGATTCCTAGAGACATAAAGAAAAGGGTTTTATATTGGGAACATATTGCTGGTAAAGTCTTGAAAATGAAAAATTGTTGTGTTTAGCAATTAGCCTGAATAGTAGCAGGCTGGAATTCAGCAGGACATAGTGTAAAATCAGGGGAAGACAGATTGCAGTAAACCATTAATAAATATTTCTGCGAAATTGGCTGGTTTTTCTCCCCCTGTTGAACTTGCAGCTGTTTGGAATGTGAGGTTTGAGTGAAAGACAAAAAGATTTTTATTCTGGATGTTGTGTGTATGCCATGTGAGGATGAGAGTGGCGGGAATTCCTTGATTCAAGGGTTGCATGGTGCTTGGTGTGGGAGAGAATTTCAAATGTTTTGCTAAATCATGATTTGGAACTTTTTCTACTGGAAAAAAATGGGAAGAAATGTGTAACTTTGGGAGTAAAGGCAAGAAAAACAAATGAAAAAAGGAGGAATGGTCCACCTTCCTAGAGCACTCCCATTATTGAAAGAGACGGTAACTGCAGCCTCTTCTCTGGGTTTGGTCTGGCAAACTGAATTCAGGGGGATTTTTGCTGGAAAATTTGGATTTCTTGACCTTGTGGGCTTGGCTATTCCAAAGAGCCAAGAAAAGGCAGGAAGGTACCACCACTTTGTGGGTACTGCAGAAGCTACACACACATAGCCTCTGAGCATGTACTGAGTTCAAAGTACTTTGGGACGTTTGAGCGGCTCTGCTTCCTGTCACAGGTTCTAAAAAGAAAGTCTCCCAGTATCCAGAAAACTCTCCAAAAAAATCTTGGTGTCTTAGGGGAAAAAAAAACTTGTGTAACTGAGGCAAGGCTTTTGAGGTCCTTTGAGTGGTCAAAGCTTGTATTTGCCTCAGGAAAATTTCTACATGGGAAGGTTTGGGTTAAAAGAAAGACCCTTAAGCACTCTCAATGAGGAGCAAGGGGATTTTTTTTCAGAAAGGGAATCCTTCCAAAAAGCAATGTTGTGAGCATGTGTCTTAATGATTCGTGTCAGCCATCAAAAGGTATTCCCTCTCCAATAACTTCCATTTTTCTATGCAACGTGGATCTGGGTCTTATATATGTGAGTGTGTATAAGTTCTGCATTCTGAGTGTACCATCCTGTCATTCCTATGCTACAACTAAATGACTTGGAGGGAATGGAAGAATCTCTGGGGCTGTGTATATGTGTGCACACGTGCATGCAGTGGGAAGACTTTCTTTTCAAATCAATGAGGCTCCTTTATCCTTGAGTTCAACGAATAGGTTTATTTCCTTTTTTCCTTTTGAAATGTTGCCAGATATTAATGATAGTGATATTGTTTTTACTGTTGTTACTGTCACTGATGGTCCAAAAAATCCCTTTTTTTCCCCTTATAGTAGCCTAATTTTTGTTGGGTACTGAGCCCATTTACCCTTCCAAGGATGCAGGCAGCTAAAATGGCAAGTTCTCAAAACTTCTTTCCATGAATATAAGCACGCATATATTCATCTAAATGCGCAAGCATTAATTGTTTGATGAAATGTGTTAGTTCAGGTCTGTTTGTGTTAACAATGGGTTGGTGCATTTCGTATCTATGTGGGAGAGTATCATCCCTAATAAGAAATTGTGCAAAGGAGTTCTTATTGTCCAGCAGGAAGCATATTCCTCTTTAGCCTAGACAAGAAATAAGTTTGTGCAGCACGAATTCAACAAATGATTTCTTTTCTGAGAATTCTTGCATTTGTTGGAATGACTTCAGCATCCCAAATATTTTATTCAGGAGACTGGTCTAAAGAGACTCAAAATGGACAGACGTTACATCTTGAGGTTTCTCTAAACTAATGTGGATTCCTCTGCCACTGCCTACAATCAGCTCCTGTGAAAAAGTGTAAAAGTGTTGGGAAAATTTGGATGAATCCTGTCTGGAAAGCATTACTCCTGTGTGCCTTTGCATTGTGGGATCAAATCCTGTCTTCCTTCTCAAAACCAAGCTGTCACTATTGAAAATGGTATTCTCCTGCTCCTTTCTCTCACCTTTAGTTGTAGGCTACAATAGACAAATATACATTATAAATAGTCATTGTTGGAATTCAATTTACAATAATCTTTTGATAGCCCAGAGGGCTTCAGGTGCCTTGATCATGCAAAATGATTAGAGTCAAGATGGGACTTCATGTTGATGTGCTTATCATGCAATAGTTTCTAGTAGCTTGAATTTGCATGTCTGAGCAGACCTAGAGATGGGTTCAAGTGTCAATACAGGCAATTAGAAATATTGTAATCACATAGTTACAGAGTGATTGACTGACATTTCTTTACCTGTTCTGTAAGTGATGACCTCAGAATCTTACTGTAATCTCTGCATTCTGTCAGCAATTGCCCTGTACCTGCATGTGACTGGGAGTGTACAAAAACTCTCTAGTTGTGTTGAAGCTTTGCAGCAGAGTTCACCTCTGCCTGCCCAGTAATGCATTATATTGAGTACCGCGGGAACCTTGGGGTAAATCCAATAAAGTCACAGATGGTCTGGATGCTTCGTCTTTTCCACGAAACCAAGTTTTATTCCCTCTTCTCAAATTGAGATTCCTGGATTCTGACAAATGCACTCTCAATTTCACATGGCATGCACACAACATACAGGGGAAAAAAAATCCTTTTGCTATTTTCAAAACTCACATTCCAAATTATTGCAAGTTCAACAGCGGGAGAAAAACCAGCCAATCTGGGCAGAAATATTTATTAATGGTTAGCTGCAATCCCCTGATTGTACGCTCTGCCCTGTTGAACGCCACCCTGCTGCTGCTCAGGCTAATTGCTAAACACAACCATGCAAATTAGCAAAACTTTACCAGCAAATGTCCCCAAAATATAAAACAAAAAGCCTTTTCTTGACCTCTCTGGGAATCCTTGCAGGATTCCTACTCTGAGAATTCTCAAGAGTATATTTCGTTTTTCCCATCATTCATCCTTTTCAGTCCGGTTTCAGACCCGGGTACAGTACTGAATCTGCCTTGGTCGCCCTGTACGATGACCTGTGCAGGGAGAAGGACAGGGGGAGTACATCCCTGTTGGTTCTTCTGGACCTCTCGGCGGCTTTCGATACCATCGACCATGGTATCCTTCTGGATAGACCTGCGGGATTAGGGGTTGGAGGCACTGCTTTGCAGTGGTTCCGCTCCTATCTCAACGGTCGATTCCAGAAGGTAGTGCTGGGGGACCATGTCTCTACGTCATGGCAGCTATGCCATGGGGTACCACAGGGCTCCATTCTATCCCCTCTGCTATTTAACATCTATATGAAACCGCTGGGAGAGGTCATCAGGAGGTGTGGGCTGCGGAATCATCAATACGCTGATGATACCAGCTTTACCTCTCGTTCTCCACTAATCCAGGTGAGGCAGTGGCTGTGCTGAACCAGTGCTTGGCCGAGGTAAGGGAATGGATGAGGGCCAATAAACTGAAACTCAACCCAGACAAGACGGAGGTCCTGTTGGTTGGTGGATCGGGTTTCGGAGAGGGTGGATTTGACCTGGTCCTGAATGGTGCAACACTCCCTCTTAGGGATAAGGTCCGCAGCTTAGGAGTACTCCTCGACCCGCAGCTTTCTTTGGAAGCTCAGGTGACAGCGGTAGCGAGGAACGCCTTCCTTCAGCTTCGGCTGATTAATCAGCTGCGCCCCTACCTGGAGTACGACTGCCTGGCGACAGTGACTCACGCGGTGGTGACTTCCCGCCTAGACTTCTGTAATGCGCTTTACGTGGGGCTTCCCCTGAAGACAGTCCGAACACTTCAATTGGTGCAAAATAGAGCTGCCAGGTTGCTGACGGGGATGGGGCGTTATGCTCACATGACTCCAGTCCTCCGTCAGCTTCACTGGCTTCCCATTGAAGCCCGGGCCCAATTCAAGGTGTTGATTATGACCTACAAAGCCCTAAACGGCTTGGGTCCTGGCTACCTGAACGAGCGCTTACGTCCGTATATGCCCGACTGCCCTTTGAGATCTGCGGGAGAGTTCCTTCTCCGGGAACCCTCCATGAAAGAAATCAGGAGAGTAAGTACCCGGAGGAGGGCTTTCTCTGCGGTGGAGCCCAACCTATGGAATTCACTCCCCAAAGAGGTCCGCCTGGCACCGTCGTTACTGGTTTTTCAGCGCCAGGTGAAGACCTTTTTATTTAAACATCATTTCACTTGTTAAAACATATGATCTGGCCAGGGCAACTTCTTCTTCCTTCTCTTTCTCCTCCTATATTTTTATTTTATACTGATAATTTTAATTTTATTTTTTTAAATCAATGTATTCTTTGTATTTTTATATTTAATGGTAATTTATTATGTACTATTGTATTTCAATGTATTTTATCATGTTGTAAGCCGCCCCGAGGTTTCGGCAAGGGGCGGCATAGAAATGCTATAATAATAATAAGAAGAATAAGAATAAGAATAAGAATAATCTGCACATCAGCATCCCCTCCTGGTTTTTCAGATACAATTTTTTAATCTAACAAGAATGAAAACTTCCAACCTAGGAGGGCTGTAAGGCAGATGGAAGAGAATGAAAAACTTGCAGACATTAAAGCAGTGTTTCCAGTTTCTGACAAGGAAAGGAACTGCATAAAAATGTTTCTACATAGCCCCTCTTTCACACATTGCTTTCACACAGGATAAGCTTATTGAGGAGATCCAGAAAACAGGGAAGGACCTGTGTTTGAACCCCCAATTCAAGGTCCACACATTTCCTTCCTTCCCAGTTCTAGCTCATATAGAATGAATGGGGGAAGGAAAGAATCTCTCACACACATGCCCTGATCATCACCTTTCTCCCAGCCGGACCCAGCCATGCTTGGGCTCAGGCAAATGACCTCACGAATCTGTTTCTCAATCAAAGACAGGGTCACACATCCTCATCTCAGGTGCAAGAACACCCATCCACGACTTGATTTCAACCATGCCCTGAAGAGGACAGATTGGTGCTGCTGCTTGGGGAGCTTCTATTTCCTGAAGGATCCCCAAAACCCACCCTGGGATATGCCTACCTCCCAGAAAGGGGAACGCTTTAAAATAAAAACAGACAAGACTTAAAAAACATACAGCAACAATGAACAGAAGACTTTCACAAGCAGTCAGCATCAAGCTCTACACAAACCCAAGTGCAAACATGTACTCACACATGTAGATCTTTTCTGGTGCACCAAAACCATATTAGAGCTTTTTCTCCTCCACCAGCTTGGACCAAACCAACCCTTTTCCCATCTCCTTAGGATGTATTTCTTCCAGATGGTTTTGTAAGAGGTGTAGCTAATTCTAATCAAATGAGACCTCTGGGGCCAATGTAGATTGGAATCTCTGAGTTTGGTTTGACCATGCAGTGTTACATAAAAAAAGCAAACACTTCTGCCACAACCCCACAGGTGCTGCCCATGGCCATCCACAGAACACCACATTTTGATGCTGAGGTTTCCATGGGGTTGTAAGCCGAGATTCTGAGACCCCCATGATTCCTGTGTGTCCACTATCAAATCCAACATGCAATGAGGTTCAAAACCAGGTCTAATTACATTGACCCACCTTCTAAGCAGTAGAGATGGCCAGTATCTGTGCTCTCACAATGGTGAGAAATTTGGCCAAAATTACCATCTCTCCTGCCCAGGATAAAGGGCCAAAAACCCACGATCCCAGCTTCGTCTCCAAATTTTCAGAAAATCCCATCATTCCAATTCATGTGGAGGAAATAAAACACGGGTTTGTGGGAAAGATCAAGTATTCCAACCATCTGTGCCTTTATTGTTCAGCTCATTTTCCCTTGGTAGACTCCCAATAATGCGTTCCCGGGCAGGCAGAGGTAAACTTGCTGCAAGGATTCAAAGAATTAAAGGGTATTTTATGCCCTCCCAGTCATGCACACAGGTAAAGAGCAATTGATGGCAGAATGCAGACATTACAATAAGATTCAGATGTCATCTCATGCAGAACAGATAAAGGAATGTCAGGCAATCATACAGAGACAGCGAGATTACAATGTTTCTATTTGCAGTGCATTGACACTTCAGTTGAGTAACTTGAACGCATCTCCAGGTCTGATTAGACATGTACCTTCGAGCTACTGAGAAACTATTCATGAGCTCATAAACTCATCCAAACTCAGACCGTAAGTATTGCCTGTGCACCTTTCTGAACAGCCAGGGCACATGAAACCATCAGGGCTAGCAGAAGATACTTCCTTGTAAATGGTGAATTCCAACAAGGATTATTCATAATTGTGAAGGTATATAATGTATGTTTGGACCAAATAGCCTCTCTACTGTAGCTAACAGCTAAAGGTGAGAGAAAGGAGGGAGATAGGAATGCCATTTTAAACAGCGAGTTAGCTTGGTTTGAGAAGGAGCACAGGATAGATTCCACAATGCAAAACCTCACAGAAGCAATGTTTTACTGACAGGATTTATCCAAATTGTGCCAACACTACCGCTAGCTGTGCTGCATGGCTACCCATTGCGCTTAGCAGTATCAGGTCCAGCAGGCCAGTGACTTACCAATCCTGTTCATTTTAGGCAGGTTGATTGAAAATGTGTGGTCGAAATGCGCCTTCTGTTGCAGAGATGCTGGCACTGAAGACGAATTCTCCCAGCCGGAAGTAACTGCGTGGTTGCAGCTCAGCCCTGTGCCAGCTCCAGGGGCATTTGGCCTCCCGCCTCCCACAGGAGGCCTCTGGGAGCAGCAGCAAGACAAAGAGAGCCACTCTGCCAGCGCTTGGCACGGCCTCCACCCTGCCCCTTTCACCCCAGCAGAGGAGCAGGTGGAGGAATTTCCTTCTAAATGGACAAGGAGGCCGGCCAGGCCAGGCTCCAGCCAAAGGAAGTCGGAATAAGTGCCTGCACGGCAGACTCCCCTGCTGCCCCAGCCTCTCCAGATCCCTGACCAGGATGGCAGGGTAGGAGGCGGCCTCCCCTTTGTGCCTGGGTGCCAGACCCTCCTCTGCCATATCAGGGGGGCCTCGGGTGGTTCAGGGTGGTCCTGGGGGAGGAGGTCCCATGGGGTTTGGAAAGAAGAGCAGGAATGCATGATGATTTCCATTATTATACGGCCTCATGGCTGGGGCACCTCTGTGGCTTCCTGACAACCTTCCACGCTCCCACGTGCAAGAGAGGCACGCTCTGAGAATGTGCTGATGTGGCACATGTGCAACATGCAGGACCAAGGGACCTTTCCCTCATGTGCTTTGCAACTCGCCTTCAACATGAGACCTGCTACATCCACCCTTTACTCCACCCCCCACTGCAAGCATTGCCTTTCAGTGAGGGAGCTTGGCCCTGCAAAACCCCTGCCTCGTTTTCCCCTTCTCACTCCTAGTTCCCTCAGCTTGCTCCCTGGATGTCATGCTCATGCTACCTGTATCTCCTAGTTCCACACCATCAACATGGTGCCAACCGATTTCCCCTCAGTGCCCAGCCTCAGCTCCAGGGGTGGGACAGGCTGAGATGTTGCCAAAACGCTGCTCCTGCAGGGATGGCCTATAAGGCCAGCAAGAGGGAACCTCCCTGATGGAGGAATGGTCCCATCTGCCCCATCCCAGCTGCCTCTGAAAGACTCGGCGGTGGGTTCTTCCCCTCCCTCCCCTTCCCTCCCCCGCTATTTCCCTTGGAAAATGGTTCTCCTTTCCTTCCAGCTGTTCCCACTGCCCATTCCTGGCATCTGGTTCCCTTTGGGGTGTCTGTGCAGGGACTGTTTCTTTCCTTTCCGTCTTTCCAGGACAGAAAGACAGCTTGTGGATGCTGTTCTTAGTTGCGAAGTCACATCCAACACATTGCGACCCCATGGACAAAATTCCTCCAAGCCTTCCTGTCCTCCACCATCTCCCAGAGTCCACCTAAGCTCACACCAACTGCCCCAGTGACTCCATCCTGCCCCCTCTTTCTCTGCCACCCCCTTCTCTTTTTGCACTGAAGTTTGATGATTGGCATGTCTAAAAGCAGAATTGGAACTGTTCTTGCTTGACAAGACAAAGCAGGGGAGTTTGTTGTGCATCCCTGCACAGGATCGAATGTGCAAGAAGTGGGATGGGGACTGAGGGATCAAGGTCCAAAACCCCACTCATCCCTGATGCTCAGTGTGTGACTTCTGGCCTGTCATGCACTCTCAACCTCTCCTACCTGGCAGGTTTGTTGTTGTTGTCAGGAAGAGAAAGGTGAGGAGAAGCCAGCAAAGAGCTTGCTTTCCTCAGGCATGGAAAAGTTCAGGATGAAAGTGTGATGTGATGCTCATTATCATAGTGACAATGATTGAAAGGATGTTCATAGAAGCCCCAGCAGAAAATTCAGTGCAAAACACCTCCGAAAACAGGCATTGCCCAGGTGGGCATCCAGGCTGCCCGGAAATGGCCTGCCTACTGTCATATGTTCAGGCTTCGTGCCACATCAAAGCAGTTGTGCAGAGATGACTTGCAAGAAGTCTGGGATTTGGTCTGGACTGGCACTGTGATGTGCAGAAATGGAGCTCCGACCCCTGGTGGCCATCGTCTGTTTGCGGGAGAGAAGTCCGCATCCTGGATGCAGTTGCAGGTCCTCTGGAGTGCCTCCTATTGCTTGCACAGGGCCAGCTGGGCAGCCACGAGGAGCTCCCCGGGGTTGCGACGGTGGGCTGGGTGTGTATGTGTAGCCTGAGGAACACCTCGGGCCTCCTGCTCCCCACGTGCTCCTGAAATGTTTCCACTAGTTATGGAATATGGGATCAGGAAGGTCTCCAGCTCAGGATCCCCCTCTGCTCAGTCCTCTCTTGGGACCCATGTTGGAGTTGCCCAGCCACTGTGGGGGTTTTATGGAAAGAGGAACCAGGGAGAGATAAGGCAGAGGGTGGGAATGACATGCAGCCTTTACCTGGGGGGAAGAGGAAGACAATTGAGAAGGGGAGCTTTGCTTGAGGACATGTGCTCCAAACGGCAATTCCTGCAATTAGTGGTGTTTGGGAATCTTGTTTTCACAGCCTGTGAGAAGGCCAGCTAGATATTCATTGGACCTCTCTGCTGCAAGCCTGAGAAGATTTCTTCGGGTGATCTCCCAGGAGAAACCGCACTGCAGAGCTGAACCATCATGACCAGGACTGCTGGTAACAGGTGCACCCAACCACAGAGTTCCAGAACATAAGCAGAGTGTTTCATGGGTTTAAGTCACATGCATAGCCTAGGGTTGATGATGAGGGAGGAATAGACATACTTTGAAAGAGTTTTAAATGAGCCAAACCAGCCAGAGAAGTTTGGAGTCATCAGAAGAGTGGACACAAAGCGACTTTCCTTGGGAGCCACTTTCCACACAGGATTAACTTTGCAACTAAATGTATTGATGCATTTGCCAAGCCAGGAGCTCATTCTCTTAAAGGGCCGGATGCCTAACAGGTAGCTCAAGGAGATGTTTTGCCTGTTGGCCTCTCTGACTGCCCACATAAGTGGGCTGTGAATTGGGCTCTTCCAGCAGAATACATTTTGCTACTGTGAGGGTCTCTATCACCTCCCTCCCTTCCTGTCCTTTGGCACCTTCCATCGAGTTTGAATTTTGCTTTGTTTCCACCTGCCGTATCTCATGTCACGCATGGCTAGCATGCGATGACAGCCTGGCCAAAACCAGACCATCACGACCTCCACACACACACACACACACACACTCACACACACGCACACGCACACACGCACCCACCCAGGCATTCCAACCATTCCATTGCGACACTGCAAGGACCAGTTGGCAGGCTCAGGAGTCAGGATTGGGCTCTGAGACCCATCCCAGATCCCAGGTCAGCAAGGGAAGGAAGCCATCCTGTCTCTGGACTGAGAAGACCGACTGCGCAACCCAGTCAGGTCACAATGCCAAAATCTGCCCCACGCTCTCTGTCCTCCCGCAAGAGCACTCTGCCCACTGAAGTGTTATGATGCTCGAGGCTCATCGGGAAGGGTGAAGATGGATGACCATGGGAAAGACCACGATGGAGGGGAGAAGACAGACACCTGAGCTCTCTCCGCTGCCTCTTCCAGACGGGCCTCACCCAAATTCCCCTGGCTGCCTGTCCTCGTCTGAGTGTTTTTGTTTGGAAGGAGCCTGATTTCACACAGGCACCTCCGTGGAAGCCCATCCCATATCCCGGGGTCCCAACCATCCTACCTGAAATCCAGTTCCTTGAGGTTTGCCCCACTGGACTGCACGCTTTCCTTTCCACGAGGGAGAAAAGGTCATGACCCTCTGCCATGTGACCCCCTTCACACCACTGCATGTTGCCAGATGATCCCCCCCAAGTCTCCTCTTCTTCAGCTTTGGAGCAAGAAGGGCTGCGCCTCCTCCTTCCCTGAAGAGCTGCGGGGCATTTAGAAAGTGCATAATGGGCATCTATGAATGCGGATGACTGAGGAGCCCCGTCAGATGGAAGCAGTAAGATACTTGGATGCCCAGTGAGCTGCTACTTAGGCTTGATGCTGAGCCACAGCATTACACAGAGGAAGCTCTTCTAAAAGAAAGGCGCTCTGTGCATGCTCAGTGGAATCCACTGCACAGTCAGAAATTCATGGCAGGTTCAGTGGATTGAAAGCCTGTGTTTGCTGAACAGGATTCAGTTCCTGTGGAAATGCAGCAGTACCTGGACTAGACACTGATAGTGAGGCATTTCTGGTGTATTGATCTGGAAGAAAGGGGGGGAAATTCTTCCTTCTATGCATATACTGGAGCAATCCTTTCCAGTGGTGAAGTAAGAAATTCCTGGTACTCCCCAATAAGAAATTTTGCTGCCTTTTTAAAACAATGACGCTTCATTGTGGACTAAGCATCCATCCTCTAGGAAGCATAACTTGAACTTAATGGAGTACTGTGTCTGACCCATTCATGGATCACTGCTGTGACGTGGTGAGGGGCTTGCGTAGTTCCATGAAGCTACGAGTTGTGCCATGCAGGATCACCCAAGATGGACAGGTCATAGCAGAGAGCTCTGACAAAGGGTGATCCTCTAGTGAAGGAAATGGCTGCCCACTCCAGAACCCTTGCCATGAAAACCCCATGGACAGTATCAAAATGAAAAAAGGTGTGACGCCGGAAGATGAGCACTTCAGTTTGGAAGGTGTCCAATATGCTACTGGGGAAGAGCAGAGTGCTAGTACTAGTAGCACTGGAAAGAATGAAGCGAACCGGTCAAAGTCAAAAGGACACTCAGGTGCAGATGGATCTGGTGTTGAAAGGTGAGTCCGATGCTGTACACATTAATATTCCATAGGAACCTGGAAGGTAAGATCCGTGAATCAAGGCAAGCTGGACGTGGTCAAAAAAGAATGACATGACTGAGCATGGACATCTTAGGAATCAGTGAACTAAAATGGGCAGGAATGGGTGAATTTAATTCAGATGAGCATCAGGTATACTACTGTGGGCAGGAATCCCTCAGAAGAAATGGAGGAGCCTTCGTATTCATTAAAAGAGTAGGAAAAGCAGTACTGGGGTACAATCTCCAAAATGACAGAATGATCTCAGTTCGAATCCAAGGCAAACCATTCAGCATCACAATAATCCAAGTGTATGCCCCAAGCACTAGTGCTCAAAAGGCTGAAGTTGACCGGTTCTATGAAGGCCTACAACACCTTCTAGAATTAACACCAAAAATTGATGTCCGTATCATGGGGGATTGGCATGCTAAAGTAGGAAGTCAAAAGATAACTGGAATAACAGGCAGGTTTGGCCTTGGAGTTCAAAATGAAGCAGGGCACAGGCTGGTAGGATATTGTCAAGAGAATACCATGGTCATAGCAAACAATCTTTTTGAACAACCCACGAGACGACTCTACAGATGGACATCACCAGATGGTCAACAGAGAAATCAGATTGACGGTGTGCTCTTCAGCCAAAGATGGAGAAGCTCTATACAGTCAGTAAAAACTAGACCAGGAGCTGATTGTGGCTCAGTTCATGGGCTACTTGTTGCAAAATTTTGACTTAATTTGAAGAAATTAGGAAAATGCACGAGGCCACTCTGGTACGATCTAAATCATATCCCTGATGAATATACAGTAGAGGTTACAAATAGATTTAAGGAGCTAGATCTGATTGAAAGAGCGCCTGAAGAACTATGGATGGATGTTCACAACATTGTACAAGAGGTAGCAAGTAAAACTTTCCCAAAGAAAAAGAAATGCAAGAAAACAAAATGGCTCTCTGAGGAAGCTTTACAAATAGCTGAGGAAAGAAGGGAGTGAAAGGCAAGGAAGAAGGAGAAAGATACACCCAATTGAATGCAGAATTCTAGGGAATAGCCAGAAGAGATAAGAATGCCTTCTCAAATGAACAGTGCAAAGAAATAGAAGAAAACAGTAGATTAGGGAGGACCAGAGATCTCTTCAAGAAAATTGGAGATATGAACTCTGTGCAGCATCTCCTTCCTGGCTGACAGGGCTTCAATATCCATAGTTCTAGGTAAAGAAAGGGGCATCAATTCCCAAAACTCTCCACAGAAGGTAAGAGTGACTCCAACTGCGGCTCTGCCTCCTGGGCTCCTGCTCTCTGCTTTTTTCTCTCCTCTGCAATTATGAAGGTCCTTGAGAAATTCCACAGGGGCTTACACCCAGCAAGTCAATAACAAAGAAAGGCCAGAGAAAGCACGATGAACACGAAGATACCCCAGGCTCTCCGGTGTGGGGCTGCAGCTGCGTTTGACATCTGGCCGCCTGCACGTCTCTTCCAGAGATTCGCTCCTCCTGGTGAGGCTGCAAGGACAGCTCTCACCCTGCATCTTGCTGGCAGAGCAGGGACAGCCTCCCTGCTCCAGTGGTGATGGTCCTGCTCTCGCTGCTCCTTTGGCTCCTGCCTCAGGCCTCCCAGGGGATGCGGAGGGGCCTGTGTCCTTCTTTCTCGTGGTTTATGCATCCAGGAGAGTATTACCAGCCAGGAGACCTGATCATTGGTGGGAACTTACTTCTTGGCAGATATTTCTATACCCATCAAGAAAAGTTTCGGAGAACACCACTTATGGAAGTAGAAGCTCTTCGAATGTAGGTTTCCCTCAAAGGTGTCTGGGATTCAAATCATCATGTATGTTATCACACCAGGGTGCTCATCCCAGGGAGGGGAGTCAGAGCTGCTGCTCATGAGGAATTGTTGAGACCAGGGTTTTCTTCATTGATTGATTGATTGATTGATATCCTGCCTTTTTCCTGCAAAGGGAAATTCTCCTCCTCCATCTTATCCCCACAACAACCCTGTGAGGTAGGTTGGGCTGAGAGTCTGCGACTGGCCCAAAGTCACCCAGTTGGCTCCATGGCTGAGTGGGGACTAGAACCCGGATCGTCTGAGTCCCAGTCCCAGATCCCGAGGGGTGCTGGACCAGCAGCAGAGTGCGATAGAGCCAGCGGTGTGTTCTCCTGTGGACAGTCCCTCTCAGGCGCAAGAGCACACCTCCAACCCTGCCCCAAGCAGACTCCATCGTAGGCAGGGATGGAAGGTGGGGCTTTGCTCTGAGATTTTCGCACTTTCGGATCTGCTGGATCTGCCAGCCGGTGGCTGGAGCTCCAAGAGTGACTCAGCAAGCCTTTGAGACAAGCAGCTCTGTCGGAACAGCACCAGAATGCGCTCCTTCCCACCCTCAAAAGAAGGAAACTCTGGCACTATCTTGTCCAAATTTCTGAGCTGGAGACCTCTAGGCTCAGCAGTGACTTCCAAGCCGAGAGTCCATTGGATTACTGGCCGAGACATGCAGGTAACATGCAGACTCCAGGTGAAGGACCTCAGGCGTCTGGTACAAGCGAAGGTAATGCACTGGACATTGACTCCTTCCCATCCCTGAACCCAGGAGGACCTTCACCCAGGTCTCCCCGCATTCCCAGTCGGATCCTGGGCAAATCTGGAGATGCCCATGGCTGCATTTTGGGGGAATTCCAGGGAGCGGCAGGAGCCTCCTGCACGAAATGGCTGCCCTCAGGTGCCCTTCCTGCTCTTCTCCTCAGCAAGTGCAGATCCTCTAGACCCCCAGCAGCAACTGCCTCACCCGCCACCCTCTGGAACGTGCTGCTCCTGCATGATGGTTGTCTTCTAACCACAAACGTAGCCAGGGCCACACGATGGGCAGTTCCTCTACTACTTGGAAATGGATCTGAAGGAAATCAGGAGAGGCAGCCAGAGAAATCTCTTCTTTCCATCTAGTTCAGGCTCTCCTGCTACAGGTGTCAGTGACTCGCCTTCCCTGGAAGCTAGAGTGAGTGAAGCTGCTTCAGCCTTGCTCATTTAGACAAAACCATTGCATGGTGCAAGTCCTCATGGCTCTGCAGCAAGGGCTGCCTTGAACAGCATCATCAGGATGGGTTAGGAAGGCAATCCTCTCCAGGTCGGGACCTAGCATGGCTTCCTGAGAGTGGAGTGGGATCATTTTCTCTCTTTCTGTCTCTCTCTCTCTCTCTGCATTACCTATACATGTCAAGGGCAGAGCACGGGAGAATCTACATTCAAGGAGTTGTTTAATCTTTTTTTTTTTTTTGTAGTCGAGAATGCACTGGGGGGGAGTTATTTTTTGTATAATTTTAGTATTTATTTATTTTATTACTTCTGTATTTATTTATGTGTTGTGAGCCTCCCCGAGGCTTTGTTGCGATGGGGCGGCATAGAAATGTTTTAAATAAATAAATGAATCAAGTGTGGCTATCCAGAAGTGTGACTTGTAGATCGAGAGAGGTATTACTACCACTCCAGAAGACTCTGGTGCGCCTGCAACTTGAGCACTGTGCCCAGTTCTGTGTCCCTCATTATATGAAGGATCAAGCCAGGTTGGAGTCAGTGCATCATAGGGCCACAAGGATGGTGGTCGGTTTGCAGGTTATGAGGCGAGACCGAGGGAACTGGGTCTCTTCAGCCTGGAGAAGAGGAGAGTCAGAGGGGATATGCTGTTGACAACATGCAGGTATGTGAGGGAGTGTCACACTGAGGTGGGCAGAGACCTGTTTTCCCCTGCAGAGGAAGAGAGAATGCGCTCAAACGGAGCAAAGCTCAGGGAACCAAGATTCCTTTGGATGCCAGGAAGTACTTCATAGAAACATAGGAAACAGAGCGAGTCAGAAGGCGCCTCTCGGGCCATCTAGTCTGACCTCCGGCACCAGCTGGCTCCGCTCTCAACATGCCCACCATGTGGACGTCCAGCCTATGCTGGAACACCCGCACCAATGGGGCCTCAACGACCTCTTGTGGAAGCCCATTCCACACCCTTGGGGTCCTCACTTCCTGACAGTTAGGAAATCTCATGTTCTATTCTGGGCATCCTGAATAGAAGTTAATAAAGTTAAAGACGGTGTCCCATGCATGAATTCTTGGAGAGATTCTCGGAAAAGATTGGGAACAATTGTCCTAAGGTGAGATCCAGTGGAAGGCAGATCCAGTGGAAGGCAGATCCCATAGATCCTTGCTCTGTCCAAGAAAGAATTTAATACAAACCACTCTCCCAGTCTTGCTTTGAAAGCTGGAATCATCCAGATATTTTCCAATCCGCCTATTCTTGTGACCCATCTGCCAAGCAATTAAAACATGCTGAAGATTATCTTTCTTTCTTCAAAATGCAGGCCATGCCCCAGGGGAGGTGTGTGGAGAGGTGCACTCTGGGGCACTGGAGGAGTGTCCCAGAGGGCAAGCCGGTCTGCTGCTACAGGTGTGAACGGTGTGCAGCAGGGATGTTCTCCACCATTACAGGTACCTCAGACATTCAGAGCCTTCCATCAACACAGAAGATAATGAAATGGGAGTGGTGTGGAGCCCAGGACAAACCTGAGGAAAGGAGAAGTTTGTATTGTTTCAGAAGGATTTATCCCCTCTCGATATTGCAGACCTCTGTGACTTTCTGGTTTACAAAGCGTTTGGCATTTCCAGAAGACCTGAATTTGTAAACAATACAGCATTTTGCCCAGTATCTTTAACAGCATGACTTCATGCACATTTTTTTCTCCATCCCTGCATTTCCTCATGTTTCTGAATACCCAGTTTTTAATTGTGCCAGGTTGACATGACGTCTATAGGTGCCTGTCCGAAACTGCTTGGGGCAGCGGAAGGGTCCCTTTTGCAACATTTCTGGATCTTACTGCAACCAGAACCAGATTTTCCATTTTTCGTTGTAGGCTTCTGCAGCCTGGTCTCCAGCCTCAGGAGAGAAAGATCTCAGGGATCAGTGCACAGCGTGAAGAGAATCTGTGTGTAATAGGCTTCATTTAGTTTGGGTTTGATTTCCATGCAACAGTGCAGAAAAAAGTTTCTAGCACTTCCATGTTTTCATTTCTAGATAAAGAATGGTCTCCATGACAAAAGGCTGAACAGAAATCTTACAGAAGTCTGCCTGCATGGAAAGGTTTCAATTATTCCTCCCCGTGGTCCCTTTCCCAAAGCGTAATGGAAAGGAGCATATAAACCCTGGGAATAGAGTTTTCCACGTCTTCCTTTGCAGAAGGGAGTTGCCCCCAGAGAATTTACTTGCATGCCCTGTTTTGGATGGTTCCACGGCTCTTGCTCATTTCAGATGCAGCTCACTGTGCTCTGTGCCCTCAAGATCAGCACCCAAATGAGAACCACGACCGGTGCATCCCCAAGAAGATCCACTTCCTTTCCCAGGAAGAGACACTTGATCTGCTGCTAGTTTCTCTGGTCCTTTTCCTCTTTCTCAGCACATCAGCTGTGTTGGCAACTTTCATTAGATATAGCAGCACACCCATCGTCAAAGCCAACAACCGAGACCTCAGCTACGCCCTCCTCAGCTCTCTCCTGCTTTGCTTCCTCTGCTCCTTCCTCTTCATTGGACGACCCACTAAGGTCACCTGCATTTGGCATTTCCTTCTCCATTGCAGTTTCTTGTGTGTTGGCCAAAATAGTCATGGTGATCTTGGTCTTTCTGGCCACCAAGCCAAGAAACAGGGCAAGTCGGCTCTTGGGGAGACCACTGACAACTTCCCTTGTGCTGGTCTATCCCCTCATCCAAACTGCAATCTCTCTTGTCTGGTTGCTGACCTCTCCCCCTTTCCCAAACATGGACTTCCATTCTTTCTCTGGAGAGATCATTGTGGAATGCAACGGAGGCTCCATCAGCATGTTTTATGCTGCCCTGGCTTACATGGGCTTCCTGGCTCTTCTCAGCTTCCTGGTGGCTTTCCTGGCCCAGAAGCTGCCCCACAGCTTCAACGAGGCCAAGTTCATCACCTTCAGCATGCTGGTCTTCTGCAGAGTGTGGGTCTCCTTCGTGCCCACCTATGTGGCTACCAAGGGGAAGTATGCCATGGCAGTGGAGGTCTTCTCCATCTTGGCCTCTGGGGCTGGTCTGCTGGGATGCATCTTTCTCCCCAAATGCTACATCATTGTCTTGTGACCTACTCTCAATAGCAGAGGCCATCTTGTAAGGAAAATGTAATCCAGAACATTTAATGATTTGATGAAATTGTGTTCATCATATTTTACCTGAATAAATCAACACTTTGAATTTATTTTTTCAGCAATGGAGTTAACAGTGAAATTCCCCAGAGGGATGGCTACTTCTTAAGGATAATCTTGTTTACTCTCATTTTACTGTCACCCTGTGAGCATGCTCTGGTGATAACCGGAGTAAGGGAGCAGTGTATAATACACAAAAACATATGGTCAATTTTCAAATGTCGTTTCCTGTGTTTTCCCTAAGCGTGATCACAACAAGAAGAAGCCACAGAAATGGCTATGGGGATTTGGTGGTGAGGTTATCCAAAAAAAAAAAAAAAAAAAAAGCATTTGGACAAATTTTACAGGTTTTTTCTGGGAATTGCTTATTTGTGGTCACCACAAGAATACCCTCAGAAATTAGTGCAATTTGGGGATGAAATTAAGGTTAGAAACAGGAAATAGTTCCAAAGGAAGTAGTACCTTCCTGTGGGCGAGAGTTTGCCAGCACATCACCCTGGACTCTGGTTGTATTTTCTGTGGGTTTAGCAATTTCATGAACCAAAAAGGTCTCTGAGGAAGCCCCTGAATTTCTAAAAGAATAAAAATTTCTACTCAGAAATGGGGGAATAAATACCAAACCAGAAAACTGCACAAATGACTTCAAATGCAAAGCGTGTTGGAAACCAACCTAAGCACTTTCTTCCAGTAGGGAACATTTGGTGGCAAAGCAAGGACACTTCACGCTTTCTCTAATTCTCCCACGGCCCCTTGAACATTCACTCAGTCCTTGGTTGCCCACACAATGACACTGGGGCTCAGCATGAAGTCCTTTCCTGGAGAAGCCTTTGCAGCTGACCATCACAGGAGATGAAGTCTCGTTGAGGAAGAAGACTCAGTAGACACTCTCATAGCTGCCTGGCCTTTCCCTGCCTTGGGTCAGAGAGACCTCCTCTCCAGCACTGTTGTTAAACCAGATGTCTCTCAGGCAGCCAGCGACCTGCAATGCAAGACACACCAAGGAATCAGTCTGTCCGCTCAAGAATAGGAAGCGACTGGTGATTGGAAACATACACTGAGAGAAGGGAAGAACAGAGATGCCTTTTTCTGCAGTGCTTTGAATTACATGGAGAGCTTAAGGATGTGGCCTGGATGGGAAGCAGAACCTGCATGGGGCGGCAACAGTGGCTCAGTATTTTCATTTGCACTGCCCCCTTGGCTTGGCCAGGGGTGGTTTGGCCAGTAATTTCTTCCACAGTGAAGAAGGCTTCACTTGGTCAGTGATGACCAGGAAGGCATTTCACAAGCCAGGCTCAGCCCCTCAACAGCCTCTTCTTGGAGAACTGCGCTATCTGTTCTGCCTTTCCTTATTGCCAGAGAAGCAAATAAGAGGAGGGAAGAAATCTGCCAGAGCTGGATATTCGGAAGCCTCTCCTCAGCATCCACCTTCCCACATTTGGATGCAGAGGTGGACATGGCATTTCATCCATGTGCCACAGCATAGACAAGTGTTGTGCACACTGTAGGTGTGACGGGTCATCCTGATTCCAAACACCATGACTGGCAGTTCTTTTATCTTCTCCCCTGTACAGTTTCTTTCCTGATATTCAGATGTTTGTCCTGATTTCAGAATAATCTGCTTACTTGGGGGATCCAGTAGGGGCCCCAGGAGGGAGCCATCTCTCTTGAGGATCTGGCACTCAGGCCTCCGAGGACAGAAAGCACCATCCCCTTCACACCACAGTCATAGATGGGGACCACATGCCCGCCTGAGGAGAGCAGGGACCAACCGGCTTGGAAGGTTCTCCTTGTGTTCCCATTGTTGTCATAGATACTGATGTCCAGTGTGAGGTTGAGTAAGAGTCCTGCATCCTCATTGAGCTCATGGATGGCAAATGCCAAGGCCAGGAAATAATGCTAATTCTTCGGCATGGCAACCTGCTATAATGACAGAGATATTGTTGCATGTGAATGTGTCCCAACACAATCCTTCAACCCTTGACAGGACTGAAAGAGGGTTGGATCAATGCTGCCTGCTCAGGATGAACAGCAGGGGTTCACAGTGGAAGGGGCTCTCCCTGCTGTCTGGACCTCCACATTGGCAGTGTCACTGCGCTTTTGGAAACGGTGGGTTCAATCTGCTAGTGATGGAGAGGCCCTTGCACAGTGAATGCGCTGGCTTCCAAGGCAACGGAAATGCTGTGTGAGGCTGTTGATTCCAAGCTGGGAAGCTGCCATCGTCAGCATGAGCAGGAATGTAGTCATGAAGGAAGAGCACAATGAGATCCCCTGGCTGATGATAGTCTCCTTGGGGGGGGGAAGGCCTGGTCGGGGAGCATGTGGTCCTCAGGAGCCTGTGGGCAGACTGAAGCAGGAGCCAAATTAGCACTAGCAGCCAAACCAGCAGCAGCCTCCAGAGGTCTTCTCCTCAGTTAAATTTTGCACTGCCTTTGAAGTGCATCCGTCTGCAGAGCTCCAAGCCAGAAGGACAGGGGGACATGAGGGTTCCTGCGTGGGGGGCAGAATGGCTCGTGCTTCTTCCAGACCCACATCGGAGCATTCAAGGGTACGTCCATCTCCAGCACGTTTTATCCTGGATGCCTTTGGTCTTCACTTGGTGGGTGGAAGCCCCAGGAGGCCAGCAGGCTGTGCTTCTTCCTGGGAAGGAGAACAATGACATGTCCATGTGGCCGAGATGGCTTTGCATTACAGAAGGAGAACAAGTGTGTTGATGCGTTGCTTTGCTTGTCCTGGGGCAGAGAGCTCCAAGGCCTTTGGCTTTAGTTCTTCGGGCCTGGCCTTGAGCCTGTGTGAAGCTGGGTCCCACTGACTCCAACTCTGGCCTAGGATGCATGTCGTCCCAGGTTAGACTTGCAGAACAACAAGCAAGGCTGTTTCCAGAGAAGGCCAGGCCTTTTCCATGGCCCCACTCCTTTCCCGTCACCTGCTTCCCCCGCCTTGGTGCAGTTTTTCCTCCATGCTGCAAGGCTGGGAAAGCCCTCCTATGGGTTCCATCCCGGCACTCAGTTATTTTGGGCTACAATAGGCGGGTATTGTTTGGACTTTCTCGCCACCCCATTTCCCTTCTGAGCACACCAACCACCAGGGTGTGGCTCCTGAGAAAGTTTCTGCTATTCAGTTAACTCTTGGGCTCAAGGAATGTTTCCACCATTGCCCTGGGCCTTTAAGCTCTTTTTAGTGACCCTCCAAAGGATCAAATGCAGCACCAACAGACGGGTCTTCTGTCTGTAGACAGCAAGGCTTACTCAGGGCCAGGGGACAGATTGGGCTGAACTCAGCCAAAAAGTGTGGAACACCTGTGAGAAAAACGGATGTGCTTCGCTGCCTGATCTGGCTCTGGTTCGCATTGCTGTCCTTGCATTGCTCAAGCACCCGCCTCTGACTTGGAGGCAATGTGTTACGCGCATATTTGCACGGAGCATCTGCACTAAGGCCACCTTGAACTGACCGCATGTTCTGCTCCGATACTTTCATCAGCGACTGATCTTTGCAACTATTTCATGCCTCAGATGCATTTTGCATTATGAAAAGCAAAATGTGGATAAAGCTCGGGAGCGTGTTTAACTATCAGGCATTTGACAACATTCAAGAAGGACAGTTTTTGCAGTCTACTTTTGTGTGGGCAACAAGTGAATCTGGGGTCTGACAGTCACCCCAGTAAGCTGGGAGTGGGGTGCTCTGCAAGAAGCCACCCCAAGGCTCCTCCCAGACATGAAGAGCCTGATTAATTCATCTGTGTGTGTGTGTGTGACTTATCTGCCACCCCATTAACTATAGGCGCTCAGGGAGGCTCACACCGCATAACAACATTAACAACATACAAAAACATCACTGGTGCTGAAGAGGCTGAAGTGGACAAGTTCTGTGCAGGCCTACAAAATCTTCTAGAATTAACATGTAAAAATGATGTCCATATCATGCTGGGGTTTTGGAATACTAAAGTAGGAAACCAAGACATGCCAAGGGAAGAATGATATAAATTGGAAATATAGGGCATTCAAAAGAAAAACATCCACATTTCTAAACCTCTTCAGAATAATTCTAGATGCTGTGTGAGAACTGAAAATGGCACCACTGATTTTCACAACATATATTTTGAGAAAGGGCTACATGTGATCCCCAGTTTTATATTTTGATAATTCTGGATTACCCCATGAGAAACCAAACAATGAAGCACTCAGAGTTCAGCACCCCACAGAAGAGCGAGGCCATGTGGCCGACCGGGGTTTGCTGATAGCTTTGGTCTATGTGCAAATGCTATGTAGCAGCAGGGAGACGCGACATTGGCCCCTGCAGCCAGAAGTGGATGAGGAATGAATGAAGACAAGGCCAAGGGGATGCTGGTTGGCCGCGTCCCAGAGAGCGCCCTGGTCACCGCTGGTTGCAGAGCTCCAAAATCTGTGCAGGAGTCTTGTTACCAGGGTGGTATAATGGATGCAGATGTGGGAAAGAACCAGGTGCGAAGGCTGGATAGGCAACGCAAGTGCTGTAGCCCGACATATGTGCTTGTTTGCAGCAGGTCCCCCATAGACATTAAAAGGACAGGCAGATTATTTAGTGAGATGCTGTGTTGAATGCAAGTGAGACCTGGAAACCTGCAAGAAAAATTACCCAGAAGAGAACCTTCTTTCGGCTTTGTTGCCTTAGAGAGATATTACACATTGCATGTTGGGAGAATGTTGTAAATGAGGACGTATTAAGAGGATGATGTATCAGAAGAATCTCTGCTGGATGACACAATCCTTGGTGTGTGTGCTAAACATTGTTTTTAGAAGGGTTCCCTTCCTTAAAAAAAATCCCCCCAACCCCTCACTGAGCGTGCTGAAAGGGGCTTTTGATTTGAATCAATCCTCCCTCCATACGGATCTTCTCCATGAGGCAACATAAGCTCTGAACACTCAGAGTTTCCCCTCCGGATCCAGCCCCTGCCGTGCCTCTTTGGCACCAACCCTCCCTATTTCAGGCACACCAAGATTCCTTTCGGGTGCCAGCCCAAGTCCGCCTCCACCTGTGACTGGAGCAGAGCGGATCTGACTCCCAAAGATGTGCTGAGGGTTGCACAGGCTCAGATGCTCTCTGTGCGCACTACCATGTTCATAAGAAGGTGATACCTGGCTGACAGAGGATCCCCCTGAGTCAGGCTGGCCTAAACAAACAAGGGGTGGATTGCAGGGGTTTTCTTGTATCACTGGCTGCTCATAGCAAGCAAGGCAAGGGGCTTCAGATCCCACCACCCACACCGTCCTTTCGGATCGGCTCTGTCAGCCGGGCCTGGAGATGCACCACTGTGGTGCTTCCCTTCCTGCCCGGCTGGACACTGGTCCATCCCAGAGGGAGCCTGAGGTGGATTTGTGCCCTGCCTCCTGGTGCTCAAGCCATGGAGAAACAGGGGTCTCCTTTTTACCCTCCAGCCTCTTTTTTTTCATGGATGTGTTACCGGTGGATGAAGGAGTTACATGTCCATTTTCAGTTGGTGGAGATGAATCACCGCGAGAGAGGAGAAAGACCTGCTGGCTCAGACCAGGGCAACCCCCAGCCAACCATGCTCTGCACTCAATCAGCTGTGGAGCATAATACGGTGTGGGGCAGCACTGCCTCTCGCTAACACAACATTCATTCCTGCTGCCCAGGTCTCTGTGGCCTCCATGGCTATCACTCAGTGTTTCATTGCGACCTGAACCCAGATAAAAGCCCACTTTTAACAGAGCTGAGGAGGAGATGCCCAATCTGCCGACACTGCAAAGCAGTGCAGCCAGAATAGTCCGCATGCGGGCAAATATAAGAGACAGGATGCTGGAAGGAAGGCCAGTCTCAGCCAAGGTGGTTGGATGGTGGCCCATACCTGCCCCAACTCTAGCCTGACCGGTTCCCCTCCAGAAACACAATTCCCCCAACCCCTCACTGAGCTTGTTGGAAGAGCTTTTGTTTTGAATCAGTCCTCCCTCCATACAAATCATCTCCGTGAGGAAACTTAAGCTATGAACTCTAAGAGGTTCGCCCTCCAGGTCCAGCAACTGCCGTGCCTCATTTGCACAAACCCTCCATTTTTCAGGCACACCAAGGTTCCTTTCGGGTGCGAGCCCAAGCCCGCCTCCACCTGTGGCTGGAAGCAGAGAGGATCTGACTCCCAGGGATGCTTTATGCCTTGCACATGTTCAGTTGCTCTGTGTGCGCACTAGCACGTTCATAAGAAGGTCATACCTTCCTGCCAGAGCATCCCCCTGAGTCAGTCTGGCCAAGCAACGGATGGACCGCAGGTTTTTCCTCGCAGACCCAGCTTCTGCTAGCAAGCAAGGCAACCCCCTTTCTTTTCATTTTTTCCCCTTTTCGAAACGTTAAGCAGCTGCATCCCTCTCCCAACTTCTTTCACTCTCTCTCCCTCGAGCACAAAATGTCCACTCACACCACTCAAGCTTCTCAAAATCTCACGCACCATGCAACATCCCAGAAGCATCCTTGGCCAATCCACCAACTCACGCAATCTCTTCCACATGGCAAACACCCAGCACAAACAAACCAAAAACTGCCAGCGCACATACAGAGAACTTTCTAGATTTCTAGCCATGAACACAGGAGTGGAGTTGATGATGAGCGAAGGAATAGGGATATTTTAGCAGATAAGGTGTTCTTGATTAAGGAGATTATCAAAAACTGCTGAGCGGAGTGGCCATAATAGCACATTAATTATGGGTGATTACAAAGGTTTGATATGGCAACAAGGGAGGCACGTGAATCATGACGGGCCTTGCATGGGAGCTTGATTTTCTGAACACTGCGTCTTCTCTGCCTGGCCAGGGGAACCTCCAACAGCAGTCTCTGGAGGGGGCAGGAAGACACCAGACCCGTGTCCAAAGCCGGTCTCAATTCCCTGTGCTCCCCCGGCCCACACACACACACACACACACTGCCCCTGGGACTGTATCATGACTTGTGCCAGGGTTTACACTGTTGGCTCAATGGGGGTAATTTGATGACAGGCTGAATACTTTGCTTCAAGTAATGGGGTTTTGTGTTGCCTCATTTTCTCACTGCATCAAAGGGGGCATTCCCCATGTGCCTGGAGAATCATGATGCACCTCTCCATTTTGGGTATTGCAGAGAAGCCCCTGAGAGCTCGAAGCTCTCTCTAGAGAGCTGAGGCTGGGATGGGGGACTCCTCCATCCAGCCCTACAGACTGATCAGCCCTGAGAGCCACGTGTTCCTGACTGGCCACATGCACATAGCTGTGGCTGCTAAGCTGCCCTTCCCATCCCTTCCCCTCTTTGACCCTCATTCATCCTTTCAGCCAGGATGCTCACGAACCCCCCAGCTGTATTTTTATGCCTTTAATACATGGCTCTTTTCCCCCAGCTTGGGTGTCTGGTGTGCTGAATCCCGAGACTGTTCCTGGATAGAGGGAAATGTGAAGCTTCACCTGTGATGCTTCCAGGTAGTCATGGAACAGAGATACCTGGCCTGCTTTTTGTAATGCTGAACAAGCAAAGAATGAAATTCCCCCAAGCTGAAGGGCTGAACTGTGGTGGGGAAGACCAGAAGGAGACTGGAGTGTCTTCTGGGAGGCAGGGGGCCTGGTGGGGTGAGTGCCAAGCGGGAGGCCCAGGAGGGCCAGTTCCATTCCCTCCCCATCTTCAAAGCTCCTGGCAGATGCTTGGCCCATCACTCCCTCTGAGCTCACCTCCCTCACGGGATAAATGGAAAGGAGGAAACCTGTAAGCAACTTTTGGTCTTTGGAAGAGGAGAAAAGGCAGAGAATACCTGGGGCATAAAGACAAAATTCAGTGCCCAATATTCGCCCCCTTTCTGCCCCCTCTTCATGCTCCATGTTCTCCCCCTGGGTTCAAATTTTGGCTGCTGCCATCCTTCAAATGTGCACTGTGAAAGGGAGGGGGACCACCAAGTACATGCACGCCTGACCTACAAAATATGAGGGGATTCTGGAAATGTTGCACTGAGCTCCGTGGGCCAGTTGCTTCCCACATGGCCCAGGAATCATCGGGCAGGGGCTAAAGCAGCCGTCCCCAGCAGGGTGGCTGCATTCACAGAAGGTGTCCAAGCTGGATTCTAGGCCAAGGTTGTTCATATAGAAGGAGTCTAGCAGGACTTCTTCACCAAAAGCAGCTTCCTCCACCCTCCTGCCTTGTCCCTGCTGTCTCTGAGTGAAGCCAGAGCTCACAGTCCTCGGGACAGACTTCAACTCTTCCCCATGTGGAGAAAGACATTCCTTGCTTTGCATCTTTTCCTTCCTGCTCTCAAAACCAGTCTGGGGGCCTCCCCGCGGCTCTGGTAGGAGTCCTCTGCCCTTCTGCTCTTGCAACCAAGCCTCTTTGTGAGCACATGCTGGGGAGATAGCCCAGTGCAGGCTCCAAAAGGAAAGGATCCACATTTCCAGAAGGATCACCTACAAGGAACCCTCCCATCCCCAAGATCACACCCTGGAAAAGGAGCTGGAGGGATTTCCAAGCGGCATTGGTGGTTCCTTGTCAAGTTCCAGGAAAACATGATTTGTCTGCCAAGCTTCAAAATATAAACTGGAAATTTCGAGGACTGAGAACAGAAGCTATTTATGGAAAAAAAAACAAGACGAAACACAAAACTGAGCAAAGGCGGTTAACCAGGGAAGATGTTTGCATGATTCTTCCCTGGGTATAAAACGGAGCTTTTCTTCAACCCATGGAATGAAAAGTACAAAGGATTATTTTAGTTCAAATTGTTTCAATCTGACACTGTCCATATGCCCAGAATCGATCACTGGCTTATTCAGAAAAGTTGGAATTTTGCGTTCCTGATGAACAAAACAAACAGATTTTATTCTTTGCTTTTCATCATGAGATGCTCCTTGGTATTCAGGTCAGGCCTCCATAGAATGATGAAGCACTTGGGCAGGAAGATGCATCCCAGCAGCCCAGCGCTGGAGGCCAAGATGGAGAAGACCTGGACGGCCACCATGTACTTGCCCCTGGTGCTCAGGTAGGTGGGCACGAAGGACACCCAGACACTGCAGAAGACCAGCATGCTGAAGGTGATCAGCTTGGCCTCATTGAAGGCCCCGGGCAGCTTCCTGGCT
>NW_025335498.1:196430-214461 GCF_004798865.1 Varanus komodoensis | reverse complement strand
GGAGGCCAAGATGGAGAAGACCTGGACGGCCACCATGTACTTGCCCCTGGTGCTCAGGTAGGTGGGCACGAAGGACACCCAGACACTGCAGAAGACCAGCATGCTGAAGGTGATCAGCTTGGCCTCATTGAAGGCCCCGGGCAGCTTCCTGGCCAGGAAGGCCACTGTGAAGCAGACTGAAGCCAGGAGGCCCATGTAGCCGAGGGCAGAGTAGAACATGGACACAGAGCCTTCGTTGCACTGCAGGACAATCTGCCCAGCCTGGGAGTGCATGTCAGAGTCAGGGAATGGGGGAGCAGTCCCCAGCCAGATGGTGGAGAGGACTGCTTGCACACTGGAGCAGCAGATGACAATGGAGTTTGCCAAAGTCCTCCCCAACCAGTTCCTTGCCCTGTTGCCTGGCTTGGTGGCCAGGAAGGCCAACACCACAGTGACAGTTTTGGCAAGGAGGGAAGAGATGGCCACTGAGAAGATGATGCTGAAGGCTGCTTGTCGCAGGGGGCAGGTGATGCTTCTTGGCTGGCCAATGAAAAGGAAAGAAGACAAAAAGCAAAGCAGGAGGAATACAAGCAGAATGTAGGAGAGGTCTCGGTTGTTGGCCTTGACTACTGGAGTCTCTTGGAATTTTCTGAAGATCCCCAGAATGCCTCCTGTGGCGAGGGAGAAGAGTAGGGCTATGACAGTGAGGAAGGATCCCAAATATTCTTCATAGGAGAGGAAGGTGATGACCTTAGGGATGCACTGAACCCGGGCATCATTTGGATGCTGATCTCCTGGACACCTCAGGCAATGCTCTGCATCTGAAGAAAGCATGAGAAACAGCACGTTGACTCATGTTCCCATCTCTACACTTTACGTTTTATGCATTACTGTTACTAATATTTTTATTAACTGTGGAAGTACTGGAAGGGGCATGACTCTTATTTGAGAGGCATCATAAAGTGTTTTCCTGCCAAGAGCGTCTTGCTGGCATCCTTCATTGGCTAAAGTCAGCAAAGTTCCTCAGATCCACTGAAAAGGAGGTCCACAGCCTGGAAGGCACATTAGTAAGTGAACTGGGGTGTGTGGCCATATATTGTTCCTTGCAATCATGAATCAATTCATCCACTGGAACCTGTCAGACCATGGCAGGACTCCATCCCTTCCACGGGGTGAACCTACCAGGATGAAGAGGAGGAGACACGTCTATGGCTGGAAGCCCTCAAAAGGCTGTGCAGTCGGGTGGGCAGATCCCTGGGCCATCCACTGCCCCTCCACAAACCCAAATGGAGAGCGGCATTTTCCACCATTAGTACTCCGACTCCAGGGGGAGAAGATTAGGAATGGTTAAAATAGTTTCCCTGCAGAGTGTGACTCATTTTGCATGGTCCCTCTCAGACTGCTGTATTGCCCATCATGGTTGTGCATCACACACAGCCCCTTCCCTGCTTCCTGCAGCTGCAGATTTGCTCTTGCAAGCGTGCTCAGGGCAAGGAGAAGCTGCACCTGCTGTGTAAGGTCAAGCAGATGAAGACAGCCCCGAAAAAGCATTCATACGTCAGGCCATGCAAGCAGACTTCTCCTGGCAAGGTTGCTGCGCTCGTGCCTGAGTGAAGTGTTTTGATGCATGGTTGCACCTCTCTGCTGCATTTCGAATCCCAGCCCTAACTCCCATGCTTCAGCGTTCGATCGAGACTCATGGAAGAAATGGAAAGGGGTGCTGCTCCCTTGCCGAGGACTCATTTGAAGGGAAATGAATACATATATGCGGGAATACTTATGATATGGAATTCCAGGTTCAGCACAAATGAAAGCACATTCATACGAGTATATGTTATACCTTGTTTTTTAACATTAGAAAGACAGAGAACGTAAATCGTACCCCCCCAGGTGTTTAGAATTCCATGAAAGCCCCCCATTCCCAATCCATGTCACGCTATGCTGCAGCCCACCATGCGCAGCTGAGTCTTGGACCCACATGTCCTCCCTCACAACATTCCCATGAATATGTTCATCCTCCATGTAGAAAAATTGAAAAAGAGTGAGTGAAAAAGGTTGTCCTGGGCCATCAATTCTGCCCCCGGGTCCAGCCAGCTGCACTTACTGCAGCTGGCTCGGCTCCATCCCCGAAAGGACACAGGAACTATTCCTAACATAATTCTCTGGGCCCATCAACCGTTCTTGGCATCCTCCTTGATCACAGTGAAAACAAGAGAAGAAATCCTCAGTCTGTTCTCCTGATGAGGCCGCAGATCCTCCTAAAGCCAAAGAATGTTTCTTTCCTGCAAGCCACCCAGGTCTCCCTCAGGGATCTGCAAAACGGGGGACCAGGTTTCAGTGTAAGAGGAGGGGAAAGACTGCAAAATAGATTTAGCCTCACATGCCAAGACTTCATGAGGGGCACTATGGAGGGAGAGGAAGGTTTGCTTAAAAGCACCACCAACGAGAAGGGAGGGAGTTTTCTGGAGAGGTGGAGAAGACAAGGAGCAATGCAAGCCCATCTCAGGGTCGGATCCTTCCGGGCGCTGCCTCTCCCTCTGCACTCACCCACCTTCCCGATTGGAGATGGTCCCTTCCGCACATGGAGCGCAGTCATAGCAGCACACGGGCTCTCCTTCCCGAGCCACCTTGAAGAATCCCGGGCGGCAGCTCTCCACGCACCTGGCCTGGGGAAGGGGCTGAGCGAGAGGGAAGCAGCGTCAGGGCAGGGGACGTGGGTGCTGATTCAGCGGATGGGGAGACATAGCTGGAGAGGTTTGAGAGGAGGTCCGGGATTTCAGCATGTTCCATTGCTGAACCCCAGTCTGTGAAACTGGAGCGCCTGGACATCCCTCCAAAGGAATGTCCCCTTTTACACCTCATGCTCTTTATTAATGTCTTAAATGGCTGAACATCGGATTAGCCAGAATGTTAAAAAGGGAAGGGAAATGAAAACAATGGAATGACAGGGATGGTTTCCTTCACCTGATCTTGCCATCGGGGCCACACAATGGGATCTCCGTGAATGGTGAATTTAAGGCTAGCCAAGCCTTGTCTTTCTAGACTGCCTACTTTCACATTTGCAACAGTCTTGTTGGGAAAGAGCACCCAATTCACGAGGTCCAGGTTGGCTGCCAACTCTCCGTTCTCATCCAAATACACCCCATCAATGGAATGATTGTGGAACTGGGGGTCTCTCAGGAAAGGGTGGAGCTGGAGGAACACAGAAAAAAGCTTTATTTGGGAAGACACACCTCATATCACCCCAGTTTTGCTAAGAGCTGGTCCCAGTTTAATGTGGCTCGGTGTCACTCTGGCTATGCTGAAAGCACTGATTTCATTTCTGGATACCCATCGTGTACATCGGACTATAGGAGGCATTGCTAGAAGCATTGTCATTGAAGGAAAAGTGAGGGCAGCTCCTCTGGATGTAATATTTCAGGCATCCTCATGAGCAGCAAAGGGACGTTTCTGCTCCAGAGCTTTAGAAGGTGACATGGGAGAGCTTTTTATTCAGCTCAACCGAATTTCTTCCTGCGCAGTTTCCCAGGAATTCCACCACAGGAGATTTGGAAGGGGTCGAGAAGAGCTTCTCGTCACTTGAACCCTAAATTCCCATCATGCAGTCCCGAAGGATCCATCAGTGGTAGTGGCCTTGCCCTGTGATGACCCACCCAGTGAAGGAAGAGTGCTGTGATTTCCCATCAGTCCCTTCATTTCTGGGCTGAGCACGCCCAATTGATCCTGTCTCTCCTCGTGTGCCTGAGTTTCAGGCCACGCATCATCCTTGCTGTCCTCCTCTGGAGGCCTTCCTGTTTCTCCTGCTGAGCTCTTGCGCATTTAATGTCTGTCAACGGTGGCAATATGAGGAACAGGTGGGATCTGCAGGTCTCATCCGCATTGCCTGCACTTCCCCAGTCAAGTCATCCATGATATGTGGTTTTCCCCCTCTCCTGCACTACGCATCCCATTGCCACTGTGCTCTCCGGTCTCAGAATTCCCCTTGCCTTTTGGTGCCCACTCACTGCTCTGGCGCTCTCAGGTTGCCTCCAAGATGGCCACCCGTGTTCCCTTGCTGCACGTGGCTGCCTCTCTCACCTTTGGCAGAGCACCAGGCATGGCATGGAGGTTGCAGGCCACTACCAGGCGGAAAGGTTCCAGGTCATATTCCCTGACTCTGGATTCTACCTCCCCCCCCCCCCCCAGATTGTGACATTCTGGCCTTTCTTCTCCCCTCCCTGAAGGTGATCAGCGTAGTCCCAGATCCTCTTCCTGATCTCCTCTTCCACTCCATGTCAGCTTACTCACTGGGACTGTGCTTGCTGACATAGGTCACCCCGACCAGATGGGGCACCATTCCCTGCCCCTCACAGCTAGGAACCTGCATGTATCCTGTGGTGCGGAATGCATACACCATGAAGGGCAGACTCTTCAGCTGGCATACCAGGTCACACACGGATTGCCTTGTATTCTGAAACCAGGCAAGGCAGCAAGCCCTATTATTCCCAGGTCAAGGAATGTGAGCAAGGACCTGTGCAGTCCTTGTACAGACTTGTATGCACACACATTGCCTCAGTGTGACTCGAAGCAGCTCCACCGGCCAGGAGCAGCTGGACTCAGTCCTAGGAAGCCAGGAGATGGTGCCAACAGAGGGACCAGAACAGAGAGTGTTCCACCTGCCCCTTCATTGGGGAACGCTCAGCTCCATTCTCATGTTTTTGGTACAACAGCTAAGAAGATGGTGACTGGGGAGAATACCTGCCATGGAGGAATCCGATGTCCCTCTGACCTGCCTCCACGCTCCTTGTTCTTACTGCTGGATCGGGAGGTAACAGCCGCAACCACGGCACGGGCCACGGCCTGGACGGTGCTGAAAGAGAAGAAGCTGTCCAGAGAGAGGGTTCGCTCCTTGTTCACTTGGGGCTGCCCCTCCGGTTGCTCCTCCTCTCTGCATCTGAGCCACTCTTTCACTGACAGAGCATGGTTTGAATACGAACACTTGAAAGCTGTCTTCACAAACGCCTCCATAATTGCATAGAAATTCGGAAAATGATCCAAGTTGGCCCTTTTACTTTTTTGGGGAAGGAAGGAAAAATATGCATACACGTGCTGCAATTTTGTTACACTTATTCTATAAGCTAAAGCCAAGGTAAGGTCGCACATAGTTGAAGAGATCCAGACTTTTCCATTAACAGGTTGCATGAACTTTTGAATAAGTAATTCAACAATTTGTATTCCATCAAAAAAGAAAATCTCTGCAAAAGAAATGAAGACTTTGATTTCTACTACAATTTTCCATGACTGCCCCTCAGCTCGTACACCACGTGATTTCACTTCTGAGAGGCTGTGTGAAAAAACCACGCAAATGCCATTCCTGAGGAGCTCCGGTTTCAGGGTCCTCATGAACCTGTCCCCCTGCTCAGTGTCCAGGGAGAAGAGCCCCACCATCGTCCACCGGAAGTGCAGCAGCAGCCGGACGATCCCTGGGTACTGGAGGCCTTCTTCCGGGAGCATCCCGTACAAAAAAGGGGACTGGCTTTTGTCTCCCCCGACCTGAGCGGTGAAAGCATAAGTGACCTGCGGGAGAAAGGAAGAGAGACACTGATGGATTGCTTCATCTCAGCACGAGATCAAAAGGGACGGATGGGGTCGCACGCAGCCCCTGCCAGCCCTCTTGGCTTGGGCCTCTTGGAGAGCAGGAGAGGCAGCGGCTGGGAGCGAGGCTGAGTGGCCAGGGGACAGCGAAGTCCAGGCAGGGGCTGGGCAGAGGGGCAGGGGGCCAGGGGCAGAGAGAGGAGGGGCCAGAGGGGCAGAGCAGCCAGGAGGAAGTGGGGGGCTACGGAGGGTGTCCCTGGCCTGCCTCCCCTGGATGTGGCCCGGGCCGTCCGGAGACTCCCCTCCCTGAGACACAGAGGTTTTATTGTTTCTTTGTTTGTTTTGTTGGTGCTGTGCTGTGCTCTGTTTTTCTTCCAATTTAAAATTAAGTTTATTGTCTCCTTGGGTGCGTGTGCGAGTGGGTTTCTGTCTGGGAGAACTGGGCGAGTGAGAGGAACTGCAGGACAGGCAAGGCGGGGGACCAAGGCCAGGTCTTGGAAGGGACCCCGATAGCAAGCCAGGAGGTTTCCTTGGCGGAGTCCCGGGGGTTTCTGTCCACTGCGAGAGCCGCGACGTGTCCGCCCTCCTCCCCCAGCAGAGGCAGGGATACACTCGCCCTTGGTGCAAGATGGGGACCCTGCCAGAGGAAGAGGTGAGGGGCCTGAGGGCTGAGATCTCCCCAGGCCCCCCGGAGCAGCCCCCCCTGGACAGAGGGCTGAGGGAGAGGCCATGGGAGGAGCAGCCGCAGAGACGTGGAGGCATGTCCCCCACAGGAAAGGGAGGCCAGCATGGCCCCCTCCTCTTCCTGCACCAATCTGGAGCTCGGAAGCAGGTTCTCTCCACTTGGGAGGCTAGGGCGGAGGAGGCCTTGGGGCCAGCAGGACCCCCAGCCTGGGGCATCAGGCGGCAATGGGGCCACTGCGGGAGAGGCGAGGGCCAGGGCACGGCCGCCCACCAGCACCAGGAAGGCACGGCGAGGGTGATTGTTGTCGGGGAGTCTGAGACTCAGGGGCACTTTAGATGGGAGACTCACTTGGCTGTGACAGCCAGGTCATGTCACTTCCTAGATGCTATGGAGGGAGTGTTTTTCACACAGACGGTCCCATAAATCAAAAATTTAGTTCAAAGAGATTCCCCCAGCATATGCAGTTCAAGTTAAAAAGATTTGAACTGCTCAATATCACAGAAAGCCAACCACATGAACTGTGGGAGGAAATAAAAACAATCATCATTGAAGCTTCCCAGAAACATATTCAACACAAGAAACCAATGAAATCTGCAAGGTGGATATCAGAAGTCACAATGAAGATTGCAGAAGAAAGAAGGAAAGCACAAGCCTTTGCTGACAGGGAAGAAGTACGAAGACTAAACGCAAAATTCCAGAAAGAGGAAAGAAAAGAGAAAGAAAAGTACTGGGCTGAACAGAGCAAGAAATTAGAGGAAGAAGTCAAGAGTGGCCATACATGAGAGTGTTTCAAGGCCTTCTGCTTCCCTTGTGCTCAAGCATATGTATAAACATCCCCCAGGGGACAAATGAAATCCTTTGCAAAGAGGACAACCTTCACAGAACAAGTCAAGCACCACACACCGATCCAGTTGAACCATCAGCAGTATCTCCATCTGTTCTAGATCAAACTTCAGTTTATTTTCCTCATCCAGTCTATAACAAAGTTTAGGCATGGAGAAAGCTGGAGGTGCTGCTGCTGGTGCAGTCCTGCCCCTGCTGACCAGGGGCTGGGCTGCTGGGAGCCCGTGTTCGCTACCCAGGAGCACGAACGATTGTATGGCTTGAACCATCAAGGGAGCCCCAGCCTGGAATGGGCACGTGCTGAGCAGGGCTGTGAAGGACAAGGTGTTTGGGAGGGTCTCCATTCATGGGGAGACTGGCCGTTGGTTGACGTGGCTGTAGCGTGGGGTCAGACTAGATTCCAAAGGAGGCTCCTTCTGCCTCGCTCTGCTTCTCTGATTCCCAAGTCTTCATCACAGAAATGGGAGAGGAAAGGATTGGTAGGGTTAGTCCAACACAGATCCCGTGGACACCCTCCTGGGCTAGCGGGGTCACTCTTCCCCTTCAGCATTGTATGATGGGAAAGTCAAGAATATTATCCTGGATGCCCATGATATGGTTGACCCTGAAGTGCAGAATTATTTGCTCTATATCTCGTCCAAAGAAAGAAAACCAATTTTTCCTGAGAACAATACAGCAAGGCTCAAGTGTTTAGGGTTCTTTCAGAGAGACATAAGAAAGGGGAAGATAGAAGCCTCGGCCAGGATGTCAGGATATATAAAAGATCATTTTACATATGATCAGAATTTCACCTTGTTTTGAGTTGAGAATTGCAGCTTAAAATAACAATGCCCAATATTAATAATATTGATGTCCTCTCTCCATCTAATCCCTGCAAAATGCTGAACATATAGAAGCCCTGCACATGAAGGCCGGGGCAGGTGGTCTCAAGCAGAGGAGGACTCACTATAGATGAGGAATATATGAACACGGAAAAAAGTGAATCAGATGGACCCCTGGCCCCAGTCTGCTCAGCTGCAGGAATCCTCAACGTGTGGTTATTGGATGGGCACCCACAGCAACGAGTCTTTTCCAGACAGTCACTTGCTGTGCTGCCCTCTCTCTCAGGGTCAGACAAGGAACAAGAGGGAACTTTGGTTAATCCTCAGCACTAACAGTACCACATGGGGGCCTTTTGTGGGGACTGGGGGCTTGAACCCTTTTCCTAATGGGACTGTGTCGGATGGGGCATCAGGTGGCAAGGGGGCCACTGCGGGAGGGGCAAGGGCCAGGGCACAGCCACCCACCAGCACCGGGAAGTCATGGCGGGGGTGATTGTTGTCAGGGAGTCTGAGACTGAGGGGCACTATACTTGGGAGACTCCCTTGGCAGTGACAGGCAGGTCATGTTACTTCCTAGATGCTATGGAGGGAAGGTTTTTCACACAGACGGTCCCATAAATCAAAAATTTAGTGTCAAAGAGATTTTCCCAGCATATGCAGTTCAAGTTAAAACAGATTTGAACTGCTCAATATCACAGAAAGCCAACCACATGAACTGTGGGAGGAAATAAAAACAACTATCACTGAAGCTGCTCAGAAACATAATCAACACAAGAAATCAATGAAATCTGCAAGGAGGATATCCGAAGGACCACTGGCCCCAGCCTGCTCAGCTGCAGGAATCCTCAACGTGTGGTTATTGGTTGGGCACCCACAGCAACGAGTCTTTTCCAGACAGTCACTTGCTGTGCTGCCCTCTCTCTCAGGGTCAGACAAGGAACAAGAGGGACCTTTGGTTAATCCTAAGCAGAAACAGTACCACATGGGGGCCTGGTGTGGGGCCTGGGGGCTTGAACCTTTTTCCCCATGGGACTGTGTAGGATCGTATGTTGTCCCGTGACGGAGATCATGCTTGCCAATTATTAGGGAAACTTTCCCTTTCTCTACATAGCAACTCATATCGCTTTTCCCAAGCCTCCCACCTGCGGGATTTTGAAGATGCCCAACATGTTGGAAAGCTGCCTGGAGCCGTCCGAGTCAGATTCTTCAAGGACGGCCAGCAGATGATCTCGCCTGCCACACTTGTAGTTGGGGACGTGGGCCTGAGCGCTTGTGAGCAGGTCTATGGCTGCGTCGGACGTCAGTCTGGCATCGTGATGGCTGTCATAGATGCTGTAGCCCAGGGTGAGGTTGGGCAAGAGGCTGGGATTCTGGTTGACCTCCTGGATGGCAAACAGGAAGGAGAGGATCTTCCAGTAATTTGTTGATGTCTTCCTGGAAAGGAAAAAAAGCAGGGCAAGTCTCACCCAGCCATCCCTGCTCACGGATCCTTCTGGTGCCATTCGGGGCTGCATCTTCCTTCACCAGCATCCGCATGCTTAGCTTCTTCCCAACCCAGAGCCAGAGCCCAACTGCCGATTCCTGCAGGACTTCTGATGGGATTCCTGCAGCCTCTTTCCCATTTTACTCCAGCTCCTTCCCCCAAGACAATACTCCTGCAGGCAAGGTGCCCATCCAGGCAGGAACCCAGGAGGGCAGCCGTTCCCACTGATGGGGATGGGAAGGCAGAGGGGTGCAGAGCAAAGGAAAGAGGGAATGTTCTGGGGCCCATTGCCCCCCATTGATCTGCTGACCTTGATGCCTGTGAGTTCATCAGCTGGGTCTTCCTGAGGAAGGCGCCAGTTAGAAGAAATCACTCTAGCTTTGTTTGCTACAGCTAGCGGAGCTGCCGGCTGCCCATGGCTCTCAGCAGTATCAGGTCCAGCAGGCCAGTGACTTACGCAATCTTTCATTAGAGGCAGGTTGATTGAAAGTGTGTGGTCGAAATGCGCCTTCTGTTGCAGAGATGCTGGCACTGAGGTCTCCTGGCTGGAAAAAATTGCGTGGCTGCAGCTCAGCCCTGTACCAGCTCCAGGGGCATTTGGCCTCCAGCCTCCCACAGGAGGCCTCTGGAAGCAGCAGCAGCAGGACGAAGAGGGCCACTCTGCCGGCACTTGGCACGGCCTCCATCCTGCCCCTTTCAGCCCAGTAGAGGAGCAGTTGGAGGAATTTCCTTCTAAATGGACAAGGATCCCGGCCAGGCAAGGCTCCAGCCGATGGAAGTGGGAATAGGCGCCTGCACGGCAGACTCCTCTGCAGCCCCAGCCTCTCCCGATCCCTGAGCAGCACGGCAGGGAAGGAGTCGCCCTCCCCTTTGTGCCTGGGTGCCAGACCCTCCTCTGCCATCTCAGGGAGGCCTCGGGGTGTTCAGGGTGGTCCAGGGGGAGGGGAGCCCATGAGGTTTGGAAAGATGAGCAGCGATGCATGATGATTTCCATTATTATACGGCCTCATGGCAGGAGCACCTCTGCAGCTTCCTGACAACCCTCCTCACTCCCATGTGCAAGAGAGGCCCACTCTGAGAATGTGCCCATGTTGCTTATGTGAAGCAAGCAGGACCGGGGGATCTTTCCCTCGTGCGCTTTGCAACTGGCCTTCAACACGTGACCTGCTGCATCCCCCGTTTGCTATCCACCCCCCACAATTATTTCCTCTGCAGTGAGAGGCAAAAAGATTTTTATTCAGGATATTTTGTGTATGACATGTGAGAATGAGAGGGACAGGAATTCCCTGATTCAAGGGGTGCAAGGTGCTTGGTGTGTGTGAGAATTTTAAGAGTTTTGGTAAATGGTGATTTGGTGCTTTTTCTACTGGAAAAATATTTGGGAAGAAATGTGCAACTTTTGGAGTAAGGACAAGAAAAACAAATAGAAAAAGGAGGTATAGTGTACCTTGCTAAGAGCACTCCCAGTATTGAAAGAGATGGTAACTGCAGCCTGTTCTCTGGGTTTGTTCCGGCCAACTGAATTCAGGCGGTATTTTTGCAGGAGAATTTGGATTTCTTGACTCTTTGGGCTTGGCAATTCCACAGAACCAAGAAAAGGGGCGATGGTCTTGCAGGAAGGTACCACCACTTTGTAAGTACTGCAGAAGCAGCACACAAAAAGCCTCTGGGCATGTACAGAGTTCAAAGAACTTTGGGAAGTTCGAGCGACTCTGCTTCCAGTCACAGGTTCTAAAAAGAAAGTCTTCGAGTATCCAGAAGACTCTCAAAAGAAATCTTTATGTCTTGGGGGTGGGTGGGGGAGGTTGTCTATCTGAAGCAAGGCATTTGAGGTCCTTTGAGTGTTCAAAGCTTGTATATACCTCAGGAAAATTTCTGCCTGGGAAGGTTTGGGTTAAAACAAAGGCCCTTTAGCACTCTCAATGAGGAGCTAGGGGATTTCCTTTTTAGGAAGGGAATCCTTCCAAAAAGGAATGTAGTGAGCATGTGTCTTAATGATTCGTCTCTGCCATCAAGAGTTTTTCCCTCTCCGATAACTTGCATTTTTCTATTCAACATTATCCGGGTATTATATATGTGAGTGTGTATAAGTTATGCATTCTGAGTGTACCATCTTGTCATTGCTAGGCTACAACTGAATGCCTGGGAGAGAACAGATGAAACTCTGGGGCTGTGCATGTGTGTTTGCGCATGCAGTGGAAAAATTTTCTTTTCAAATCAATGAGGCTACTTTACCCTTGAGTTCAACAAAAAGTTTTGTTTCCTTTTTTCCATTTCCAATGTTGCCAAATATTAATAATAGTGATATAATTGTAACTGTTTTTACTGTTATTGATGGTACTGGAATTTTTTTTTTCCCTTATAGTAGCCTTATGTTTTTTGGGGACTGAGCCCATTTGCCAGCCCAAGGATGCAGGTAGCTAAAATGGCAAGTTCTCAAAACTTCTTTCCAGGAACATGAGCACTCATATGTTCATGTAAATGCGCAAGCATTACTTGTCAGATGAAATGTGTGATAGTTCAGGTTTGTTTGTGTTAACAAAGGGTTGGTGCATTTCGTATGTATGTGGGAGAGTATCATCTCTAATAAGAAATTGTGTAGAACTGTTCTCATTGTCCAGCAGGAAGCATATTTCTCTTTAGCCTAGGTAAGCAACAGGTTTGTGCAACACAAGTTCAACAAAGGATTTCTTTTGTGAACGTTTTTGCATTGGTTGGATTGGTTTCATCAAACCAAATATTTTCTTCTGCAGACTGTGCTAAAGAGACTCATAAAGACAGTCTTTACATCTTGAGGTTCATCTCTAAACTCATGTGGATCTCTCTGCCACTGCCTCCAACCGGCTTCTGTGAAGAAGTGGAAATGCCTCTTTTTTTTTCCCGAATTAACCTGTCCTTTGAGCTGCACCTTTCCAGGAACCAAACAGCAAAGCTGGCAACCCAGGAAAGAAAAAAGACTCCTTTCCTCTAAAGCCCTGGAAGGAAAAGCCCTCCATGTCCCATGCTATGCCCAGGCTCCAGGAACTGCAGTGGCAGATGGGGATCCATTCCTGTGTTCTGCCTTGCTCCATTGCATCATCCACAGGGAAACTAAGATATAACCTGGCAAACCGTGAGATGCAACTTCGGTACAGCTAAGAAGCTTGAGTGAAGCCTAGACCACAAAATCTGGAAGAATTGCCTAAAAGGGCAAGACAAGAGACTGAACTGGACATCAGGCCATTGTCTCACCCCACACTGCTCCCTCCTTGCCAAGCAGGATAAACCAAGTTTGCTGCCCAGAAGGGATGGTGGCCACAGGCAGGATATTCCTCTCCGTGAGGAGCTCAGCCCAGACGAGGGTGAAATGCTTGAGGCTGCAATGGGTCAGAGGAGGCCGGAGGAGCAAAGGAACCAGTCCTCAACATTGGGTGGCCAAACAGGAGAGAGGTGGGAAGCAGGTGAAGATGAGAGCTGGCTGGCACTGAGGCCTTTGCAGACAAAGGGGGCCAAAAGCAGCATGGAGTTTCCCAGGAGGACCACTAGCATTGGGGTGGCATATCATGTGTTTTGGACTTTTTCTTTCTTTCTCTTTCTTGGCTGCTTCATAATTGTTTCCCATTTTTCCTACCCTTTGAACTCTCAGCAAATGCACATGTCTCAACTGTATGCAATAATTTTCTCGTCCCATTAGTTTGGTTTTGAGATGAAGTTGTTTTATGGGGAAAATACTTGGAACGGGATTTATGTGAAAAGACTCACTTGTTTGTGTCACATAGCGAAGCTAGTGAGAAAGGGGGATTGTTGGGAAAATTTGGGTACATCTTCTCTGAAAAGAGTTTCTTTTGTGTGCTTTTTTGCATTGTGGGATCAAGTCCTGTCCTCCTTCTCAAAACCAAGCTGTCACTGTGTAAAATGGCATTCCCCCGCTCCTTTTCTCTCACCTTTAACTTTGGGCTACTGTAGACAGGCCATTCAGCCCAAATATTGTGTAAATAGTCATGGTTGGAATTCCATTTAAAAGGAAGTATCTTTTGACAGCCCAGAAGCTCCTTGTACCCTGGCCAATTCAGAATGTTAGCATAGAAAAGAGACTTGAGTTCATGCATAGTTTCAGTAGCTTGAATTTACATGTCTAGGCAGACCTGGAGGTGGGTTCAAGCTATTGAACTCAAGTGTCAATACAGGCAATTAGAAATATTGTAATTGCATTGTTACAGAGTGATTGAAAGACATTTCTTTACCTGTTCTGTATGTGACGACCTCAGAATCTTACTTTAATCTCTGCATTCTGTCAGCAATTGCCCTGTTCCTGCATGTGACGGGGAGTGTACAAAACCTCTCCAGTTGTGTTGAGGCTTTGCAGCAGAGTCCCTCCCCACCTGCCCGGTAATGCATGCATTATCTTGAGTACCGCGGGAACCTTGGGGAAAATACAATAAAGCCGCAGATGGTCTGGACACTTAGCCTTTCCCACGAACCCGAGTTGTATTCCTTCTCCTCAAATTGAGATTCCGGGATTCTGACAACTACAGTCTCATTCTCACATGGCATTCACACAACATCCAGTGGAAAAAAATCTTTTCGCCTTTTTCAAACTGCACATTCAAAATAATTGCAAGTTCAACAGGGGGAGAAAAACCAGCCAATTTGGGCAGAAATATTTTACAATCTGCCCTGTTGAACTCCAGCCTGCTACTGCTCAGGCTAATTGCTAAACACAACCATTTAAATTTCCAAAATTTTAACAGAAAATGTCCCAAAAAACTAAAGAAAAAACCCTTTTCTTTATCTTTCTGGGTATCCTTTCTGGATTCCTACTCTGAGAATTCTCAACAGTCTATACCTTTTCCCCCATCTTTCATCTGCCTTTCCGCATGCCCTCCTGGAATTTCAAATATATTTACTTAATCGAACAAGAATGAAATCTTCCTACATAGGAGGGCTGTAGGGCAGATGGAAGAGAATGAAACTCTTGCAAGACATGAAAGCAGTTTTCCCGTGTTCTGACAAGGAAAGGACCTGCATTAAAATGTTTCTACATAACACCTCTTTCACACAGGGCTTTCACGCAGGATAAGCTTATGGAGGATGACCAGAAAACTGGGTAGGACCTGTGTTTGCAAGCCCAATCCCAGGGCCACACAATTCCTTCCTTCCCAGTTCTAGCTCATGTAGAAAGAACGGGGGAAGGAAAGAATCACAAACACACATTTCCCTGATCATCTCCTTTTTCCCAGCCGGACTCAGCCATGCTTGGGCTCAGGCAAATGACCTCATGCATCTGTTTCTCAATCAAAGGAAGATTCACACATCCTCATCTCAGGGGCGAGAACACCCATCCACGCCCTTGCTTTCAACTGTGCCCTGAAGAGGACAGATTGGTGCGGCTGCGTGGGGAGCTTCTCTTTCCTGAAGATCCCCCAAAACCCGCCCTGGGCTATGCCTATCTCACAGAACGGGGAAAACTTTAAAATAAAAACAGGCAAGACAGAAAATACAGACAGCAACAATGAACACAAGACTTTCACAAACACTGAACATAAAACTCTAAAAAATCCCCCGTGCAAACATGGACTCACACGTGTCGATCTTTCCTGGTGCACCAATTCCATGTTATACCTTTTCTCCTCCACCATCTTGGACCAATCCAACCCGTATTCCATCTCCTTCAGATGAATTTCTGCCAGTTGGTTTTGCAGGTGTAGCCAATTCCAATCATATGAGCCCTCTGAGCCAATGTAGATTAGAATCTCTGATTCAGGTTTGACCATGCTGTTTAACCTAAAGAAGCACTTCTGCCAGAACCCCATAGATGCCACCCATGGCCACCCACACCACCCCGCATTTTGATGCAGAGGTGTCCATGGGGTAGTAAGCTGAGATTGTGAAATGCCCATGCTGCCTGGGTGTCCACAACCAAAGCCAACGTGCAATGAGGTTCAATACCAGATCTAATTACTTTGAGCAGCCTGCAAAATGGAAGAGATGGCAAGTATATGTGCTCTCACAATAGTGAGAATTTCGGCCGAACTTACCACCTCTCCCGCCAAGGGTAAATCTCCAAAAACCCACGATCACGCCTTCGTCAATAAATTTTCAGAATATCCCATAATTCCAATTCATGTGGAGGAAATAAAACTTTGGTTCTTGGGAAAGATCAAGTGTTCAGAACATCTGTGGCTTTATTGTTTCACCCATTTTCCCACGGTAGACTCAGGATAATGCATTACCGGGCAGGCAGAGGCAAACTTGCTGCAAGATTTCAATAGAACTACAGGGTGTTTTATGCCCTCCTGGTCACGAACACAGGTAAAGAGCAATTGCTGACAGAATGCAGACATTACAATAAGATTCAGAGGTCATCTCATACAGAACAGATTAAGGAATGTCAGTCAATTATTATTATTATTATTATTATTATTATTATTATTATTATTATTATTATTTCATTTCTATGCCGCCCCTTGCCAAAACCTCGGGGCGGCTTTCAACAAAATAAAATACAATGAAATACAATAGAACATAATAAATTACCATTAAATACAAAAATACAAAAAATACACTGAGTTACAAATATAAAATTAAAATTATCAGTATAAAATAAGTAAAAAAAAAAAAAAATAGGAGGAGAAAGAGAAGGAAGAAGAAGCTGCCCTGGCCAGATCATATGTTTTAACAATTAAAATGATGTTTAAATAAAAAGGTCTTTACCTGGCACCGAAAAACCAGTAATGACGGTGCCTGGCATTGAGATTACAATATTGCTAATTGCAATTTATTGACACTTTAGTTGAGTAACATGAAACCATCTCCAGGTCCGCTTACACATGTAAATCCGAGCTGCTGAGGAACTATTCAAGAACTCATAAGCTCATCCAGATTCAGACCCTAAGTATTGCATGCGCATCATTCTGAATGGCCGGGGCACATATTACCCTCTGGGCCAGCAAAATATACCTCCTGTTAATCTGTGAATTCCATCTAGGATTTTTTAATAATTCTGAAGGTATAGAATGTATATTTGGACTAAATGGCCTCACTATTTTAGCTAACAGCTAAAGGTGAGAGAAAGGAGAGGGGGAGGAATGCCATTTAAACAGAGACTTCTCTTGGTTTGAGAAGGAGAATGGGATTGATTCCACAATGGAAAAGCACACAGAAGAAATGATTTTCTGACAGGATTTATCCAAATTTTCTGAACACTGCTGCTAGCTGTGATGCAAGGGTGTCCGTTGCACTTTGCAGCATCAGGTCCAGCTGGCCAGTGACTTACCCTCTCTTTTCATTAGAGGCAGGTTGATTGAAAGTGTGTGGTTTAAGCAAGACTTCTGATGCAGAGAAGCTGGAACTGAGCACGACGTCTCCTTGCCGGAAATAATTGCCTGGCTGAAGCTCAGCCCTGTGCCAGCTCCAGGGGCATTTCGCCACCCGCCTCGCACAGAAGGCCTCTGGGAGGGGCAGCAGCAGCAGGACGAAGAGTGCCGCTCTGTCGGTGCTTGGCACAGCCTCCATCCTGCCCCTTTCAGCACAGGAGAGGAGCATTGGGGGGAATTTCCTTCCCAATGGACAAGGATTCCGGCCAGGCAAGGTTCCAGGTGAAGGAAGTGGGAATAAGTGCCTGTACGGCAGACTCCTCTGCAGCCGCAGCCTCTCCGTTCCCTGAGCAGGACAGCAGGGAAGGAGACGCCCTCCCCTTTGTGCCTGGGTGCCAGACACTCCTCTGCCATCTCAGGGGAACTCGGGTGGTTCAGGGTGGTCCTGGGGGAGGTGGTCTTTTGAGTTTTGGAAAGAAGAACAACAATGCATTATGATTTCTATAATTATATGGCCTCATTGCTGGGGCACCTCTGCGGCTTCCTGACAACCTTCCTCGCTCTCATGTGCAAGAGAGGCCCGCTCTGAGAATGTGCCCATGCTGCCCATGTGAAACAAGCAGGACAGAGGGATCTTTCCCTTGTGTGCTTTGCAACTGTCCTTCAACATGTAACCTTCTTCATCCCCCGTTTGCTATCGCCCCTCCCGTAAGTATTGCCTCTGCAGTGAGGCAGCTTGGCCCTGCAAAGCCACTTCCTGGCATTCTCCCTTCCAATTCCTGGTGGGCTCAGCTTGCTCCCTGGAAGACCTGCTCATGCCACCTGTACCTTCGAGGGCTGCACCATCATCACGGTGCTAACGGATATTCCCTCGGTGCCCGGCTTGCATGCCTGGGATGGAAAAGGCTGAGATCTTGTGAGAACGTTGCTCCTGCAGGGATAACCAAGAAGAGCAGCGAAAGGGAAACTCCCTGATGAAGGAACTGTTCCATCCGTCCCATCCCAGCTGCCTCTCAGGGACTCTGAGGGAGGGTATTCCCATCTCTCCTCTTCCCCCCCTTCCTGTTTCCCTTTGAAAAAGCTTCTCCTTCCTTCCAGCAGTGCCCAGGGCCCATTCCTGGCATCCGGTTCCCCTTCCTGGGTTTGTGCTGGAACAGCATGTTTCCTGCTTGTCTATCCAGGAGAGGAAACCAGGTTGAGGATGTTGTTGTTGTTAGTTGCGAAGTCACATCCAAGCAATCACGACCCCATGGAAAAACTTCCTCCAGGACTTCCTGTTGTCCACCATCCCTCAGGGTCCACCGAAGCTCATGCCCACCGCCCCAGTGACTCCATCCATCCCCCTCGCCCT
>NW_025335498.1:55292-196330 GCF_004798865.1 Varanus komodoensis | reverse complement strand
CACCTGCTGCGCAACAGTCAGGAGAACTGTGAGCTGTTCGTGTTTGGATGGAGCCACAGGGCCACACAGGGGACAAGCACCCCTGGCTTTCCGGATGCTCCTACCAATATTGACTACACAGGCAAGCGCTGACTTCCCCTTCTGCAGTTTTAACCTTTGGGCCCCTTCCAGCCTCCACCTGATGGGGGGCCGTGCTGAAGCAGTGGCTTGCCAGCAGCTCTTGCAGCCACCTCCATGGGGTGTGCCTGCCCCATCACCCTGCCAGTCACGGGGGCTTTCGGATTGGATTCCTGGGGACCCTCCTGGGGTGTGATGCCCTTGGAGCACCCGGCTTTGGGTGCATAGGTGCTTCCCATCCTCCCACCACGGGCAAACTTCCTGGTTTGGGTTTTACCAAAAATGAATCCTCCCATTTCTCCCATCCAGGCACCCCTTCCTACCGACAGGGCCTCCTCGGGAGGCAGGGCCCCTGACGGACGCCTGCACCACCTCTGGGCAGACGCCCAGCAGCCGTGCACTGCAGGTCCCGCGGGCCAGAGGGCCAGGTCTCCCTGTGTCCGGTGCTGCCCGACCTCTCCCCAGTACCTGTCTGCGGTGGCATGGGGGCGTCGGGGTCCTTCCTCATGGGCACGGCGGCGCCTCTCTTCACCTTCTGCCCCCCGGACACCTTGGGCAGCGTCGCTTGCTGCTTTGCTGACTTGCCAGGGGTGCGATTCAGGTGCCTTCTCTCCAGGGGCCTCTGCACCAGCTCGGGTGTCTCCCAGCCGGGAGGGCCTTTGAAGCCCTGGGGGGAGCCTTCCCGGTTGGAGGGGTGGCTTTCTGGGCTCCTTGACTGCGGGCCAGTGAGGAGTGGCTGGGGCCCTGCATCCACGAAGCATCCAGACTGAGGCCTGCAGGAGAGACTCACTGGTTGCGAAGCACGGAGCAAGCCTTCGCCTCGTGGGTGAACAAGCATGGAGAAAAAGGGTAATTCTGTAGCTTTTCGGGGCGCTCCTCACCAGCTCCTTCGAAGGTGCACAGCGCGCCTAGGAGAGCTGGGCGAGCGAGAGAAGCTGTAGGACAGGCAAGGCGGGACCCAGGCCAGACCCCGAAGGGATCCCAGGACAGGCCAGGAGATGGCCCTGGGGAGTCGCGGGTGCTGGAGAGGCAGGGCAGCCCTTGCCCTCGGGGCAAGCGGGGGCCCTGCCAGAGGAGGAGGGGAGAGGCCTGAGGGCCAAGAGAGCCCTCCAGACCCCCGGGGAGCAGCCCCCTCTGGAGAGAGGGTCATGGGGGGGCCGTGGGAGGAGTGGCCGGGGGGACATGGGGGCACATCACCCACAGGCGGGGGGAAGCATGGCCTCCTGCTCCTCCTTCTGGCACCAATCCGTAGCCAGGAAGCAGGTGCTCTGTGCTTGGGGCGCCTGAGGCTGAGGAGGCCTCGGGGGCCAGCAGGACCCCCAGCCTGAGGCCACAATGGCAAGGGGCCGCTGCAGGAGAGGCGAGGGCCAGGGGACGGCCGCCCACCAGCACCGGGAAGACGCGCGGGGGGCGACAGGGGCTGGGGACTCCCTGCGGAGGATGCTGAGCCGGCGCTGTGCCGCCCTGACCCGGAGACAAGGGAGGTGTGCTGCCTGCCAGGCACACTCATCCGGCACATGAGGGACAGAGTGGAGAGCCTTGCTCACTCCGGGGTCACCAGCCGCTCCTGGGGGTCCATGTGGCACAAACGATGTGGCCAGGCAGGGGGTGGTCAGGATCACCAGGGACTTCGAGGCCTCAGGGAAGGAACTCCGGGAGCTGAAGCCCAAGTGGCCTTCTCGTTGATCTCACCGGTCCAGGGATTTGGGCCAGGCAGGGATAGGAGGGTCTCCGAGGTGAACGACTGGCTTGGGTGCGGTGCCAGAAGGAACACTTCAGGTTCCTCGACCACGGCACTCGTTTTCCTGCCAATGGACTTCTCGCACGGGACGGGTTGCACCTCCCGAGGATGGGAAAAAGGTCCTTTCAAGATGCTCTAGCGAGCTTCATCCGGAAGACATTAAAGTGAGCCGGGGGGGGGGTTCAGCCCTCCAGATACGTGTCTGCAAGGGACAAGCGTGGGGGGAGGATCAGGGCACAGGGAGCAGGGTTTTAGATATACTGCAGGGACTGACAGGACTCCTACAGAGAGTGGCCAGGTACCAGGGAGGATGGGAGGAAGGTGGAGGCTGGGGACTCCAAGGAAAGGAAGCGGTGGGAAGGAGTTGAGGAGCCTGTGCACCAATGCTAGGAGCATGGGTACCAAGCAGGAAGAGCTTGAAGGTCTCCTGGGAATTGGAGGGTAAGATCTGGTGGGAATCACAGAAATTTGGTGGGATGAAAGGCAAGTCTGGAACATGAACATAGAAGGGTATCATCTTTTTAGAAAGACAGGAAGGGAAAGAGAGGTGAGGGCATGGCTTTATACGTCAGGGAAGGGATGGGATGCAGTGAGATCGGATGCAGCACAGGTGGGGACTTGACAGAGGCAGTCTGGGTGAAATTTAGGGGTTTTGACAGGGAAAGAGACCTGGCAGTGGGGGTATGTTATCGCCTTCCAGGTAAACTTGAGACCCTGGATGATGTCCTGACAGACCAAATTCTAAGGATATCTCAGCAAAGGGACACAGTAATTATGGGAGATTTCAATCTCCTGGATATTACTTGGGATACTCACTCGGCGGTGACAGCCAGGTCACGTCACATCCTAGAAGCTATAGAGCGAGGGTTTTTCACACGCAGGGTCTGAAAGGCGACGAGGCGGGGAAACATCCTTGACGTGACCTTGACCAACAGGGAGGAGCTGATAGATGAAGTACAGATTAGGGGAGCTCTGGATGCGAGTGATCACTCCATCCTTTGCTTTGAGATCAGGGGACTGCGGACGGGCAGCAGGTCGAGCACTAGAAGCTGGGACTTCAAGATGGCCAACTATTGCCAACTGAAGGCCAGACTGGGGAAAGTCTCCTGGGATGGGTTACTGGAAGGTAAGAGAGTTGAGGAGGGGTGGACAGCACTCAAAAGGGAGGTTTTGGAGGCACAAGCCTTGACGATACCCCTAGTCAATGAAATGGGGAGGCGGAGAAGAGTGCCGCCATGGATGCGAAAGGAGGTGGTTAGAGGGATTAGACAAAAGAGGAACCTCCATAGGAAATGGCAACTGGGGGAAATAGACAAAATTGTATACTGGGAGGAGGAGGACCGTTGCAGAAGGATTGTTCACAAGCCTAAGGCTGATTACGAGCTGAGACTTGCCAAGAATATCAAGAGCAACAAAAGGGTTATTTCAGCATGTAAATAGGAAGAGGAAGGGGAGACAAGTGGTGGGACCACTAAATAAGGAGGAAGGAGATCCAGTGACTGATGTGAAGGAAAAGGCACAGATGCTAAATGAGTATTATGCCTCGGTGTTCTCCCCAAAGCAGGATGGGTGATATCCGCATTGGAGATTAGATGATGCTGGGGACTTAGGGGCACTGATCAGAGACACCCCCCTTGAATTGGGGGGGGCTCCTCAGGGCATTACACATTACAAAGGCGCCAGGCCCTGACCGGTCACACCCGAGAGTATTTAGGGTTGGCAGGGGTTCTCTCACGCCCGCTGGCCCCCATTTTTGAGACCTTGTGGAGAATGGGTGAAGTTCCAGAGGACTGGAGGGTGGCATCAGTGGTCCCAATTTTCAAAATGGGAAGTAGAAGGGACAGAAGAAGAGGAGACTCGGGGGGATCTTCTGGCAGCATGAAGTCATGTGAAGGGGGTCACATGACAGAGGGTCCCGACCTTTTCTCCCCTATGGTTAGGGAAGCGTGCGGTCCACTAGGGCAAAGCTCAAGGAACTGGGTTTCAGGTTTGATGTCAGGAAGCACTTCCTCATGGTTGGGACCCTGGGATATGGGATGGGTTTCCACGGAGGTGTTTTTGTGCAAACAGCCTCCTTCCAAACGAAAACACACAGACGAGGTCAAGCAGCCATGAGGAATTAGGGAGGGGCCTGTCTGGAAGAGGCAGCGGAGAGAGCTCAGGTGTGTGTCATGTCCCCTCCATTGTGGTCTTTCCCACGTTCTTCCATCTTCACCCTTCCTGATGAGCCTCGAGCATCATAACACTTCAGTGGGCAAAGTGCTCTTGGGGGAGGACAGAGAGCTGGCTGCAGATTATGGCATTGTGACCTGAGTGAGTCGTGCAGTTGGTCTTCTCCATCCAGAGAGAGGATAGCTTCCTTCCCTTGCTGACCTGGGGTCTGGGATTGGTCTCAGACCCCAATCCTGAATCGTGGGCCTGCCAACTTGTCCTTGCAGTGTCACAATCGAATGGTTTGAATGCCTGGGGGGTGCGTATGTGCATGTGTGTTGGTGTGGAGATTCCCCTGCCCAGATCCCTCTGAGGCTACTTTCCCCCTTGGAGTATCAGGCAGTCAGTTCCCTTTTAGCCAGACTGCCAAATGTCTCTGATCAGGTCCCAAAATTCGCCAAGGGAGTCATGGAAGCAGCAGGGTGTGTTTGACCCCGACAGCAACAGACCAACCAACGAAACCAACTAAATTAACAAAATCTTGATGGTCTGGTTTTGGCCAGGCTTTCATCCCATGCATATCCATGCACATCAAGAGATAGGGCAGGCGGAAAAGAAAGCAAAATTCAAGTTCGATGGATGGTGCCATAAGAGGGGGAGGGAGGGAGAGAGGGAAGGAGAACATCACAGTAGCCAAATGGATCCTGTTGGAAGATCCCATTTCACAGGCCACTGATGTGGGCAGTCAGAAAGGCCAACGGGCAATATATCTCCTCGAGCTTTCTATTAGGCATCCGGCCCTTTCAGAGACTGAGCTGCCTGCTTGCCGGAAGCAGCCACTACATTTAGTTGCAAAGTTGATCATGTGTGGAAAGAGGCTCCCAGGAAAGTTGCTTGGTGTCCACTCTTCTGCTGACTCCAAAGTTCTCTGGCTGGTTTGGCTCATATAACACTTTGTCAACGTGTGTCTATTCCTCCCTCATCATCAATCCTATGGTTACGCATGTGACTTAAACCCATGAAACACTCTGATTATGTTCTGGAACTATGTGGTTGGGACTACCTGTTCCCTGCAGTGCTGGTCATGATGGTTCAACCCTGCAGCGCGGATTCTCCTGGGAGATCTCACCAAGAAAACTCCTCAGGCTTGCAACAGGGAGGTCCCATGCATGTCTAGGTGGCCTTCTCACAGGATGTGAAACCCAGATTCCTAAACACCACTAATTGCAGGAATTGCCGTTTGGAGCACAGCTGCCCAAGCAAAGCTCCCCCTCCCAATTATCCTCTTCCACTCAGGTACAGGCTGCATGTCATTCCTGCCCTCTGCCTTTTCTCTCCCTGATTCCTCTCTCTGTATATCCCCCACCGTGGCCGGGCAGCTCCGAAATGGGTCCCAACAGAGTGCCAAGCAGAGGGGCAGCCTGATCTGGAGACCTTCCTGATTCCATACTGCATACCTAGGGGAAACATCTCAGGAGCACATGGGGAGCAGGAGGCCCGAGGTGTTCCTCAGGCCACAAACACACCCAGCCAACCCTGCAACCCCAGGGAGCTCCTCAGGGCTGCCCGGCTGGCCCTTTGCGTGCACCTGGAGGCACTCCAGAGGACCTGCCACTGCATCCGGGATGTGGACTTCGCTCCTGCAACTGCACGCTGGCCGCCAGAGGTCGGGGCTCCATTTCTGCACATCGCGAGGCCAGACCAGGCCAGAACCCAAACTTCTGGCCAGCAATCTCTGCACCGCTGCCTTGATGTGGCATGAAGTCTGAAAACATGACACTGGGCAGGCCATTTCCAGGCAGCCTGGATGCCCATCTGGGCAATGCCTGTTTTCGGAGGTGTTTTCTGCTGAACTTTCTGCTGGGGGCTTCTGTGAACAACCTTTCCATCATTGTCACTAAGAGAATGAGCATCACATCACCCTTTCATCCTGACCTTTTCCATGCATGAGGAAACAAGCTCTTTGCTGGCCTCTCCTCCCCATTATCTTCCTGACAACAACAACAGCCCTGCCAGGTGGGATGGGCCGAGAGTGAATGACCGGCCAGACGTCACACAGCGAGCATCAGGGATGAGTGGGGATTTGGACCTGGATCTTTCAGTCCACATCCCACTTCTTGCACACTTGATCCTGTGCAGGGATGCAAATAAAACTCCTCTGCTTCATCTTGTTAAGCAAGAACAGTTCCAATTCTGCTTTTAGACATGACTATCCTCCACCTTGAGGGCAAAAGGAGACGGGGCAGCAGAGGATGAGGGGGCTGGATGGAGTCACTGGGGCAGTTGGTGTGACTCCATCCAGTTGGTGTGGACTCCGGGTGATGGTGGGGGAAAGGAAGGCTGGGAGGAATGTTGTCCATGGGGTCGCGCTGGGTTGGATGCACCTTTGCAACTAACAACATCCACAACCTGGATTCCTCTCCTGGATAGACGAGCAGGAAAAACACAGTCCCAGCAGACGCACCCCAAAGGGAACCAGATGCCAGGAATGGGCAGCGGGCGCAGCCAGAAAAAAAGGCGAAGATTTTACAAGGGAAATAGGGGGTGGGGAAAGTGGAGAGAGGGGAATATTATTCCGCCAAGACCCTGAGAGGACGCTGGGATTGAATGGACCGAACCGTTCCTCCATCAGGGTGCTTCCCTCTTGTTGCCCTTCCTGGGCATCCCTGCAGGAGCAGCATTTTGGCAACATCTCAGCCTGTCCCACCCCTGGAGCTGAAACCGGGCACTGAGGGGAAATCCATTGGCACCGTGTTGATTGTTTGGCACTGGGAGATGCAGGTAGCATGAGCATGACATCCAGGGAGCAAGCTGAGCGCACCAGGAATGGGATGGGCGAAAGCGAGGCAGGGGCTTTGCAGGGCCAGCTGCCTCACTGCAGAGGCAATACTTGCGAGGGGGGGATAGCAAACGGGGGGTGCAGCAGGTCACATGTTGAAGGCCAGTTGCAAAGCACACGAGGGAAATATCCCTCATTCCTGCTTGCTTCACATGGGCGGCATGTTCACATTCTCAGAGCGGGCCTCCCTTGCACATCATCATCATCATCATCATCATCATCATCATCATCATCATCATCATTATAACATTTCTATGCCGCCCCATGCCGAAGCCTCGGGGCGGCTTACAACACAATAAGATAAGTTGAAATACAATAGAACATAATAAATTACCACTAAATACAAAATACAAAAAATACACTGAGATAAAATAATATAAAATTAAAATTAACAGTATATAATAAGTAAATAAAGAATATAGGAGGAGAAAAGAGAAGGAAGAAGAAGTTGCCCTGGCCAGATCATATATTTTAACAATTAAAATGATGTTTAAATAAAAAGGTCTTTACCTGGCGCCAAAAAACCAGTAACGATGGTGCCAGGTGGACCTCTTTGGGGAGTGAATTCCATAGATTGGGTGCCACCGCAGAGAAAGTCCTCCTCCGAGTACTTACTCTCCTAATTTCTTTCATGGAGGGTTCCCGGAGAAGGGACTCTCCCGCAGATCTCAAAGGGCGGTCGGGCATATACGGACGTAAGCGCTCGTTCAGGTAGCCAGGACCCAAGCCGTTTAGGGCTTTATAGGTCATAACCAACACCTTGAATTGGGCCCGGGCTTCAATGGGAAGCCAGCGAGCTGACGGAGGACTGGAGTCATGTGAGCATAACGCCCCGTCCCCGTCAGCAACCTGGCAGCTCCATTTTGCACCAATTGAAGTGTTCGGACCGTCTTCAGGGGAAGCCCCACGTAAAGCGCGTTACAGAAGTCTAGGCGGGAAGTCACCAGCGCGTGTGTCACCGTCGCCAGGCAGTCGTACTCCAGGTAGGGGTGCAGCTGATTAATCAGCCAAAGCTGAAGGAAGGCGCTCCTCGCCACCACTGTCACCTGAGCTTCCAAAGAAAGCTCCAGGTCGAGGAGTACTCCTAAGCTGCGGACCTTGTCCCTAAGAGGGAGTGTTGCAGCATTCAGAACCAGGTCAAATCCACCCTCTCCAAAGCCCGATCCGCCAACCAACAGGACCTCCGTCTTGTCTGGATTGAGTTTCAGTTTATTGGCCCTCATCCAGCCCATTACCTCGGCCAAGCACCGGTTCAGCACAGCCACTGCCTCACCTGGATTGGTGGAAAACGAGAGGTAGAGCTGGGTATCATCAGCGTATTGATGATTCCGCAGCCCACACCTCCTGATGACCTCTCCCAGCAGTTTCATATAGATGTTAAATAGCAGAGGGGATAGAATGGAGCCCTGTGGTACTCCATGGCATAGCTGCCATGACGCAGAGACATGGTCCCCCAGCACTACCTTCTGGAATCGGCCGTTGAGATAGGAGCGGAACCACTGCAAAACAGTGCCTCCGACCCCCAATCCCGCTGGCATATCCAGAAGGATACCATGGTCGATGGTATCGACATGGGAGTGAGAAAGGTTGTCAAGAAGCCGCAGAGCTGCTCCTGCCTTGAGGCCGTATAATTATGGAAATCATCATTAATTGCTGCTCTTCTTTCCACACCTTATGGGCCCCCCTCCCCCAGGACCACCCTGAACTCCCCGAGGCCCCCCTGAGATGGCTGAGGAGTGTCTGGCACCCAGGCACAAAGAGGAGGGCGCCTCCTTCCCTGCTGTCCTGCTCAGGGATCGGGAGAGGCTGGGGCTGCAGAGGAGTCTGCCGTGCAGTCACTTATTCGCACTTCCTTCGCAGGAGCCTTGCCTGGCCGGCCTCCTTTTGCATTTATGAGGAAATTCTGCCAACTGCAACTCTACTGGGCTGAAAGGGGCAGGATGGAGGCCGTGCCAAGCGCTGGCAGAGAGGCCCCCTTCGTCCTGATGCTGCTGCTCCTCCCAGAGATCTTTTGTGGGAGGCGGGAGGCCAAATGCCCCTGGAGCTGGCACAGGGCTGAGCTGCAGCCACGCAATTATTTCCGACCGGGAGACTTCGTCTTCAGTGCCAGCATCTCTGCATCAGAAGTCGTCTTTGGACCACACACTTTCAATCAACCTGCCTCTAGTGAAAAGATACGGTAAGTCACTGGCCTGCTGAACCTGGTACTGCTTAGAGCAATGGGTAGCCATGCAGCACAGCTAATGGTAATGTTAGGATAATTTGGATAAATCTTGCCTGAAGAACATTGCTTCTGTGTGCTTTTGCATTGTGGAATCAATCCTGTTCGCATTCTCAAACCAAGCTAAGACACTGTTTAAAATGGCGTTCCTCCCCCGCTCCTTTCTCTCACCTTTAGCTGTTAGTTACTGTAGAGAGGCCATTTAGTCCAAATATACATTGTATACCTTCACAAATGTGTGGCCCTATAATTGGGCTTGCAAACTCAGGTCCTACCGAGGTTTCTGGACATCCTCAATTAGCTTATCCTGTGGGAAAGCCCTGTATGAAAGAGGGGTTATATAGAAACATTTTTATGCAGTTCCTTTCCTTGTCAGAACACGGGAAAACTGCTTTAATGTCTTGCAAGATTTTCGTTCTCTTCCATCTGCCTTACAGCCCTCCTAGGTAGGAAGGTAGGAAGATTTCATTCAAGTAAGATTAAATAATTGTATTTGAAATTCCAGGAGGGGATGCAGATGGGCAGGTGAAAGATGGGAAAAAATGTATATACTGTTGATAATTCTCAGAGTAGGAATCCTGAAAGGATTACCAGGGAGATAAAGAAAAGGGTTTTTCTTTTATATTTTTGGGACATCTGCTGGTAAAGTTGTAGAAATTTGAATGGTTGTGGTTAGCAATTAGCTTGAGCAGTAGCAGGCTGGAATTCAACAAGGCAGAGTGTAAAATCAGGGGAAGACAGATTGCAGTTAACCATTAATAAATATTTCTGCCCAAATTGGCTGGTTTTTCTCCCCCTTTTGAACTTGCAATTACTTGGAATGTGAGGTTTGAAAAAGGTAAAAAGTTTTTTTCCCCCTGGATGCTGTGTGTATGCCATGTGAGAATGAGAGTCCATTTGTCAGAATCCTGGAAACTCAATTTGAGAAGATGGAATAAAATTCGGAATCGTGGGAAAGACCAAGCGTCCAGACCATCTGAGGCTTTATTGTATTTACCCCAAGGTTCCCGCGGTATGCACGATAATGCATGCATTACGGGGCAGGCAGAGATGAACTCTGCTGCAAAGCTTCAACACAAGTCTCTAGTTTACACACTCCCCGTCACAGGCAGGAACAGGGGAATTGCTGACAGAATGCAGAGATTTCAATAAGCTGCTGAGGTCATCACATACAGAACAGATATAGGAATGTCAGTCAATCACACAGAGACAATGAGATTACAATATTTCTAATTGCATGTTTTGACACTTGAACCCATCTCTAGGTCTGTTCAGATATGCAATTTCAAGCTACTAGAAACTATTCATGATAAGCTCAGACCCCATCTCGACTCTAAACATTCTGCGTGATCAGGGCACATGAAGCCCCCTGGGCTATCAAAAGATTATTGTAAACTGAATTTGAACACTGACTATTTATAATGTATATTTTTCTACTGTAGCCTACAGCTAAAGGTGAGAGAAAGGAGCAGGGGAATGCCATTTTAAACAGTGACAGCTTGGTTTTGAGAAGGAAGGCAGAATATGATCCCACAATGCAAAGGCACACAGGAGTAATGCTGTTCGGACAGGGTTCATCCAAATTTTCCCAACACTTTTACACTTCTTCACAGAAGCTGGTTGGAGATTCACATGAGTTTAGAGAGAAAACTCAAGATGTAAAGTCTGTCCTTTTTGTGTCTCTTTAGGACAGTCCCCAGATGAAAATGTTTGGGTTGCTGAAATCAATCCATCCAATGCAGGAATGCACACAAAAGAAATCCTTTGTTGAATTTGTGTTGCACAAACTTATTGCTTGCATTGGCTAAAGACAAATATGCTTCCTGCTGGACAATGAGAACTGATTTACACAATTTCTTATTAGAGATGAACCTCTCCCGCATAGAAACAAAATGAACCAACCCATTGTTAACACAAACAAACCTGAACTAACACAAATTTCACCTAACAATTAATGCTTGCGCATTAAGATGAACATATGAGTTCTTATGTTCATGGAAAGAAGTTTTGAGAACTTGCCATTTTAGCTACCCGCATCCTTGGCTTGGCAAATGGGCTCAGTCCCCAACAAACGTTAGGCTACTGGAAGGAAAAAAATTTTTTTTTAGTACCATCAATAACAGTAACAACGGTAACAACAATATCACTGTCATTAATATTTGGCAACATTTCAAAAGGAAAAAAGGAAACACAACTTTTTGTTGAACTCAAGGGTAAAGTTTCCTCATTGATTTGAAAAAAAAGTCTTCCCCCTGCATGCGCAAACACACATGCACAGCCCCAGAGTTTCATCCATTCCCTCCCTGTCATTCAGTTGTAACATGGCAATGACAAGATGGTATACTCAGAAATCAGGACTTATACACACACATATATAAGACCCAGATCCATGTTGCATGGAAAAATGGAAGTTATTGCAGACGGAAAAACTCTTGATGGCTGACACGAATCATTAAGACACATGCTCACAACATTGCTTTTTGGAAGGATTCCCTTAAAAAAAAAAAAAAAAATCCCCTAGCTCCTCATTGAGAGGGCTTAAGGGTCATTGTTTTAACCCAAACCTTCCCAGGCAGAATTTTTCCTGAGGCAAATACAAGCTTTGAACACTCAAAGGAACTCAAATGCCGTGCCTCAGTTACACAACTTTTTTTTCCCTATGACAAGAAGATTTTTTTTTGAGAATTTTCAGGATACTCGAAGACTTGCTTTTTAGAAGCTTTGACTGGAAGCAGAGCCGCTCAAACTTCCCAAAGTACTTTGAACTCTGTACATGCTCAGATGCTTTGTCTGTGCTGCTTCTGCGGTACTCAAGAAGTGGTGGTACCTTCCTGCCAGAGCATCCCCCCTTTCCTTGTCTCTATGGAATAGCCAAGCCCACAGAGTCATGAAATCACATAATTTTCCAGCACAAATCCCCCCTGAATTCTGTTGGCCAGACCAAACCCAGAGAAGAGGCCGCAGTTACCATCTCTTTCAATAATGGGAGTGCTCTTAGCAAGGCAGACTATTACTCCTTTTTTCATTTGTTTTTCCTGTCTTTTCTTTAAAAGTTGCACATTTCTTCCCTTATTTTTTCCAGTAGAAAAAGTTCCGAATCACCATTTACAAAACTCTTGAAATTCTCTCACACATAAAAGCACCAGGCACCCCTTGAATCAGGGAATTCCTGTCACTCTCCTTCTCACATGGCATACACACAACATCCAGGAAAAAAATCTTTTTGCCTTTCACTCAAACCTCACAGTCCAAACACCTGCAAGTTCAACAGGGGGAGAAAAACCAGCCAATTTGGCAGAAATATTTATCAAAGGTTAACTGCAATCTGTGTTCCCCTGATTTTGCAATCTGTCCTGTTGAATTCCAGCCTGCTACTGCTCAGGCTAACAGCTAAAAACGACAATTTTAAATATTCTAGTTTTTACGAGCAGTATGTTCTCAATATAACACCCTTTTCGTTATCTCTCTGGGAATCCTTCTCAGGATTACTACTGAGTATTCCCAACAATATATACATTTTTTTCCATCTTTCATCTGCCCATCAGCATCCCCTCTTGGAAGTTCAAACACAATTATTTAATCTAACAAGAAAATAATTTTCTTACCTAGGAGGGCTGTAAGGCAGATGGAAGAGGCTGAAAAACTTGCAAGACATTAAAACAGTGTTCCCAGATTCTGACTAGAAAATGACCTGAAAAACAATGTTTCTATATAACCCTTCTTCCATACAGGGCTTTCACACAGGATAAGCTTATTGATGAATTCCAGAACACTGGGTAGGACCTGTGTTTGCAAGCCCAATTCAAGGGCCACACATTTCCTTCCTTCCCAGTTCTGGCTCATATAGAAGGAATGGGGGAAGGAAAAAATCTCACACACACCTGCCCTGATCATCACCTTTTGCCCAGCCGGACTCAGCCAGGCTTGGGCTCAGGCAAAGGACCTCACGAATCTGTTTCTCTGTCAAAGCCAGGTTCACACATCCTCATCTCAGGGGCAGGGGCCTTGCTTTCAACCGTGTCCTGAAGAGGACAGATTGGTGCGGCTGCGTGGGGAGCTTCTCTTTCCTGAGGAAACACCAAAACCCACTCTGGTTTATGTGTCCCTCCCAGAAAGGGAAACTCTTTAAAATACAAACAGACAAGACAGAAAACACCGACAGCAACAATGAACACAAGACTATCACAAACAGTGAACATAAAACTCTACACAAACCCCAGTTCAAACATGTACACTCACATGTAGATTTTTCCTGTTGCACCAATACCATATTAGCTAGCTTTTTTTTTTCTCTCCACCAGCTTGGACCAAACTAACCCTTTCTCCATCTTTATTTTATTTATTTTTATTTTTATTTCAAACATTTCTATGCCACCCCATTCGCCGAAGCTTCGGGGTGGCTCAGAACATAAAATTAAAATATAACACATTCAAAATATACAACAAATTAACAGTATAAAATAACAATATAAAATAAGTCACCCTGGCCAGATAAAATAAGCAAATAATATTAACAATTAAAATGACATTTAAATAAAAAGGTCTTCGCCTGGCGCCAAAAAACAAATAACGACGGCGCCAGGCGGACTTCTCTGGGGAGTGCATTCCATCAATTGGGTGCCACCGCAGAGAAAGCCCTCCTCCGAGTACCTATCCTCCTAATTTCTTTCACGGAGGGTTCCCGGAGAAGGGCCTCTCCCGCAGATCTCAGGGGCGGGCGGGCGTATATGGATGTAAGCGCTCCTTCAGGTAACCAGGACCCAAGCTGTTCTCCTTAGGATGTACTCCCACCAAATGCTTTTCCAGGAGGTTTAGCCAATTCCATTCAAAATAGCCCTAAGGGGCTAATGTAGATTGGAATCACAGATTTAGTTTTGACCATGCTGTTTTACGTCAAAATACAAAGCGCTTTCTCCGTGTCAACCCTGCAGGTGCCGCCCATGGCCATCCACACAACCCCACATTTTGCTGCAGAGATGTCCATGGGGTGGTAAGCTGAGATTCTGAGACCCCCATGCCTCCTGGGTGTCCAAAATCAAGGCCAACGTGCAAAGGGGTTCAAAACCAGATCTAATTACATTGTCCCACCTGCTAAACAGAAGAGATGGCCAGTATCTGGGCTCCCCATTGGAGAGAATTTTGACCAAACTTACCATTTCTCTCGCCCAGGATAAAGGGCCCAAAACCCACGATCCTACGTTCATCGCCAAATGGTAAAAATTCCAGAATCTCAATTTGAGAAGGGGGGGGGGGGAAACTCAGGTTCATGTAAAGACCAAGCGTCCAGAACATCTTGGCTTTATTGCATTACCCAGGTACCCAGGGTACACTCACGATAATGCATTAATGGGCAGGCGGGGGTAAACTCTGCTGCAAAGCTTCAACACCATTACAGGGCATTCATACTCTCTTGGCCACTTCACAGGAACAGGGCAATTTATGACAGAATGCAGACATTACAATAAGCTTCTGAGGTTGTCACATACAGAACAGATAAAGGAATGTCAGTCAACCATACAGTGAAAATGAGATTACAATATTTCTAATTCCAGTTTATTGACACTTTAGTGGAGTAACTTGAACCCATGTCCAGGTATGATTAGACATGTAAATTCAAGCTATTGAGAAACTATGCATGAACTCAATACTCTTACCTAGAGTCAGACCCGCAGAAATGCATCCATACCATTCTGAATATCCAGGGCACATTGAGCCCACTTGGCCAGGAAAATACTTCCTGGTAAACTGAATTCCACTGCCATTTTAAAGAGTGACTTAGCTTGGTTTTGAGAAGAACAGGATTTGATCCTACAATTCTAAAGCACACAGAAGTAATGTTTTTCTGACAGGATTTATCCAAATTTTCCCAACACAAACAAAGTCTAATCAAAGCTAGCTCCCAATTTGGGCATCTGCATTCAGGATCTTGCATTGGTTCGCCAGGGGACATGAAATGCTGGATTTTTTTACAGATCAAAACATTGAAGTTCATGACATGGTTGCACTGGATTTTTATGGCCGTCTTCTTGTGTTTGTGTCTGTCTTGTTTGCATCGTGTCCGTGTAGGTCTTTGGCATAAAGTGAACTCCTTGTAGGGTAAGTGTGGGGCTGGGACCACCTCAGGAAACAGAAGCCCCAATGCAGCCCCCCCCACCGATCTTGCTTGGCCAGCTTGCTGGTGACCAAGACTAGGCTTAGAGGAGGCCATGGAGGGGCTTCTGGCCCAGGGAGGAGCATGTGTGCCCCTGGCAGGGCTAAGGAAGAGCCATGGGGTCCTTGCCCACCCTAAGCAGGGCTGAGTCCAGCAGGGGGCAGCGTGAGTGCAGAATTCCTCCCTCCCCTGTCCAACCTCCTGTGCAGAGAATGAGCCAGAACTGGGAAGTGGGGACACTTTTGCACCCTTCACTGGGTCTTCTGCACTGGTACCACCCGGCCTGGATGCCCTCAATAAGCTCATCCTGTGAGGAAGCCCAGTGAGTGAGTGGGGATCTGGGGAGCCGCTCAGGGGAGGTCCCGTCGTGTACAGAACTGCCCTGCCCTGCCTCTTTTGAGTGCTAGCCCCGCGGATGAAAACATAGCGGATCAAATTCCCCAGACTTTGCACTTTGCATATGCTCAGGGGCTCCATGTGTGTGGCACTCATTAAGAAGTGTGACCTATCAAAAGAGCACTTTCTTTTGTCTCAGCTCTGAGGTCTGGGCTCAGAGGAAAGGTCTTCAGGGATTTCCATCTGGCAGCCGCTCAGCAGCCTGGGCTGGCCAGGCCTCCAACACCTCTGAGGAAAAACTGCTCCGATTTCCTCTAAGTCACAAGCTACTCAGGCAAAAAAGGTGCAGGTTTGGTGACATGGTCGCAATTCCAAACATGTGTCTCCCGGAGCCACCCCCTTCCCTTTCCCTTCCCAGAGAGTCCCAAGCTGCATCCCTCGGCCCATTTCCTTCTTTTTTTCTCCCCCATAAGAGGGACAGCATGAACTGGAGACCTTCCTGCTGCCATGATGCATCCCTGGAGGTAACATCTCAGGAGCACGTGGGGAGCAGGAGGGCCAGGGAGATTCCCAGGCTGAACACCCTCCTGCCCCCCGCTTCACACCACGGGGAGCTCCTGGGGCTGTCCGGCTGGCCCTGTCCATGCAACAGGAGGCACTCCAGAGGACCTGCCACGGCATCCAGGATGCGGGCTTCTTTCCCGCAACCTTACGATGTCCCCCAGGGTCGGGGCTCCATTTCTGCACCTCAAGGGCCAGCCCGGACCAGAGCCCCTGACTCCTGCACAGCTGCCCTGATGTGGAACGAAGTCTGAAAAGGTGGCCATGGGCAGGCCATTTCCGGCAGCCTGGATGCCCACCTGGCAATGTCTGCTCTTGGAGGTGTTTTCCACTGAATTTTCCCCTGGAGTCTTCCATGGACATTCTTTCCATCGTTGTCATGATAATTGTTAGCACCACATTCTGATCTTTGTTCTGACCTTTTCCATGCATGATGAAAGCAAGCACTTTGCTCACTTCTCCTCAGTGTTCTCCTCCTGGCAACAACAACCCTGCAAAGTAGGATCGGCTGAGTGTGAATGACCGGCCAGAAGTCATGCAGTGAGCTCCAGGGATGAGCGGGGATTTGAACCTGATCTCTGAGTCCCCATTCCACTTCTTGCACACTCGATCCCGTGCAGAGATGCACAAGAATCTCCCCTACTGCATCTTATCCAGCAAGAACGGTTCCAGTTCTGCTTTCAAACATGCCTGTCCTCAACCTTGAGGGCAGAAGAAGAAGCGGACGGCAGAGGGTGAGGTGGCTGGATGGAGTCACTGGGGTGGTGGGCATGAGATTAGGTGGACCCTGAGGGATGGTGGATGACAGGAAGGCCCGGAGGAATTTTTTCCACTGGGTCGTGATGGGTTGGATGTCACTTTGCAACCAACAACAACAACTACATCCACAACATGGCTTCCCCTCCTGGATAGACGAGCAGGAAACATGCTGTCCCAGCACACACACAGGAAGGGGAACCGGATGCTAGGAATGGGCAGTGGGCACACCTGGAATGAAGGAGAAGCTTTTTCCAAGGGAAATATGAGTGGAGGGAAGAGGAGAGATGGGAATACCCTCCCGCAGAGTCCCTGAGAGGCAGCTGGGATGGGATGGATGGAGCAGTTCCTTCAACAGGGTGTTTCCCTTTCACTGCCCTTCCTGGCCATCCCTGCAGGAGCAGCATTCTGACAAAATCTCAGCCTGTCCCTTCCCAGGAGCAGAAGCTGGGCACCAAGGGAATATCCGTCAGCACCGTGATGACGGTGCCGCACTTGAACGTTCGGGTGGCATGAGCAGGACTTCCAGGGAGCAAGCTGAGCCCACCAGGAATTAGAAGGGGGAATGCGAGGAAGTGGCTTTGCAGGGCCCAGCTGCCTCATTGCAGAGGCAATATTTGTGGGGGCGGGGGATAGCCAACAGGGGATGAAGAAGTTCACATGTTGAAGGTCAGTTGCAAATCACACGAGGAAAGGATCCCTCGGTCCTGCTTGCTTCACATGGGAGGCATAGGCACATTCTCAGAGCGGGCCTCTCCTGCACATGGGAGTGAGGAGGGTTGTCAGGAAGACGCAGAGCTGCTCCAGCCATGCGGACGTATAATTATGGAAATCATCATGTATTGCTGCTCTTCTTTCCAAACCTCATGGGACCCCCTCCCTCAGGACCACCCTGAACCTCCTGAGGCCCCCTTGAGATGGCAGAGGAGTGTCTGGCACCCAGGCACAAAGGGGAGGGCGCCTCCTTCCCTGCCGTCTTGCTCAGGGATCGGGAGAGGCTGGGGCTGCAGAGGAGTCTGCCATGCAGGCACTTATTCCCACTTCCTTCAGCCTTGCCCTCCCCTGGAGCCTTGCCTGGCTGGTCTCCTTTTCCATTAAGAAGGAAATTCCTCCAAGTGCACCTCTACTGGGCTGAAAGGGGCAGGATGGAGGCCGTTCCAAGCGCCGGCAGAGTGGCACTCTTCGTCCTGCTGCTGCTGCTGCTCCTCCCAGCGGCCTCCTGTGGGAGGCGGGAGGCCAAATGCCCCTGGAGCTGGCACAGGGCTGAGCTGCAGCCACACAATTATTTCCGGCCGGGAGACTTCGTCTTCAGTGCCAGCATCTCTGCAGCAGCAGATGCATTTCTACCACACACTTTCAATCAACCTGCCTCTAATGAACAGAAATGGTAAGTCACTGGCCTGCTGGACCTGAGACTGCTCAGAGCCATGGGAAGCCGCACAGCATTGCTACTGGTATCAAACAAAGCTAGAGTGAATTCTTCTAGCTGGAGCCTTCCTCAAGAAGGTGCAGCCGATGAACTCACAGGCATCAATGTCAGCAGGGCAATGGGGGGAACGGGCCCCAGAATATGCCCCCCTTCTTTCCTCTGCTCCCCTCTGCCTTCCCATCCCCATCAGTGGGAACATCTGCCCTCCTGGGTTCCTGCCTGGATGGGCACCTTGCCTGCAGGTGTCTTGTCTTGGGGGAAGAACCTGGAGTAAGATGGGAAGGAGGCCACAGGAATCCCATCAGAGTTCCTGCAGGAATCGGCAGTTGGCTCTGGCTTTGGGATGGGACCAGGCTGAGCATGTGGAAGCCGGAGAAGCAGGATGCAGCCTGAAAGTGGAGGGAGATGATTTATGTACAGGGATGGCAGGGTGACAGTTTCTGTTTTCATTCTTTTTTTAAGGTTGGGAGACACATTGTACTGGAAGATCCTCTCGTTCCTTTTTGCCATCCAGGACATCAACCAGAATCCCAGCCTTTTGCCCAACCTCACCCTCGGCTACAGCGTCTATGACACCCTTTACTATGTCAGACTGACGTCCGACGCAGCCTTAGACCTGCTCTCGACCGCTCAGGCCCACGTTCCCAACTACAAGTGTGGCAGGCGAGATCATCTGATGGCCGTCCTAGAAGAATCTGACTCGGACAACTCCATGCAGCTTTCCAACATGCTGGGCATCCTCAAAATCCCGCAGGTGGGAGGCTTGGGAGAAGCGATATGAGTTGCCATGTACAGATAGTGAAATATTCCCAAATGATTGGCAAGCATGATCTCCATCCCGGGAGAGGAGACCATCCTGCACAGTCCCACGAGGAAAAGGGTTCAAGCCCTGCCGGCCCCACAGCAGGCCCCCATCTGGTACTGTTAATGCTCAGGATTAACCAAAGGTCCCTCTTGTTCCTTGTTGGACCATGAGAGAGAGGGCAGCACAGCAAATGACTGGATGGAAAGGACTCTTTGCAGCCGGTGCCCATCCAATGACAACACATTGAGGATTCCTGCAGCAGAGCAGGCTGGGCCAGGGGTCCTTCTGATTCGCTTTGTTCCCATGCTAAAATGTTTCTCATTGAGAGGGAGTCCACCTCCGCCCGAGACCAGCTGCCCTGGCCATCATCTGCAGGGCTTCTATACGTTTTCCTTTTTGCAAGTATTGGATGTAGAGATTCCATCAGAAATATTACTTATGGACATGGCTATCTTATACTGCACTTCTAGTCCCAAAACAAGGTGATCTTGCTGATCATATGAAACATGATTCTTAATACATTCTGACATCCTGTCAGAGGCTTCTATCTTCCACTTTCTTAGGTCTCTCTGAAAGAACCCTGAATACTTGAGCCTTGAGGTTCAGTCCTCAGGAAAAAATAGTTGTATTAATTTGGATGAGAGACAGAGCAAATACTTCAGCCCTTCAGGGTCAGGTATATCATGGGCATCCAGCACACGTTTTTTCAGGTTTAGGATAGACCCGCACACGATAGGCATGTCCTGAGTGGAGCCAGCTGGAGCCGGGGGTCAGTCTAGATGGCCCAGGATACACCTTCTAACCTGCTTTGCATCACTTTTTCTCTGTTTTTTCTGTCCCATCATTGAATGCAGAAGGGCAATAGAGACTCTGAGAGCCCAGGAAGGTGCCCACGGGATCTCTGCTTCACTAACCCAACAAAACCATTCCTCTCCCATTTATAGGGTGACGTACTGGGACATGTATAACAGGATGGAAGATCTGGGGATTCTCAACAGTTCAGGCTGCTCCTGCCCTCCTAATCTCAATGTTCTAAACTTAGAATGCTAAAACACTAAATTTTTCAGAAAATAATAAGCATTGCTTCCTGTCAATCCACGTTTCATGCAGATAGTTAAAGGGTAAATGTTTTATGATAAACACTGTATTACTTAGAAAATTATCAACATTGTTTTCTTTCAAATCATGTTTTATGCAGATAATATTTCAGTGTTTTGGCCGCATAGGATGAGGAATTTTGAACTGAAATGAAGCAATCCATCAGCGTCTCTCTTCCTGTCCCTCACAGGTCACTTATGCTTTCACCGCTCAGGTCAGGGGAGAAAAAAGCCAGTCCCCTTCCTTGTACAGGATGCTCCCGGAAGAAGGCCTCCAGTACCCAGGGATTGTCAGGCTGCTGCTGCACTTCCGGTGGACGATGGTGGGGCTCTTCTCCCTGGACACAGAGGATGGAGACAAGTTCATGAGGACCTTGAAACCGGAGCTCCTCAGGAATGGCATTTGCGTGGTTTTTTCACGCAGCATCCCAGAGACGAAATCAGGTTATGTACCAGACGGGTGGTGGTTATGGAAAATTGTGGTAGAAATCAATGCCTTCATTTATTTTGAAGAGTTGATTTTCTTTTTATATGGAATAGAAATTGTTGAAAAACATGTTCAAATGTTTATGCAACCTGTTAATGGGAAAGTCTGGATCTCCACAACTATGTGCGACTTTACAGTGGCTTTAGCTTATTTAAAAGATCCAACAATATTCCAGCACATATATGCATATTTTTCCTTCCTTCCCCCAAAAAGTAAAAGGACCAACTATGATGATTTTCCGAATTTGTATAGAAGTATGTATGCATTTGTGAATACTGCTTTCAAGTGTTCGTATTCAAAGCATGTGCTGTCAGTGAAAGAGTGGAAAAGATGCAGAGAGGAGGAGGATCCGGAGGGCCTTCCCCAAGTGGACAAGGAGCGAACCCTCTCTCTGGACAGCTTCTTCTCTTACAGCACCGTCCAGGCTGTGGCCCGTGCCGTGGATGCGGCTCTTTCCTCCAGATCCAGGAGGAAGAAGAAGGAGCGTGGAGGCGGGCCAGAGGCACACCGGATTCCTCCATGGCAGGTATTCTCCCCAGTCACCATCTTCTTAGCTGTTATACATAAAATGTGAGAATGGAGGTGAGATCTTTCAATAATGGGACAGCTGGAACAATCCCTGTTATGGTCCCCCTGTTGGTTCCCTCTCCTGGCTTCCTTGGAGTGAGTCCATCTGCTCCTGGCTGGTGGAGTTCCTTCCAGTCAACCTAAGGTAATGCGTGTGCATACAAGTCCGAAGTATACTATGGGTATCCAGAAATGAAATCAGAGCCTTCACCAGAATAGGAGTGACATTGAGCAACGTTAAACTGGGACCACCTCTTTGCAAAGTTGGGGTGTGAAATATGCCTCCTTAAATGCTGCTTCTTTCTCTGTTCCTCCAGCTCCACCCTTTCCTGAGAGACCCCCAGTTCCACAATCATTCCATTGATGGGGTGTATTTGGATGAGAACGGAGAGTTGAAAGCCAACCTGGACCTCGTGAATTGGGTGAAGTTTCCCAACGAGACTGCTGTAAATGTGAAAGTTGGCAGTCTGGAAAGACAAGGCTTGCCTAGCCCCAAATTCACCATTCACCGAGATCCCATTGTGTGGCCCCGATGGCAAGATCAGGTGAAGAAAACTATCCCTGTCATTCCATTGTTTTCATTTGCCTTCCCTTTGCTAACATTCTGGCTAATCAGATGTTCAGCCTTTTAAGACATTAATACAAAGCATGAGATGTAAAAGGGGCATTCCTTTGGAGGGATGCCCAGGTGCTCCGGCTTCATGGACTGGGGTTCAGTGGTGGAACATGCTGAGATCCCGGGCCTCCTCTCCAACCTTTCCAGCTTTGTCTCTCCATCCACAGAATCAGCACCCAAGTCTTTTGCCCTGACACTCCTTCCCTTTCTCTCAGCCCCTTCCCCAGGCCAGGTGCGTGGAGAGCTGCCGCCCTGGATTCTTCAAGGTGGCTCGGGAAGGAGAGCCCGTATGCTGCTATGACTGCTCTCCATGTGCGGAAGGGACCATCTCCACTCGGGAAGGTGGGTGATTGCAGAGGGATAGGCAGTGCCTGGAAAGATCTGACCCTGGGATGAGCTTGCATTGCTCCTTGTCTTCTCCACCTCTCCAGAAAACTCCCTCCCTTCTCGTCGGTGGTGCTTTTCAGCAAACCACCCTTTCCCTCCAAAGTGCCCCTCATTACATCTTGGCATGTGGTGCCAAAGGTGCTGTGCATTCATTCTCCTCCTCTTCCTGGGAAACCAAGTCCCCCCTTGTTTGGCTCCCCAAAGGAGACCTGGGTGGCGTGCAGAGAAGGAACATTCTTGAGCTGTTGGAGCTTCTGCGGCCTCATCTGGAAAGCGGAACGAGGCCTTGTCCTCTTGCTGGCACTGACGGGCTTGTCATCAGGGAGGATGTCAGGAAGGGATGATGGGCCCAGAGGATAATGCTAGGAATGGATCCTGTGTTCTTTGGGGCATGGAGCTGAGACAGCTGTCATGAGCAGAGCCGAATGGAGTCGGGGATCAGACTAGAGGGCGCAGGAGTCCCCTTCTGACTCGATCTTTTTCTATGTTTCTATCTGGAGGATTCAAAAGTTAATGGGAATGTTGCGAGGGAGGACATGTGCGTCCGATCCTAAGCTGCGCATCGTGGGCAGCAACACAGTTTGACATGGATGAGGGACTGCTGTGCCTTCATGGAGTTTGAAACAACTGGAGGGTTTCCAGTTGCGTTCAGAGTCTTTACAATGTTAAAAAACATTAAAAGGAATGTGTTTCCCGCTGTGCTGAAGCTGGAATTTCATATCATCAGTATTCCAGCATATCTTTTTTCAGTTTCCTTTAATCCAGCAATTTTCCTTCAAGAAACTCCAGGTGGTTTCTCTAATTCTCCTTCATTGCTCAGTGCCGTCCTCACAAGAACCCTGTGAGATAGGCTGGGCTGAGAGTCTAGGTGTGTCTCACAGGCACCAAGCGAGCCCCGTGGCTGAGTAAGAACTAGGATCAGGACTGCCTTTCCAAACTATTTTTTCTCCCAGTCAGGAAAGGGCTGCCAGGTGTGGAATTCCATGGCTGTGGAGGAGCTGATGTAGCTACGCAGTGGGGAGGGGCATAGAGGACAAATCACGTTGCTGCTAGTGCCCCCCTGCAAGTGTCCAATTTTGGTCCTTCTCCAGCCACACCTCACCTTGGCGAGTGAAAGGGGTGGTGGAGCAACTGATGGGACTCCATTCCTCAGGCTGCCCTGATTGTCCCTCTGCTCAACTCATGGAGGGGTGACTGTCTCCACTGAGCAGAGCGGAGAAGGAAGGGCTGCTGGGGCTGGCAAAGTGCCTTGTTGGAGAGCTTGGGGCAGAAGATTGGCTAGACGTGGGATGGGGAGGCATTGAAGGAATTCCCAAGGTGCACAGCTGGAATCATAGAAACTGTTTCAGGAATGAATCCCATGTGGCTTGCATGCTCTTGTGGTGGGTTCGTACCCAGTGTCAGGCTCAAACAATTTTGAGGAACTGGGGTCTGGCTGAATGAGTCCTGGGTAAGAGAGCAGCACTCCTTTCCATTTCTTCCTTGACTCTCGATGGGAGGCTGAAGCATTGGAGTTTGGGCTGGGATTAGTAATGAGGCTGGGAAACCCCTGCAGAGAGGAGCAATGTTGCATCAATACCTTCCGCTGAAGCAGAACTGCAGCAAGCTTGCCATGAGAAGCCTGCTTGCATGGCCTGACTGGGGAATGCTTGTTGGTGGCCGTCTTCATCTCCTCGACCTTGCACACCACATGAAGCTTCTCCTTGCCCTTAGCACGCTTGCAAGAGCAAATCTACAGCTGCAGGAAGCAGGGATAGGGCTGTGTGCGATGCACAACCATGATGGGCAACAGAGCATTCTGAGAGGGACCGTGAAAATCGAGTCACCCTCTGCAGAGTATCCATTTCAACCATTCCTAATCCTCTCCCACAGAAGTCTAAGCACCAATGGTGGAAAATGCCACTCTCCGTTTGGGGTTGTGGTGGGGCAGTGGGTGGTCCAGGGATCTGACCACCGGGCCGCACATCCTTTCTGAACTTCCGGTCATAGATGTGTCCCCCGCACTTCACCCTGGGATTTTCACCTTTTGCAAGGGATGGAGTCCCTGCCAGGATAGGACAGTTTCCGGTGCATGAATTGATCCATGACTGAAAGGAAAACTATATGGCCACACACCCTAGTCCACTCGCCAATGTGCCTCCCAGGCTGTGGGCTGCCTTGATAGTGCATCTGAGGAGCTTTGCTGACTTTGGAGAATGAAGGGGCTCAGCAAGACACGCTTGGCAGGAAAGCACTCCATGTTTCCTCTCACACCAGAGTCATCCCCCTACCGGGACTACCACAGTTAATAACAGTAGTAGTGTTACCAGACTCAGCCAGTCAGCAGCCGGGGCAAACCTGGGTGGACCCCAGACCTGAAACCACACAGAGCCTGAGATGAGACTTAGAGCCAAAACGAACTTTATTCTAGAGCACGATAGAATACAGGGAGACAGAAGCGGACTTTCAGCCCAAAGCAGTGTCTCAAAAGTTGCACCCCAGGACATGCATTTTATACCCTAGGTAACCAATTAGATCACCTGATGCACATCTAATACATCAATACATCCATGTATGCACACCCTCCCAGTCTGAAGAAAGAGTCCTTTCTTCTGTCAGGGACCAGACATTTCCCAAGTCTATTTCCTATCTGCTTGAGATTCACACAGGCTCCCCATGTTCTTAATCCCTGCACATTTGCAACATTCATGCCGGCTAGTACCAGTTTCCACTTTCTTTTTGCTTACTGTGTTCGAGGTGACGTTAGAGTGTTATCTTTGGGTTACACCAAGTTCCTTTTCTTCTCATCTGCTCTCCCTTCTGGGTCAGTATAACTGGTGTTTTTCCTATGAGGTCTCCCTCTGGCCAACTACTTTTGGGGCCTTCCCGTGGCCAATTCCTTTTGGGGTGTTTTGGGGTACTGCAATTGGCAAAACTAGTAATGAGAAAAACAATACTAAAAAATATAAAGAGCAGAGACAGGAAGTGAAGTCAACATGCTGTTTCTCTTGCTTTCGTCAGATGCAGAGCATTGCCTGAGGTGTCCAGCAGATCAGCATCCAAACAAGGGCCGGAATCAGTGCATCCCCAAGGTCATCACCTTCCTCTCCTATGAAGAATATTTGGGGTCCTTCCTCACTGGCATGGCCCTACTCTTCTCCGTCTCCACAGGAGGCATATTGGGGATCTTCAGAAAATTCCAAGAGACTCCAGTAGTCAAGGCCAACAACCGAGACCTCTCCTACATTCTGCTTGTCTCCCTCCTGCTGTGCTTTTTCTCCTCTTTCCTCTTCATTGGCCAGCCAAGAAGCGTCACCTGCCTCCTGCGACAAGCAGCCTTCAGCATCATCTTCTCGGTGGCCATCTCTTCCCTCCTGGCCAAAACAGTCACTGTGGTGCTGGCCTTCCTAGCCACCAGGCCAGGCAACAGGGCAAGGAACTGGCTGGGGAGGACTTTGGCAAACTCCATTGTCCTCTGCTGCTCCAGTGTGCAAGCAGTCCTCTCCACCATCTGGCTGGGGACTGCTCCCCCATTCCCTGACTCTGACATGCACTCCCAGGCTGGGCAGATTGTCCTGCAGTGCAAGGAAGGCTCTGTGGCCATGTTCTATGCTGCCCTCGGCTACATGGGCTTCCTGGCTGCCGTCTGCTTCACGGCGGCCTTCCTGGCCAAGAAGCTGCCCGGGGCCTTCAACGAGGCCAAGCTGATCACCTTCAGCATGCTGGTCTTCTGCAGCGTCTGGGTGTCCTTCGTGCCCACCTACCTGAGCACCAGGGGCAAGTACATGGTGGCCGTCCAGGTGTTCTCCATCTTGGCCTCTAGCACTGGGCTGCTAGGCTGCATCTTCCTGCCCAGGTGCTACATCATTCTGTGGAGGCCTGACCTGAATACCAAGGAGCATCTCATGATGAAAAGCAAATAATAAAATCTGCTTGTTTTTTTCATCACGTGAGCAAAATTCCAATTTTTCAGAACAAGCGATCAATCCATTTTGGGGATATGGAGGGTATAAAATTGAAACAATTGAAAAAAAATTCATCCTTTGCACTTTTCGGTGGTTGGGAAAAATAAAAGCTCCATTTCATACCTGGCGGAGCTGCACAGAAGAAATATTCCCTTGTTAATCTCTTTAGCAAAGCTTTGTGTTTTTTCTTTTTCACTTTCTACAAAAAGTTCCTTTTTTAAGTCTTTGGGATCTTGGGGGTGGAGGGTTCCTTGGAGAAAATCTGTCTGGCTCTGCGGATCCCTTCCCTTGGAAGCCTGCACTGGGCTTTTTCCCCGGCATGTGCTCACAAAGAGTCTGTGTTTCAAGAGTGCAACGGCAGAGGCATCCTGCCAGAGCTGTGGGGAGGCCCCAGACTGCTCTTGTGAGCAGGAAGGGAAAGATGCCAAGCAGGGAATCTCTTGTTCTGCATGAGGAAGGACTGAAGAAGTTCGTTCCCAGCCCTGGGAGCCCGTCACTCTGAGTCAGCTGGGACACTGCCTGAGGGTGGAGGTCACTTGGGTGAAGCAGAGGTCCGGCCTGATTCCTCCTGTATGAGCCACATTGGCCTTGCTTCCAGCTTGGACTCCGTTTGGGAAAGTAAACGCACAGCTGTGGATGGCTGCTTCAGCCCCTGCCCAGTGGTTCCTGGGCCATGTGGGAAGCTAATTGAACTCAGGGCACCATTTTAATGATCCCTTCATATTTTGGAGGCCACGAGTCCATGGACTTGGGCGTCCCCCTGCCCCCTCACAGCGCACACTTGAAGGCGTGCAGCAAACCACAATTGGCCCCAGGGGGAGAACATGGAGCATGCAGAGGGAGCAGAAAGGGGAGGAATTTGGGGCCCTGCATTTTGGTTTTACACCACACTTACTCTCTGCCTTTTCTCCTCTTGCAATCACCCAAAGCAGATTACAAGCTTTTCCTCCTCTCCTTTGTGAGGAAGGTGAGATAGGGAGGGATGGGCCAAGCATCTTCCAGGAGCTGTGCAGATGGGTGGGGCAGCAAATTGCCCCCCTTTGCCTTCCGCTTGGCGCTCCCCCCATCATTCCCCCCTGCCTCCCAGAATACACTCCACTCTCCCTCAGGTCTTCCCTGCCACAGTTCGACTCTTCAGCTACATGGGGATTTTCTTTCATCCATTATTTTCTCCCTGAAAGTAATAGATTCCCACTGAAGTGCAAAATGGAAGGGAAGCTTTCTCAACTTTGCTGGGATGAAGATGTTTGCATTCTCTGCTTCTTGAGCATTACATAAAACAGGGAGGGATTCTCTGATTCATGATGTCAGAATCCCGGAATCTCAATTTGAGAAGAGGAAATAAAACTCGGGGTCGTAGGAAAGATCAATCATTATGAACCTCCCTGTCTTTATTGTCTAACCCAGGTTTCTGTGGTTGACTCACGATAATGCATTAAGGCTAGCAGAGATGAACTCGCTGCAAAAATTCAATACCACTAAAGGGCATTTATAGGTACACAGGTACAGGGCAATCATGACAGAATGCAGAGATTACAATAAGATTCCGAGGTCATCACATACAGAACAGATAAAGAAATGTCAGTCTATCACACTGTACAAGGAGATTACAATATTTATAATTTCGGTGTATTGACATTTTAGTTGAGTAACCAGGACCCATCTCCATGTCTGCTCAGGCATGCAAATTTAAGCTACTGGTAACTATTCATGATATGGTAATACCCCATCTCGAGTGTAAACATTCTGCATGATCAGGGCACATGAAGCCCTCTGGGCCATCAAAAGAGTATTGTAAACTGAATTCCAACACTGACTATTTACAATGGATATTTGGACTAAAATGGCCTGTCTGCTGTAGCCTACAGCTAAAGGTGAGTGAAAGGAGTGGGGAAATGCCATTTTAAACAATGACAGCTTGGTTTTGAGAAGGAAGACATGATTTGATCCCACAATGCAAAGGCACACAGGAGTAATGCTTTTCAGACTGGATTTACAAAATTTTCCCAACAATGACCATCTGGGAATCATCCCAGGTGGAACTTCCCTGTTTTCTCAATCCAGGACCAGCCTCGGGATTCAGCACACCACACACCCAAACTGGGGGGACACAGCAGTGTATTGAAGGAATAAAAATACAGCTGGGGGGCTCATGACCATCCAGGCTGAGTGGATAAATGGGGTCAAAGAAGGGAAGGAACAGGAAGGCAGCTTGGCAGAGGCCACAGCTCAGGGAGTGTGGTCAGCCAGGAACACGCAGATCCCAGAGCTTCTTGGCCCCCTCTGGCAGGAAGCAGGAGACCCCCATCACAGCCTCAGCCCTTCGGACAGAGCATCCAGTTCCCAGGGGTCGTCCTGCAATATGTGAAACAGGGCGGTGCTTCATGACTCTCCAGGGACATAGGGATGCCCCCTGCGATGCAATAAGAAAACGGAGCAACACAAAACAAAAATCCAATCACTAGAAGACACAGGGTTCAGTTAGTCATCAGATCATCCCCATTGTGCCAACACTGTAAAAACTGTCACCCGAGAGAAGCTGTGAGATTGTCCCAGAGGTGGTGTGAAGTCTGGGGCCTACCTGCGCACTGTAGGGACATCTGTGGGAGGTGCACCTGGCCAGGCAGGCAGGACATTGGGCTGGGAAAATCAAGCCCCCGTGCAGGACCCATGGTGATTCCTGGGCCTCCCTTGTCGCCATATCAACCCTCTGTAATTACCCATCATTACTGGGCCATTACGGCCACTCCGCTGGGCAGTTTCTCATGTCCTCAGGAAAACTTTATCTGCTGAAATGTCCCTCTTCTTCCCTCATCATCGACTCCGCTCCAGTGCATGACTTGAAATCTAGAAAACACTCTGTATACACCCTGGAAGTTTGTAGTTTGTGCTGGGAGTGCCCTGTGGGAGGGAGAGTGTGTGAGGTGAGGGGACGGCCTGGGATGTCCCCTGGGATGGATCATGGTGGGAGAGAGGCTCTGAGAGGCTTGACTGGTGTGGGTGGAGAGCTGGTGCATGAGGAGGAGAGAGTGAAAGAAATGGGGAGAGGGATGAAGCTGCAGTGTGCACAATGAGCCCCTGAGCATGTGCAAAGCACAAAGCTTCCCTGGGAGTTAGATGCGCTCTGCTTCCAGCCACTGCTGGAGGTGGGCTAAGGCTGGGACTCGAAAGGAATCTTGGTGTGCCTGAAACACGGAGGGTTTGTGCAAAGGAGGCACGGCAGTTGCTGGACCCGGAGGGAGAACCTCTGAGAGTTCAGAGCTTGTGTTGCCTCATGGAGAAGATCCGGATGGAGGGAGGATTGATTCAAAACAAAAGCCCCTTTCACTACTCTCAGTGAGGGGCTGGGGGATTTTTTTTAAGGTAGGGAAACCTCCTAAAAGCCATGCCGTGTGCGGACACCAACGATTCTGTCAACCGGCAGAGAGACTTCTGGCACCTCATCTTCTTAATATGTCCTCATTTCTAATAGTCTCCCAACATGCAATGTGTAATATCTCTCTAAGACCTCGTTGCCGGGAGAAGTTTCTCTTCTGGGTAATTTTCTTGCAAGCTTCCAGGTCTCACTTGCAATCGGCACAGCAATGGCACTCAATGATCTGTAGGTCCTTGCAATGTCCACGGGGAAAAGCTGCAAACAAGCACACATGTCAGGATATGACTGTCGCTTTGCCATCCCGCCTTTCCCATCTGCTCCTGCCCCACATCTGCATCCATAAACCGCCCAGGGAACAAAACTGCTGCACAGATTCTCGGACTTGGCCCCTTGCTGCGACTGGGCTGCTTTCTGGGACACAGCCAACCTGCATCTCCGTGGCCTTGTCTTCGCTCATTCTTCAGCCCACTTTCTGCCTCAAGGGCTGCGTCACGTCTCCCTGCTGCGCCACAGCATTTGCACGTAGGCCAAAGCCACTAGCAAAAGCAGGTCGGTCACACGGCCTTATTCTTCCCTGGGAGGCTGATCTCAGAGTTCTTCGTTGTTTGGTCTCTGGAATTGTTCTGGAGATCTTTAGAAATTTGGTCATATTTCTTGTGAATGCCCAATATTTGCCATATATTCTATCATGGTTCCCTGTTTGAAGGTTGCGATTTACCCCAAATTTCAAAAACAGATAAAGTTAAGGTGGCCTGGTTTTGCCCAGGCCTCCTTCCCAGACCAGGTGCAGGCATGTTATGGGATGTGGCAGGCAGACAAAGGCAAACCGCCAGCTTGAGTCATGGTGCCAAAGGGGGGGGGCACTGCCTTGCAGGAGGCTGACGTTTGCAGCTGGAGGACCCCTGTCTCAGGGCCAGGATGTGGCAGCCAGAAAGACAACGGGGAAGCCCCCTCCCTGGAGCTTCTCCATGAGCACCAGCATTCATTTATCCAAAGGCCCGAGCATCGGCTGTTCGGTCGAAGTGTGTGCTAGTTCCGTTGTGGGTGCATTCACAACGCGTTGGGGCATGTTGTCCATATGTGTTATTTGTATTTGCGAAGTCACCTCCAGCCCATTGCGACTCCAAGGACAACTTTCCTCCAGGCCTGCCTCTCCTCCACCCTCCCTGGGAGCCCCATTAATCTCACCCCGACTGCGTCTGCGCCTCCGTCCGCCACCTCCTCCTCTGCGTCCCCTTCCTCTTCCCTGTCAATTTTCCCTTTAGAAGGACAGACACTGAGGATGAGACTCAAACACTTTGGCCACCTAAGGAGAAGGAGGGACTCCCTGGAGAAGAGCCTGATGATGGGAAACACGGCCCTGTGAAGAGAGGCTGCGGGAACTGGGTGCATTCAGCCTGGAGAAGGGAAGGCTGAGGGGTGATAGGCGTGAAAGGATGGTTGGAAGCAAGGGAATGAAGAGATTTAAAAGGGTAGCAAAGAAAATTACTTAGCCCAAAGGAGGGGAGGTGCCAAACTCAGAGAGCACAAGGTGCGGGGAAACAGGCATGTAGGCAGGAGGGCCAAATGCTTCCCGATTGTTTATTGACAGGCCGGGCAGAACAAGATGAGCCTGTTGTAGCCCACCAGGGGCAGGGCTGGACAGGGAAGAAGGGCCGGTGCTGGGGCAGCGCGGAGCAGGCGGGCGGAAGGAGAGTAACCCTCAGGGCCCCATTAGCCAATTCGGGGAATGGAGGAGGGAACAAGCGGCCGTGAGCAGGATTCAAAGGGGGGCTGAACATGTGCTCAGGGGAACAGTAGAATTGGGAAGGAAACCATTCCCTTCTGTTCCCTTCATTGCAATAGAGTTTTAAAAAGAACTCTCTTCATGCTTGGAATATTTTTCTGTTCTGACGGAAAGTAAAGAGTGATTATAACAAAATGGAGGCTCATCCAGGATATCTCCTAATTCCCTCATTTTCTCAGTTTGGTGAGTCTCTGTAGGAGGGTACACTGCCAAGGTTATGGCTGTCCTGCAACTGACTCTCACTCCGAAACGAGTGCGATTGGTGATCCAAGTCTGATTGAGCATCCGGCAGCAGAGACATCTAGAACCTCAGGAAGGCTTCAAAAGGGGGTTTTCTCAGGTAGGGTAAACCTGGTAAGATGCATCTATATTTAGGAAACAAAACTTTCTTTCTCACCCGTGGGAAAGGGAATGGGGAGTAAAGTATTTGGGGGGAGGTCAGACTGGATGGCCCAGGAAGCCCTTCCTGACCCGTTCTGTTTCTATAGGGGTAAAGGGACCAAGAAAAATGCCTTCCCTGCAAGTTCCTGGGGACAATTTTGAGGTTCTGGGATAGGTCTTGGCTTGGGATGGCTGGAAAAGGGAAAATGGAAAACTACTGTGTATTTGCATGTGTGTTTGATAGGAATCCCACCTAAATAAATGGGGGTGGGGGATAATTGTTGTTGTTGCTGCTGTTAATCATGGTTAATACGGAGTTCTTGCAGATTAGACGTAAAGTGTGGGGCCTTTCAGGGAAGAACTCAAACTCCCTGGAGGTGCAGTCGAAGTGAGGTTAGCAGGTTGTTTTTGGAGAAGGAACTAGAATTAGGAATTGCACTTTGGGCCAAGAAAGGTGAAAACTGCATCTGAGGGACTGGAGAGGCAAATGAATTCAGGAAATCCAGCCCATCAGATATTACTGGAGGAAGTTTGTGAAAGAAGGCATGGTAGGAGAGAAGGAAGGGGATTTGTTCAGGAGGAAACACGTGCAAAGGGACAGTGCTGTGTGCTCTGGTTTTGCACTAGTGGAAGAGGTTTTCAATTTCATGGTTTGGACTGGGATTTTGTAGATGCTGCAAGTAGAAAGAGGCAAGTGAGCAGATGGATTGTGGCAAGGAAGGAAAAGGGAGGGGGGAATCCTGCTTATGCTGAAGGGATTCCCAGGGAAAGAAATGGGAAAAAAGGAAGGAAAACTAAAGCAAAGACGCAGAAGGGAAGGGTTTTCTTGTATGAGTTGAGGAGGTTTTTGGAAAAATAGTGGAATTTGGATGGTTGTGTTTAGCAAGCAGCCTGAAGGGTGGCAGGCTGGAGTTCAACGAGTGAAGACGGCCCCTGGGGCAGCGAAGGGGGGGTGGGGGGCCCCCCGAGAGCTCAGGCCTGGCCACTTCCCTCGTGGTTTTCCCTTGGCTGATCTGGTCTCTCTGCCTGTTGGACCTGCAGGTGTTTGGTACGTGGGGCAGAAAGGGAAAAGGCAAATTGTGCTGGGGGCCAGTGGGGATGCGAGTCTGTGAGGTGCTGCATGTTGCAGGAATTCCTTGCTTCAAGGGGGGCATGGAGCTGGGTGTGTGAGTGGCTGTTTGAGAGTTTTGGATGGATGGCGGGTGAGTGTTTTCGTACAAAAGGGGAAATAGGTGTAAGAAATGAAGCTGCTCCAGTTTTTCATGGAAGCACAAACTGGAGGAGCTGACAGGGGCCCCAGAGGCCCTGGAGTGCAACCGCCTGCTGTTGCCGGGTGCCGTGGAGCACACTGCATTTGGGTAAAGAAAAGAGGGAAGAAGCGACAAAGGAGAAGAGGGTTGGTGTGCCTCCCTTGCTGAGAGCACTCCATCATTTAGGGAATGCGGCTGCAGCTTTTTCTGGATTTGCTCTGGCCAACTGGATACAGGGAAACGTGTGCTGGAAGTTATGGACTTCCTGACTCTGTGGGCTCGGCCATCCCCACACAGCCAAGAAGGGGAAATGCTCTGGCAGAAGGGACCACCATTTTGTGAGTGCTGCAGAGGGAGCGCACACACAGGAGCCTCTGAGCATGTGCAGAGTTCAAAGGGCTTTGGGAAGTTGGGGCAGTGCTGCTTCCCGTCATGAGTTGGGGGCAGGCTTGCATTGGTTTTCTGGATGGGATCTGGAGTGTTTAGAAAACTCTACAAGAAAATATTGGGGTGTTTGAAACTGAAGGGAGGGGACAATAAGGTATTGCAGCTGAGGTGAGAGGTTCTTTGAGTGGTCAAAGCCTTGATTGTCTCAGGAAAAATTCTGCATGGGGAGGGATTGGGTTGAAACAAAGGATCCTTGAGCACTTCAATGGGGAGGCCGGGGGGGGGGGGAATATGTTTAAGGGAAGGAAACCTAGAAACGGAGCTGTGGGAATGCATTAACTGTTTGTTTTGACTACCAGGAGTTTTGTGTGGAAGAGGGAGGGGAATGTGTTCTGAATTTATTTATTTATTTATTTACTAAAAGCATTTTTATGCCGCCCCCTATGCAAAAAGCCTCAGGGTGGCTTACAAAGCAAATAAACAAATATTGAATAAAGTTTTAAAATCCGGATACATCTCGGCAGGTGTATAATAAATAAATCACAACAATAATTAACAGTTAAAAAATCATTTCAATAAAAAGTCTTGGCCTGGCACCAAAAAGCAAATCAGGACGGCGCCAGGCAGACCTCTCTGGGAGGGCATGGCATAGGTGGGGCGCCACCGCAGAGAAGGCCCTCCTCCGGGTACACCATGTAGGCTGTGCCACAACACCGAGTGCAGGAAGAGAGTACTGGTTGGAACTGGGGCGGCTTGGTTGGGTGTGTGCATGTGCAGGGTGCACATTGGGGGGGGGGTTCTTTTCAGAAACCCCAAGGAGACTAAGGAAAGAGAGTGATGGAGGGTGCTTTCTACAAGAAAGGAATACTGATGGTGCTAAGGAGAGTTTTCCTTACAGTAACCTAATGTTTGTGGACCTGAGGGGGGGGGCTAAGCCTATTTGCTGGCCCCAGGAAAAGGCAAGGTTTTTAAAATATTCCTTGCTGAGAGCATAAGAAGTCATATTCATCAGGATGCACAAGCATTGATTGTTTGATTGTAAAGGGTACTAGCTCAAATTGCATATACAGGCAATGGATTGGGGACACGTGTGTAATTATGTGTGTGGGGGAGGGGGTACCGTCTCTGCTAGAATTTGTGTGATACCACGTTCCCACTGGACAAAGGCCATCAGAAGGCACATGTTGCTTTAACCAAGGGAAGCAGTGGGTTTGAAGCAGGCACATTCAACAAGGAGCTTCTCTTGTGTACATTTCTGGCATGGGTTGGATTTGATTTCAACATCTCAGACATTTTTCTTGAGACTGTGCTGAACAAACGTGGCGGGGGGCAGGGGGCAACCAGGCTTGAAAAGGGACAAAGATTTCTCAGCTTTCTCTCCAAGCCAACGTGGTAAACCAATGTCTGTGAAGAAATGTAAAAGGTTTTTTTTTTCGAATTCACCTGTTTTGTGATCTTTACTTTCCAAGCACGAGATGAACTGGAACTGCCAAGACTGAATCCTGTGCTCTGCCTTGCTCTTTGCATCCTCCACGAAGAAGCAAAGGACTAACCAGGCAAACCGTGAGAGACAAGTCCTAAGGCCAAGTGGACAGCTGAGGCCAGAAGTAGAGGGAAGCCTAGACAACGAAATCTCACAGGATCGCCTCAAAGGGCAAAGCAGAAAACTGAACTGGACATGGGGCCATGCCTCATCTCACACGCTCCCACCTTGTGAAGCAGGCTAGCCCAAGGCTCTTGACCAAAAGGGATGGTGGCCTTGGACAGGGTATTCCTCATTGTGGGGGTCTCAGCCCCAGTGAGGATGAGATCTTTAGGTCAACGGATCAAAAGCAGGGGCCTAGGGAGCAAAGGAACCAGCCCTCAAAATAGATAGGGCAACTGCGCTGCAAAAGTGCGGGGGAGCAGGTGGAAGGTGAGCGCTGGCTGGCACTGAGTTCCCTGCAGCCAAAGGAGGGGGAAAGACAGCCCCCACCTGAGCTGCCTGGATAGAAGCTGCTTCCTGAGGAAGAGGAAGTACCAGGAGTTATCTGAACTGGCTCATTTGTTCGGTTGCTCACAAAAAGGGGGGAACTGTTGGAGAAATAAGAAAATCCTGGCAGAGGGGGGTTGCCCATATGCACCGCTGTGCTAAGGTCACATCTCTGTTGCTACTGGCTGTTGATTCAAGAGAATGGGAATCGGTGGCTTGTATAGGGGCAGCTGGGGCCATTGTTTTGCTGATCAGGTAGGGCAGGTAAAGCTGCGGGATAGACAGCCTTGCAATCGCCCTCATTTGCATACCAAAACACACGGTGACCCCTGTGCCTCAGTGGCATTTTACAGCTGGGCTACAGTGGAAGCAGGGATAGAGCAAGTGCAGGCGGCTGATCCAGGTTGGAGGCCGTGCAGCAAGACCTCCAGGATGCCCACTGAGGCTTGTTGGCAAAGGAAGATGAGGGGGAATTCATTTTGGACATCAAAGGCCCCGTCAGGTCATTGAGGAGCATTTTGGATATGAGAGAGCAGGAAATTGGGGGATGAACCGGGAGATGAGGACTGCTCCAGGCAGTCGAAAGGGGCTTGGAGAGAGAACCTCTTTTCAAAGGTTAGAGGATCCATGGTGAGAGGGGAGAGAATTGAGGAAGGAAGCTAAATGTGCAAAATGGGGATGCACCAGGGATTGTTTCAGGTGGACCACAAAGGTGAATGAGGGTGTGCTCAGGGCTCCAGTTTGGGGAGAATGGAGTCCTTTACTGGTTCACATGACTGGGTGGAAGCGAGATATATCTCAGATCACAAGAGGAGGCCCAGTGGATACTGGAAAGCAGTCATGCTACACTGGGTTGGCACCTGTGTATGTGAGGATGTGTGTGCAACCCTTCCTGGATATTTTTTCTTGAAAATGGGGGTGTGGGGAGATTCCCCAGGTATCCAAAGAAGGTGCAGGAGTGGCAGTAGGAATAATAAAATTGGGGGATGTGCCCTACTAGGGTCACTCATGATTCCCAGAGGCGTGCCAGACATACAGGTAACTCAAGAACGCTGTGAGGAAGAGGAACTAACAATCCCAACCAAAGGAGGGGTGAATGGGATTGGCAATGCCTCTTTTTCAGTATCCACGCATGTATATTTAGCACATCTTCAGGTGGAAACGGCCTGTGCAATAGCAGCTCTTGGAAATGCTGCTATGCACGCACTAGGAAAAGGGCTGGAGAGAGGCAGTAAAGGGAGGCATAAACACCACAAAACAGGGTGGCTCTGAATTGTGTTCCAGCACCCAGGGAGGGGCCTGTGGGGTGATTGGGCACCTCCGCAAGATGGATTTAAACACAACAGGTGTCAATGAAGACCTAAGAGCCATCCAACCGGTAATGCCAGGGATCAAAATAAGGCAGGAATCAGGAATAGAATGGCTGACATAATGGCTCCCCAACTTGAGGTGGTTGGAAGACGTGTTTTCATACTGTGGATAACGGTGATAAAAATAATCTGCATTTGCCTACATTGTATGTTGGTCTGCCCCCCATGTAACAAGTGGATGCATTTGGGAGAAACAGTACAGACAAGGAGGAAATGATTAGGATGATGATATCAAGATTTAACTATTAGGAATTGTTGTTTCAAATCTGGGACGGAAGGAAAGAAAAGGGAGGAGTAGATAGGTCTGAAAGGATGATTTGAAAAAAGGGAATAGAGAGAAATAAAAAGATAAAATTACGTAGCCCAAAGGAGGGGAGGGGCCAAACTCAGAGAGCACAGGGTCTGGGGAAACAGGCATGAAGGCATGTGGGCCAAATGCTTCCCGATTGTTTATTGACAAGCTGGGCAGAACAAAATGAGCCTCTTGTCGCCCACCAGGGGCAGGGCTGGATGGGGAAGAAGGGCCGGTGCTGGGGCAGCGTGGAGCAGGCGGGCAGAAAGAGTGGAACTGTCAGTGTCCCATTAGCCACTTCAGGGAACGGAGGAGTGAGCAAGGGGCCGGGAGCAGGGTTCAAAGCGGGGTGTGAACATGCGCTCAGGGGAACGGAAGAATTGGGAAGGAAACCATTCTCTTCTGCTCCCTTCATTGCAATAAAGGTTTAAAAAGAACTCTCTGCATTCCTGGAATATTTTTCTCTTCCGACGGAAAGGAGGGTGTTCATAACTATGGGGATGATTTGAAGACCTGCTGAATCTTTTGTTTTTTAGTGATGAGATCTTTGTTTTGTGTCGCTCTGTTTTCTCACGGCCACGAAGAGGGCATCCCTGTGTCCCTGGAGATTCAGGAGGAACTTTTCCATTTGGCACATTGCAGGAAAAGCCCTAGGAGCTCGAAGATCTGTATGGAGAGCTGAGGCTGGGATAATGTGTCTGCTGCTTCCTTCCCAAGGGGCCAACCAACCCTGCAGGCCGTGTGTTCCTGGCTGGCCACAGGCCCTGAGCTTTGGCTGCGGCCAAGCACCCTTCCCTTCCCATCCCGTCTTGGACCCTCGTTTATCCTCTCAGCCTGGATGCTCACAGGCCCTCCACCTCTATTTTTATCCCTGAATAGACGGCTCCTTTCCCTCAGCTTGGGTGTCTGATGTGCTGAGTCCCGACACTGGTCCTGGATTGAGGGAACAGGGAAGATCCACCTGGGATGCTCCCAAGGTGGTCATGCAAGAGAGAATCCAGGCCTGCTTTATGTAATGCTCAAGAAGCAGAGAAGGCAAGCATCTTCATCCCGGCCAAGTAGGAAATGCTCCCCTTCCATTTTGCACTTCAGTGGGAACCTATCGCTTGCAGGGAGAAAATAATGGATGAACCCCCCTCACCCAAGATGAAGAGTCGAACTGTAGCAGGAAGTCCTGTGGGAGACCGGAGTGTCTTCTGAGAGGCAGGGGGGAATTGGAGGGGCAAATGCCCAGCGGGAGGCCTGGACATGCGAGTTCCAGCTCCCCCATCCTCACAGGTCCCGGCAGATGCTTGTCAATCACTCCCTCGGAGCACACGTCCCTCAGAGGTTAGAAGGAGTGGTTGACAAACTTGGAAGCTTTGTTGGATGTTTGCAATAAAAGAACAGGCAGAGAATGGATGCGGTATAAACACAAAATGCTGAGCCCCAAATTCCTCCCCTTTCTGCTCGCTCTGCGGGCTCCATTTTCTCCCAATGTGGTCAATTGTGGGCTGCTCCACTCCTTCAAGTGTGCCCTGTGAGGGGCAGGGGGACCCCCAAGGACATGGATCCCTGGCCTCCAAAATATGGGGGATCATGGAAATGGTGCACTGAATTCAGTGGGCCAGTTGCTTCCCACATGGCCCAGGAATTGCGGGGTAGGGGCTGAAGCAACTGCCCCAGCCATGTGGCCGCTTTCCCATAAGGAGTCCAAGTTGGAAGCAAGACCAAGGTTGCTCATAAGGGGGAGTCTGGCTAGACTTCTGTTCCAAAAACAGCAACCTCCACCCTCAGGGGAGTTTCCCTGCTGACTCTGAGTGAAGCCAGAGCATTCAGGGCTGGGAACAGACTTCCTCAACCCTTCCCCATGTGGAGCAAGACATTCCCATCTGAGCATCTTTCTCTTCCAGCTCTCAGGAGCAACTAGGGGCCTCCCAGCAGCTCTCTCAGGATGCCTCTGCTGCTGCGCTCTTGCAGCAAAGCCGGCTTGGGAGCACATCCCAGGGAGCCCTCCCAGTACAAGTATCAAAGGGAAGGGATCCACAATTCCGGACGGTTCTTCTGCAAGGAACTCTCCAACCGCAAGGATCCCCACCCTGGAAAAGGAGCTGGAGGGATTTCCATGCTGCATTACCAGCACCCTGTCAAGTTCTGGGCAAATGTTATTTGTCTGCTCACACTTCAAAATAATGAGTGAAAATGTGAAAGACTGAAAACAAAAACTATTTATAGAAACAAAAAAAAAAAAAAACACAGAACAAGATGCTTCTCTAAGGATGTTCACAAGGAAAGATTCCTTGCCTGCTGGTTCCCCAGGGATAAAATGGAGCTTTTATTTTACCCAACTCCCAAAAAGGGCAAAGCTTGATTTTTTATCTAATTTTTTCAATCTGATACTGCCCATATGGCCAAACTGGATTGCCGGCATGTTCAGAAAAGTTGGAGTTTTGAGCTTTTGATGAAGAAAACATGTAGCATTTTATTCTTTGCTTTTCATCATGAGATGCTCGTTGGTATTCAGGTCAGGCCTCCATAGAATGATGTAGCACTTGGGCAGGAAGATGCAGCCCAGCAGCCCAGCACTGGAGGCCAAGGTGGAGAAGACCTGGACGGCCACCATGTACTTGCCCCTGGTGCTCAGGTAGGTGGGCACGAAGGACGCCCAGACGCTGCAGAAGACCAGCATGCTGAAGGTGATCAGCCTGGCCTCGTTGAAGGCCCCGGGCAGCTTCCTGGCCAGGAAGGCCACCGTGAAGCAGACGGCAGCCAGGAAGCCCATGTAGCCGAGGGCAGCATAGAACATGGCCACAGAGCCTTTGTTGCACTGCAGGACGATCTGCCCAGCCTGGGAGTACATGTCAGAGTCTGGGAATGGGGGAGCAGTCCCCAGCCAGATGGCGGAGAGGACCGCTTGGACACTGGAGCAGCAGATGACAATGGAGTTGGCCAAAGTCCTCCCCAACCAGTTCCTTGCCCTGTTGCCTGGCTTGGTGGCCAGGAAGGCCAGCACCACAGTGACGGTTTTGGCCAGGAGGGAAGGGATGACCACTGAGAAGATGATGCTGAAGGCTCCTTGTCGCAGCAGGCAGGTGATGCTTCTTGGCTGGCCAATGAAGAGGAAAGAGGACAAAAAGCAAAGCAGGAGGGAGACAAGCAGAATGTAGGAGAGGTCTCTGTTGTTGGCCTTGACTACTGGAGTCTCTTGGAATTTCCTGAAGATCCCCAGTATGCCTCCTGCGGCAATGGAGAAGAGTAGGGCCATGCCAGTGAGGAAGGACCCCAAATATTCTTCATAGGAGAGGAAGGTGATGACCTTGGGGATGCACTGAACCCGGGCATCTTTTGGATGCTGATCTCCCGGACACCTCAGTCAATGCTCTGCATCTGTCGAAAGCAAGAGAAACGGCACGTTGAATTGTGTTCCCGCCTCTGCTCTTAATGTTTTTTCAGTAGTGTTCTTTTTCTTATTACTAGTATTGCAAATTGCAGCATCCCAAAACACCCCAAAAGTACTTGGACAGGGGAAAGCCCCAAAAGTAGTTGGCCAGAGGGAGACCACATAGGGAAAACACCAGTTATACTGACCCAGAAGGGAGAGCAGATGAGACAAAAATGAAAAGATAACACTCTAACCACACCTCTAACACAGTAAACAAAGAGACAGTGGAAACTTGTACTAGCCGGCGTGAAAGTTGCAAATGTGCTGTGAGTACGAACATGGTAAGCCTGTGTGAATCTCAAGCAGATAGGAGATAGACTTGGGAAACGTCTGGTCCTTGACAGATGAAAGGACTCTTTCTTCAGGATGGGAGGGTGTGCATGCATGGATGCATCGATGTATTAGATGTGCATCAGGTGATCTAATTGGTTTCCTAGCGTATAAAATGCATTTGCTGGGGTGCAACTTTTGAGACACCGCTTTGGGCTGAAAGTCCCCTTTTGTCTCCCTGTATTCTATAGTGCACTAGAATAAAGCTGGTTTTGGCTCCAAGTCTCGTCTCAGGCTCTGTGTGGCTTCAGGTCTGGGGTCCACCCAGGTTTGCCCTGGCTGTTGACTGGCTGAGTCTGGTAACACTAGTACTGATATTAGCTGTGGTTGTCCCGGTAGGGGCGTGACTCTTGTGTGAGAGGCAACATGGAGCGCTTTCCTGCTAAGCATGGCTTGCTGAGCCACTGCATTCTCCAACGTCAGCAAAGCTCCTCAGATGCCCTATCAGGGCAGCCCACAGCCTGGGAGGCACATTGGCGAGTGGACTAGAGTGTGAGGCCGTAATTTTTTTCTTGCAATCATGAATCAATTCATGCACCGGAAACTGTCCATCCCTTGCACGGTGTGAACTTCCAAGGGTGAAGTGTGGGGGACACGTCTTTGGCTGGAAGTTCAGAAAGGCTGTGCAGTCTGGGGGTCAGATCCCTGGATCATCCACTGCCCCACCACAACCCCACATGGAGAGTGGCATTTCCCCCCATTGGTGCTCAGACTTCAGTGGGAGAGGATTGGGAATGGTTTAAATGGATACCCTGCAGAGTTTGACTCGTTTTGCATGGTCCCTCTCAGACTGCTGTCTTGCACATCATGGTTGTGCATGGCACACAGCGCCGTCCCTTCTTTCTGCAGCTGCAGATTTGCTCTTGCAAGCGTGCTCAGGGCAAGGGGAAGCTGCATGTGCAGTGACAGGTCAAGGAAATGAAGACGGCCCCCAACAAGCATTCACAGTTCAGGCCATGCAAGCAGCCTTCCCTTGGCAAGGTCGCTGCACTCGTGCCAAAGTGGAAGGATTTGATGCAAGGTTGCACCTCTCTGCTGGGATTCCCCAGCTGCATTACTAATCCCAGCCCTAACTCCCATCGATAGTCAGTGAATAAATGGAAAGGGGTGCTGCTCTCCCACCCAGGACTCATCCAGTCTGAGCCCCAGTCCCGCAAGATTCATTCAGCCTGACACTGGGGAAGAACCCACCACAAGAGCATGCAAGCCACTCTGGATTCCTTCCTGAAAGTGTTTCTAAGATTCCAGCTGTGCACCTTGGGAAGTCCATCATTGCCTCCCCAGCCCCCATCCAGCCCATCTTCTGCCACAAGCTCTCCAACAAGGCACTTTGCCAGTGCCGACAGCCCTTTCATCTCCGCTCTGCTCAGTGGAGACAGTCACCCCTCCATGAGTTGAGCAGAGGGACAATCAGGGCAGCCTGAGGAACTGAATCCCATTGTTCGCTCAGCCACCCCTTTCACTCCCCCAGGTGAGGGGTGGCTGGAGAAGCACCAAAATTGGACATTGATATGGGGGCAGCAGCAGCAACCTGATTTGTCTTCTATGCCCCTCCCCACTGAGTAGCTGCATCAGCTCCTTCACTGCCATGAAATTCCACACCTGGCAGCACTTTCCTGACTGGGAGCAAACCTGGCAGTCCTGATGCTGGTTCAGACACAGCCACAGAGTCACTGGGTGCCTGTGATCCACGCTGTGGCTCTCAGCCCAGCCTGCCTCTCAGGGTTCTTATGAGAACAGCCCTGAGCGATGGAGGAGAATAAGAGAAACAGGACTTATTCCTAACACAATCCTCTGGGCCCATCAACCATTCCTGGCATCCTCCTTGGTGACACTGCCAACAAGAGGAGAAATCCTCATTCCGCTCTCCAGATGAGGCCGCAGAAGCTCCGAAAGCTCAAGAATATTCCATCTCTGCAAGCCACACAGGTCTCCTTCAGGGAGCCACAAAAGGGGGGACTTGGTTTCCATGTAAGAGGAGGGGAATGACTGCACAATATGTTTGGCATCACATGCCAGGACTTCATGGGGGGCACTAAGGTGGGAGAGGAAGGTTTGCTTAAAAGCACCACTGATGGGAAGGGAGGGAGTTTTCTGGAGAGATGGAGAAGACAAGGAGCAATGCAAGCTAATCTCAGGGTTGGATCCTTCCGGGCACTGCCCCTCCCTCTGCACTCACCCACCTTCCCAAGTGGAGATGGTCCCTTCCGCACATGGAGCGCAGTCATAGCAGCACACGGGCTCTCCTTCCCAAGGCACCTTGAAGAATCCGGGGCGGCATCTCTCCACGCACCTGGCCTGGGGAAGCGGCTTAGCGAGAGGGAAGGAGTGTCAGGGCAAAAGACTTGGGTGCTGATTCAGTGGATGGGGAGACAGAGCTGGAGAGGCTGGAGAGGAGGTATGGGATTTCAGCAAGTTCCATTTCTGAACCCAGCCCGTGAAGCTGGAGCACCTGGACATCCCTCCAAAGGAATGTCCCCTTTTACATCTCATGCTTTGTATTAATGTCTTAAATGGCTGAACATCTGATGAGCCAGAATGTTAGCAAAGGGAAGGGAAATGGAAACAATGGAATGACAGGGATGGTTTTCTTCACCTGATCTTGCCATCGGGGCCACACAATGGGATCTCGGTGGATGGTGAATTTCGGTCTAGGCAAGCCTTGTCTTTCCAGACTGCCAACTTTCACATTTACAGCAGTCCAGTTGGGAAACCGCACCCAATTCACGAGGTCCAGGTTGGCTGCCAACTCTCCGTTCTCATCCAAATACACCCCATCAATGGAATGATTGTGGAACTGGGAGTCTCTCAGGAAAGGGTGGAGCTGGAGGAACAGAGAAAGAAGCATTATTTGAGAAGGCACATCTCATATCACCAAGGTTTTGCTAAGAGCTGGTGCCTCTTTAATTTGGCTCAGTGTCACTCTTATAATGGTGAAGGCTCTGATTTCAGTTCTGGATACCCATCATGTACTTTGGTCTTTAGGAGGCAGTGCTATAAGCATTTTAACTTAAGGAAGAGTGAGGGCAGCTCCTCTGAAGGCAACATTTCAGGCATCCTCATGAGCAGCAAATGGACGTTTCTGCTCCAGAGCTTTAGAAGGCAACATCGGAGAGCTTTTTATTCTGCTCAAAAGGATTTCTTCCTGAGGAGATTCCCAGGAATCCCACCACAGGAGATTTGGAAGGGGTCGAGAAGAGCTTCTCATCCTTAGAACCCTTAATTCCGATCAGGCAGTCCTGAAGGATCCATCAGAGGTAGTGGCCTTGCCCTGTGATGACCCACCCAGTGAAGGAAGAGTGCTGTGATTCCCCATCAGCCGTTCATTTCTGGGCTGATCACGCTCAGTTGTCCCTGTCTCTCCCCGTGCGCCTGAGTTTCAGGCCACGTGTCATCCTTGCTGTCCTCCTCTGGAGGCCTTCCTGTTCCTCCTTCTGAGCTCTTGTGCATTTAATGTCTGTCAACGGTGGCACTATAAGGAACACCTGGGATCTGCAGGTCTCATCCGCATTGCCTGCACTTCCCGTCAAGTCATCCATGATATGTGTTTTTCCCCGTCTCCTGCACTATGCATCCCGTTGCCACTGTGCTCCCTGATCTCAGACTTCCCCTTGCCTTGTGGTGCCCACTCACTGCTCTGGCACTTTCAGATTGCCTCCAAGATGGCCACCCGCCTGCCCTTGCTGCACCTGGCTGCCTCTCTCACCTTAGGCAGAACACCAGGCATGACATGGAGGTTGCAGGCCACTATCAGGTGGAAAGGTTCCAGGTCCATATTCCCTGACTCTGGAGTCTACCTTTCCCCCCAGATTGTGACATTGTGGCCTTTCTTCTCCCCTCCCTGAAGGTGATCAGCGTGGTCCCTGATCCTCTTCCCCGATCTCCTCTTCCAGTCCATGTCAGCTCACTCGCTGGGACCGTGCTTGCTGACATAGGTCCCCCCTTGGAAGTGGGGCACCATTCCCTGCCCCTCCCAGCCAGGAACCTGCATGTATCCTGCGGTGAGGAATGCACACACAACGAAGGGAGGACTGTTCAGCTGGCATTCCAGGTCACACACGGATTGCCTTGTATGCCCAACTTTACAAGGCAGCAAGTCCTATTATTCCCAGGTCAAGGAATGTGAGCTAGGACCTGTGCAGTCCTTGTACAGACTTGAATGCATAGACATTGCCTCAGTGTGACTCAAAGCAACTCCACCGGCCAGGAGCAGCTGGACTCAGTCCTAGGAACCCAGGAGGGGGTGCCAACAGAGGGACCAGAACAGAGAGTGTTCTCACACTGTAAGTATATCAGCTAGGATCATGTAGATTTGAGAGAATACCTGCCATGGAGGAATCCGCTGTCCCTCTGGCCCGCCTCCACGCTCCTTGTTCTTCCTCCTGGATCTGGAGGAAAGCGCCGCATCCACAGCACGGGCCACGGCCTGGATGGTGCTGGAAGAGAAGAAGCTGTCCAGAGAGAGGGTTCGCTCCTTGTTCTTCCTCCTGAATCTGGAGGAAAGAGTTGCATCCATGGCATGGGCCACGGCCTGGACGGTGCTGGAAGAGAAGAAGCTGTCCAGAGAGAGGGTTCGCTCCTTGTCCACTTGGGGCAGGCCCTCCGGTTCCTCCTCCTCTCTGCATCTCAGCCACTCTTTCAGTGACAGAGCATGGTTTGAATACGAACACTTGAAAGCTGTCTTCACAAATGAACGCATACTTGCATACAAATTTGGAAAACCATCCAAGTTGGCCCTTTTACTTTTTGTGGGAAGGAAGGAAAAACATGTATACACTTGCTGGAATATTGTTGCACCTTCTGCAGAAGCTAAAGTCAGGGTAAAGTCGCACATAGTTGTGGTGATCCAGACTTTTCCATTAACAGGTTGCATGAACTTTTGAATAAGCAATTCAACAATTACTATTCCATAGAAAAAGAAATCCATCTCTTCAAAATAAATGAAGACATTGATTTCTACAACAATTTTCCATGACTGCCACCCAGCTGGTGCATTACGTGATTTCATTTCTGAGTTGCTGTGTGAAAAAACCACGCAAATGCCATTCCTGAGGAGCTCCGGTTTCAGGATCCTCATGAACTTGTCTCCCTGCTCAGTGTCCAGGGAGAAGAGCCCCACCATCGTCCACCGGAAGTGCAGCAGCAGCCGGACGATCCCTGGGTACTGGAGACCTTCTTCCGGGATCATCCTGTACAAGGGGGGGGACTGGCTTTTGTCTCCCCCGACCTGACCGGTGAAAGCATAAGTGACCTGCAAGAGAAAGGAGGAGAGACGCTGATGGATTGCTTCATCTCAGCACGAGATCAAAAGGGACGGATAAGGCCGCACGCAGCCCCTGCCAGCCCTCTTGGCTCGGGCCTCTTGGAGAGCAGCAGAGGCAGTGGCTGGGAGCGAGGCTGAGAGGGCAGGGGACGGGCAAAGGCCAGGCAGTGGCTGGGCAGCGGAGCAGGGGTCCAGGGGCAGAGGGGGGAAGGGGGGGCAGAGAGGCCAGAGCAGCCGGGAGGGTGGGGGGCGTCCCTGGTCTGCCTCCCTTGGCTTTGGCACGGGCTGTCGACAGACTCCCTTCCCTGAGACACAAAGGTTTGATTGTTTGTTTGTTCATTTTGTTTGTGCTGTGCTGTGCTTTGTTTTTCTTCAAATTTAAAATTAAATTTATTTTCTCCTTGTGTGCGTTTGCAAGTGGGTTTCTGTCGGGAGAACTGGGCGAGTGGGAGTAACTGCAGGGCAGACAAGGCGGGGGCCAAGGCCAGGTCTCGGAAGGGATCCCAATGGCAGGGCAGGAGGTGGCCTTGGCGAGTCCCGGGGGTTGCTGTCCGCGAGAGCCACGATGTGTCCGCCCTCCTCCCCCAGGAGAGGCAGGGATACATTCGCCCTCGGTGCAAGATGGGGACCATGCCAGAGGAGGAGGAGAGGGGCGTGCGGGCCGAGAGCTCCCCAGGCCCCCCGGAGCAGCCCCCCCTGGACAGAGGGCTGAGGGAGAAGCCACGGAAGGAGCAGCCGAGGAGACATGGAGGCACGTCACCCGCAGGAGGGAGAGGCCAGCACGGCCCCCTCCTCCTCCTGCACCCATCTGGAGCTGGGAAACAGGTTCTCTCCCCTTGGGAGGCTGGGGCTGACCAGGCCTCAGGGGGCCAGCAGGACCCCCAGCCTGGGGAGTCAGGCAACAAGGGGGCCACTGTGGGAGGGGCGAGGGCCAGGGCACAACCACCCACCAGCACCGGGAAGGCACGGCGACGGGTGATTGTTGTCGGGGGGTCTGAGACTGAGGGGCACTATAGTTGGGAGACTCACTTGGCAGTGACAGCCAGGTCATGTCGCTTGCTAGATGCTATGGAGGGAGGGCTTTTCACACAGATGGTCCCATAAATAAAAATTTAGTGTCAAAGAGATTCTCCCAGCATATGCAGTTCAAGTTAAAACAGATTTGAACTGCTCAATATCAGAGAAAGCCAACCAGATGAACTGTGGGAGGAAATAAAAACAACCATCACTGAAGCTGCCAGAAACATAGTCAAAACAAGAAACCAATGAAATCTGCAAGGAGGATATCTGAAGGACCCCTGGCCCCAGCCTGCTCCGCTGCAGGAATCCTCAACGTGTTGGTATTGGTTGGGCCCCCACACCAAAAGTCTTTTAAATAATGTCACTTGCTGTGCTGCCTTCTCTCTCACGGTCAGAGAAGGAAAAGAGGGACCTTTACTTCATCCTCAGTATTAACAGTAGTAGATGGGGGCCTTGTTTGGGGCCTGGAGGGCCTGAACAATTTTCCTCATGGGACTGTGTAGGATCCTATGTTGTCCTGGGACGGAGATCATGCTGGCCAATTATTAGGGAATCTTTCCCTTTCTCTACATGGCAACTCATATCGCTTTTCCCAAGCTTCCCACCTGCGGGATTTTGAAGATGCCCAGCATGTTGGAAAGCTGCCTGGAGCTGTCCGAGTCAGATTCTTCAAGGACAGCCAGCAGGTGATCTCGCCTGCCACACTTGTAGTTGGGAATGTGGTCCTGAGCGGTCGAGAGCAGGTCTATGGCCGCGTCGGATGTCAGTCTGGCATCGTGAAGGGTGTCATAGATGCTGTAGCCGAGGTTGAGGTTGGGCAAGAGGCTGGGATTCTGGTTGACCTCCTGGATGGCAAACAGGAAGGAGAGGATCTTCCAGTATTCTGTTGAGAATGTCCTGGAAAGGAAAAAAAAGCAGGGGAAGTCTCACCCAGCCATCCCTGCTCATGGATCCTTCCGGTGCCATTTGAGACTGCATCCTCCTTCACCAGCATCCACATGCTTAGCTTCTTCCCAACCCAGAGCCAGAGCCCAACTGCCGATTCCTTCAGGACTTCTGATGGGATTCCTGCGGCCTTTTCCCCATTTTACTCGAAGTCCTTCCCCGAAGACAAGACACCTGCGGGCAAGGTGCCCATCCCAGGCACGAACCCAGGAGGGCAGACATTCCCACTGATGGGGATGGGAAGGCAGAGGGGTGCAGAGGCAAGGAGGGGGGACATGTTCTGGGCCCATTGCCCCCCATTGCCCTGCTGACCTTTATGCCTGTGAGTTCATCGGCTCTGTCTTCCTGAGGAAGGTGCCAGCTAGAAGAAATCACTCTAGCTTTGTTTGCTACAGCTAGCAGAGCTCCGTGGTTGCCAATGGCTCTCAGCAGTATCAGGTCCAGCAGGCCAGTGACTTACCCAATCTTTCCATTAGAGGCAGGTTGATTGAAAGTGTGTGGTTGAAATGCCCCTTCTGTTGCAGAGATGCTGGCACTGATGACGAAGTCTCCCAGCCCGAGATAATTGCGTGGCTGCAGCTCAGCCCTGTGCCAGCTCCAGGGGCATTTGGGCCCCAGCCTCGCACAGTCCTCTGGGAGGAGCAGCAGTAGCAGGAGGAAGAGGCCCACTCTGCCAGCGCTTGGCACAGCCTCCATCCTGCCTCTTTCAGCCCAGTAGCAGTGCAGTTGGCAGAATTTCCTCCTAAATGCACAAGGAGCCCAGCCAGACAAGGCTCCAGCCGAAGGAAGTGGGAATAAGTGCCTGCACGGCAGACTCCTCTGCAGCCCCAGCCTCTCCCGATCCCTGAACACGACGGCAGGGAAGGAGGCGCCCTCCCCTTTGTGCCTGGATGCCAGACACTCTCTGCCATCTCAGGGGGCCTCAGGGGGTTCAGGGTCATCCTTGAGGTTTGGAAAGAAGAGCAGCAGTGCATGATGATTTCCATAATGATACGGCCTCATGGCTGGGGCACCTCTGCGGCTTCCTGAAAACCTTCCTCACTCCCATGTGCAAGAGAGGCCCGCTCTGAGAATGTGCCCATGCCGCCCATGGGAAGCAAGCAGGACCGAGGGATCTTTCCCTCGTGTGCTTTGCAACTGGCCTTGAACATGTGACCTGCTGCATCCCCCATTTGCTATCCACCCCCCACAATTATTTCCTCTGCAGTGAGAGGCAAAAAGATTTTTATTCTGGATGTTTTGTGCATGCCATATGAGAATGAGAGTGACGGGAACTCCTTGATTAAAGGGGTGCCTGGTGTTTGGTGTGTTAGAGAATTTTAAGAGTTTTGGTAAATGGTGATTTGGTACTTTTTCTACTGGAAAAAAATAAGGGAAGAAATGTGTAACTTTGGAGAAAAGACCAAAAAAAAAAATGAAAAAAGGAATATAATCTACCTAAGAGCACTCCCAGTATTGAAAGAAACGGTAACTGCAGCCTGTTCTCTGGGTTTGTTCCGGCCAACTGAATTCAGGGGGAATTTGTGCTGGAAATTTGGAATTCTTGACTCTGTGGTCCTGGCAATTCCACAGAGCCAAGAAAAGGGGCGATGGTCTTGCAGGAAGATACCACCACTTTGTAAGTACTGCAGAAGCAGCACACAAGAAGCCTCTGAGCATGTACAGAGTTCAAAGAGCTTTGGGAAGTTTGAGCGACTCTGCTTCCAGTCACAGTTTCTAAAAAGAAAGTCTTCGAGTTTCCAGAAGACTCTCAAAAGTAATCTTTACATCGTGGGGGTGGGTGGGGGAGGTTGTGTATCTGACGCAAGGCATTTGAGGTCCTTTGAGTGTTCAAAGCTAGTATTTGCCTCAGGAAAATTTCTTCCTGGAAAGGTTTGAGTTAAAAAAGTCCCTTTAGCACTCTCAATGAGGAGCTAGGGCACTATTTTTTTAGAAAGGGAATCCTTCCAAAAAGCAATGTAGTGAGCATGTGTCTTAATTATTCATCTCTGCCATCAAAAGTTTTTCCCTCTCCAATAACTTACATTTTTCTATTCAACATGATCCGGGTATTATATATGTGAGTGTGTACAAGTTATGCATTCTGAGTGTACCATCTTGTCATTGCTAGGCTACAACTGAATGCCTGGGAGGGAACGGATGAAACTCTGGGGCTGTTCATGTGTGTTTGCGCATGCAGTGGAAAAATTTTCTTTTCAAATCAATGAGGCTACTTTACCCTTGAGTTCAACAAAAAGTTTTGTTTCCTTTTTTCCTTTTGCAATGTTGCCAAATATTAATAATAGTCATATAATTGTAACTGTTGTTACTGTTATTGATGGTACTAGAATTTTTTTTTTCCCTTACAGTAGCCTTATGTTTGTTGGGGACTGAGCCCATTTGCCAGCCCAAGGATGTGGGTAGCTAAAATGGCAAGTTCTCAAAACTTCTTTCCATGAACATAAGCACTCATATGTTCATCTACATGCGCAAGCATTAATTGTTAGATGAAATGTGTGATAGTTCAGGTTTGTTTGTGTTAACAAAGGGTTGGTGCATTTCGTATGTATGTTGGAGAGTGTCATCTCTAATGAGAAATTGTGTAGAACTGTTCTCATTTTCCAGCAGGAAGCATATTTCACTTTAGCCTAGGCAAGCAACAGGTTTGTGCAACACAAGTTCAACAAAGGATTACTTTTGTGAACGTTTTTGCATTGGTTGGATTGATTTCATCAACCCAAACATTTTCTTCTTTAGACTATGCTAAAAAGACTCAAAAAGGACAGTCTTTACATCTTGAGGTTTATCTCTAAACTCATGTGGATCTCTCTGCCACTGCCCCCAACCAGCTTCAGTGAAGAAGTGGAAAAGCCCCCCCCCCTTTTTTTTAATTAACCTTTCCTTTGAGCTGCACCTTTCCAGGTTCCAAACAGCAAAGCTGGCACCCCAGGAAAGAAAAAAGACTCATTTCCTCTACAGCCCTTGAAGGAAAAGCCCTCCATGTCCCATGCTATGCCCTGGCTCCAGGAACTGCAGTGACTGATGGGGATCCATTCCTGTGTTCTGCCTTGCTCCATTGCATCATTCACAGGGAAACAAAGATCTAACCTGGCAGCCCGTGCGATGCAACCTCGGTACAGCTAAGAAGCTTGAGTGAAGCCTAGACAACGAAATCTCGAAGAATTGCCTGAAAGGGCAAGACAAGTGACTGAACTGGACATCAGGCCATTGCCTCATCCCACACTGCTCCCACCTTGCGAAGCAGGATAATTCAAGTTTGCTGCCCAAAAGGGATGGTGGCCACAGGCAGGATATTGCTCATGGTGGGGGCCTCAGCCCAGACGAGGGTGAAATGCTTAAGGATTCAGTGGGTCAGAGGAGGCTGAGGGAGCAAAGGAACCAGGCCTCAAAATTGGGTTGGAAATCTTGGAAGAAGTGAGGGAGCAGGTGAGGATGAGAGCTGGCTGGCACTGAGGCCTTTGCAGCCAAAGGGGGCCAAAAGCAGCATGGACTTTCCCAGGAGGACCCCTAGCATTGGGGTGGCATATCATGTGTTTTGGACTTTTTCTTTCTCTCTTTTTCTTGGCTGCTTCATAATTGTTTCCCATTTTTCCTACCCTTTGAACTCTCTGCAAATACACACTTCTAAACTGTGAGCAATAACTTTCTTGTCACATTAGTTTGGTTTTGAGATGGAAGCTGTTCTATGGGAAAAATACTTGGAACTGGATTTATGCAAACTGACTCACTTGTTTGTGTAAGATAGCGAAGCTAGTAGGAAAGTGGGATTGTTGGGAACATTTGGGTACATCTTGTCTGAAAAGTGTTTCTTTTGTGTGCTTTTTTGCATTGTGGGATCAAATCCTGTCTTCCTCCTCAAAACCAAGCTGTCACTGTTTAAAATGGCATTTCCTCGCTCCTTTTCTCTCACCTTTAGCTGTGGGCTACAATACGCAGGCCATTCAATCCAAATATACATTTTAAATACTGTTGCTGGGTTTTAGTCCCACTCCTCAAATTGAGATTCCGGGATTCTGACAAATGCCCTCTCATTCTCACATGGCATACACACAACATCCAGTGGAAAAACATCTTTTTGCCTTTTTCAAAACGCACATTCCAAATAATTGCAAGTTCAACAGGGGGAGAAAAACCAGCCAATTTGGGCAGAAATATTTATTCTTGGTTAACTGCAATGTGTCCTCCCCTGATTTTACAATCTGCCCTGTTTAACTCCAGCCTGCTACTGCTCAGGCTAATTGCTAAACACAACCATTAAAATTTCCAAAATTTTAACAGAAAATGTCCCCAAATATAAAAGAAAATCGCTTTTATCTTTCTGGGTATCCTTTCTGGATTCCTACTCTGAGAGTTCTCAACCGTCTATACTTTTTTCCCATCTTTCATCTGCCTTTCTGCATGCCATCCTGGAATTTCAAACAGAATTATTCAATCGAACAAGAACGAAATCTTCCTACCTAGGAGGGCTGTAAGGCAGATGGAAGAGAATGAAAATCTTGCAAAATATTAAAGCAGTTTTCCCGTGTTCTGACAAGGAAGGACCTCCATAAAAAAGTTTCTATATTACCTTTCTTTCACACAGGGCTTTCACACAGGATAAGCTTTTTGAGGATGACCAGGAAACTGGGGAGGACCTGTGTTTGCAAGCCCTATGCCAGGGCCACACAATTCTGTATAGCAAGAATTGGGGGAAGGAAAGAATCACAAACACACATTTCCCTGATCATCTCCTTTTTCCAAGTCAGACTCAGCTATGCTTGGGCTCAGGCAAATGACCTCATGAATCTGTTCCTCAAACAAAGGAAGGTTCACACATCCTCATCTCAGGGGCGAGAACACCCATCTATGCCTATGCTTTCAACTGTGCCCTGAAGAGGATTGGTGTGGCTGCGTGGGGAGCTTCTCTTTCCTGAAGAACCCCCAAAACCCACCCTGGGCTATGCCTTCCTCCCAGAAAGGGGAAAACTTTAAAATAACAACAGACAAGGCAGAAAACACAAAGAGCAACAATGAACACAAGACTTTCACAAACAGTGAACATAACACTCTACACAAACCCCAGTGCAAACATGGACTCACACGTGCAGATCTTTCCTGGTGCACCAATTCCATATTAAAGCTTTTCTCCTCCACCATCTTGGACCAATCCAACCCATATTCCATCTCCTTCAGAAGTATTTCTGCCAGATGGTTTTGCAAGAGGTGTAGCCAATTCTTATCATATGAGCCCTCTGGAGCCAATGTAGATTGGAATCTCTGATTTATGTTTGTCCATGCTGTTTAACATAAAGAAGCACTTCTGCCACAACCCCGCAGGTGCCCCGCATGGCCCTCCTCAGCACCCCACATTCTCATGCAGAGGTGGCCATGGGGTAGTAAGCTGAGATTCTGAAGCGCCCATGCTGCCTCGGTGTCCACAACCAAAGCCAACGTGCAATGAGGTTCAAAACCAGATCTAATTACATTGACCAGCCTGCAAAATGGAAGAGATGGCCAGTATCTCTGGTCTCACAATGGAGAGAGTTTCGGCCGAACTTACCATCTCTCCCACCAAGGATAAAGCTCCAAAAACCTCCAATCACGCCTTCGTCAATAAATTTTCAGAGTATCCCATAATTCCAATTCATGTGGAGGAAATAAAACTTTGGTTCTTGGGAAAGATCAAGTGTTCAGAACATCTGTGGCTTTATTGTTTGGCCCATTTTCCCACGGTAGATGCAAGATAATGCATTACCAGGCAGGCAGAGGCAAATTTGCTGCAAGGTTTCAATAGAACTACAGGGTGTTTTATACCCTCCTTGTCACGTACACAGTTAAAGAGCAATTGTTGACAGAATGTAGACATTAAAAAAAGATTCTGAGGTCTTCTCATTCTGAACAGATTAAGGAATGTCAGTCAAGTATACAGTGTCATTGAGATTACAATATTGCTTATTGCCATTTATTGACACTTTAGTTGAGTAACATGAACCCATCTCCAGGTCTGCTTACACATGTAAATTCAGGCTGCTGTGAAAGTATTTATGAAATCATAAGCCCATCCAGAGTCAGACCCTGAGTATTGCATGTGCACCCTTCTGAATGGCCAGGGCACATAATACCCTCTGGGCTAGCAAAAGAGACTTCCTGTTAATCTCTGAATTCCAACTAGGATTTTTTAATAATTCTGAAGGTATACAATGTATATTTGGACTAAATGGCCTCACTACATTAGCTAATAGCTAAAGGTAAGAGAAAGGAGCGGGGGAGGAATGCCATTTGAACAGTGACTTAGCTTGTTTTGAGAAGGAGAACAGGATTGATTCCACAATGGAAAAGCACGCAGAAGCAATATTTTTCTGACAGGATTTATCCAAATTTTCCAAACACTACCGCTAGCTGTGCTGCAAGGGTACCTGTTGCGCTTAGCAGTATCAGGTTCTGTAGGCCAGTGACTTACCATTCCTGTTCTTTAGGGGAAGTTTGATGGAAAGTGTGAATTCGAAATGGGCCTTCTGATGCAGAGAAGCTGGCACTGAAGATGAAGTCACCTTTTCAGACTTAGTTCCACATCAAGCCAGCTGTGCAGGAGTCAAGGGCTCTTGTCCAGTCTGGCCCTTGATGTGCAGAAATCGTGAGGTTGCGGGAGGGAAGACCGCATCCCGAATGCTGCAGCAGGTCCTCTGGAGTGCTTTCTGTTGCACACAAGGGCCAGCTGGGCAGCCTCAGGAGCCCCCTGTGGGCTGAGGTGGTGGCAGGGGGGTCTTCAGCCTTGGGATTTCCCTGGCCCTCCTGCTCCCCACGTGCTCCTGAGATGTTTCCTCCAGGGATGCATCATGGCACCAGGAAGGTCTCCAGCTCAGGCTGCCCCTCTTGTGGGAGAAAGGAGGAAGGAAATGGGCCGAGGACTGCAGTTTGGGACTCTCTGGGAAGGGAGAGGGAAGGGGGTGGCTCTGGGAGACACATGTTTGGAATTGTGACCATGTCGCCAGAGGCTGCACCATTTTTGCCTGAGTAGTTGGTGATTCAGAGGAAATCGGAGTGGTATTTCCTCAGATGTGGAGGTGGCCTGGCAGACCAGGCTGCTGAGTTTCTGCCAGCTGGAAACCGCTGAAGCCCTTTCCCCTGAGCCCAGACCTCAGAGCTGAGGCAAAAGAAGGTGCTCTTCTAAGGTCACACTTCTTACTGAGTGCCACACACATGGAGAACCTGAGCATATGCAAAGAGCAACGACTGGGAAATTAGATCTGCTATGTTTTCATCCGTGGGGCTGGCACTCAAAAGAGGCAAGACAGGGCAGTTCTGGACACGACTGGACCTCCCCTGAGAGGCTCCCCATGTCCCCACTCTCTCACTGGGCTTTCTCACAGGATGAGCTTATTGACGGCATCCAGATTGGCTAGAACCAGTGCAGAAGACACAGTAAAGGGTGAAAAAGTCTCCCCACCTCCCAGTTCTGGCTCATTCTCTTCACAGGAGCTTAGACGTGGGAGGGAGGAATTCCGCACACTCCCTGACCCTGCTGGACTCAGCCCTGCTTAGGGTGGGCAGAGACCCCACGGCTCTTCCTTAGCCCTGCCAGGGTCACAAAGGCTCCTCCCTGGAAAAGAAGCCCCTCCATGGCCTCCTCTAAGCCTAGCCTTGGTCACCAGCAAGCTGGCCAAGCAGGATAGGTGGGGGGCTGAATGGAGGCTTCTTTTTCCTGAGGTGGGCCCAGCCCCCCGCTCACCCTGCAGGGAGATCACTTTATGCCAAAGACCTACACGGACACGATGCCAACAAGACAGACACGAACACAAGGAGATGGCCATGAAAATCTAGTGCAACCATGTCATATACTTCCATGTTTTGATCTGTAAACAAATCCAGCAATTCATTGCCCCGGTACACCAATACAAGACCCTGAATGCAGATGCCCAAATTGGGAGCTAGCTTTGATCAGATTTTGTTCGTTTTCGGAATATTTGGATAAACCCTGTCAGAATAACATTACTTCTGTGTGCTTTAGAATTGTGGGATCAAATCCTGTTCTCCTTCTCAAAACCAAGCTAAGTCATCGTTTAAAATGGCATTGCAATTCAGTTTACAAGGAAGTATCTTCCTGGCGCAGAGTGCTCCATGTGCCCTGGAAATTCAGAATTTTGTGGATGCATTACTTATGTTCTGACTCTAGATAACACTATTGAGTTCATGCATAGTTTCTTAGTAGCTTGAATTTACATGTCTAATCGGACATGGGTTCAAGTTACTCCACTAAAGTGTCAATAAACTGGAATTAGAAATATTGCAATCTTATTGTCACTGTATGATTGCCTGACGTTCCTGTATCTGTTTTGTATGGGACGACCTCAGAACCTCATTGTAATGCCTGCATTCTGTCATCAATTGCCCTGTTCCTGTGACGTGACCAAGAGAGTATAAATGCCCTGTAATGGTGTTGAAGCTTTGTGGCAGAGTTTACCTCTGCCTGCTTGGTAATGCATTATCGTGAGTGTACCGTGGGTACCTGGGTAATGCAAGAAAGCCAAAATGGTTTGGACGCTTGGTCTTTCCCATGAACCCGAGTTTTATTTCCTCTTCTCAAACTGAGATTCCAGGATTCTGACAATTTGGTGAAGAAGGTGGGATGGTGGGTTTTAGGCCCTTTATCCTGGGCTGGAGTGATGGTAAGTTTGGTCCAAATTCTCTCCAATGGGGGAGCACAGATACTTGCCATCTCTTCTGTTTAGCATGCAGGACAATGTAAATAGATCTGGTTTTGAACCTCATTGCACGTTGGCTTTGGTTGTGGACACCCAGGAAGCATGGAGGTCTCAGAATCTCTGCTTACTACCCCCTTGACACCTGTAGAGCAAAATGCGGGGCTGTTCGGATGGCCATGGGCGGCATCACTGGGGTTGTCACGGAAGCAAGCGCTTGGTATTTTGATGTAAAACAGCATGGTCAATGGTAAATCTGAGATTCCAATCTACATTGGCCCCAGAGGGCTCATTTGATTGGAATTGGCTAAACCTCCTGGAAAAGATTTGGTAGGAATACATCCTAAGGAGACGGAGAAAGGGTTCTTTTTGTCAAAGCTGCTGGAGGAAAAAAAAAAAAAAGTTAATATGGGATTGGTGCACCAGGAAAAATCTACCCGTGTGAATACGTGTTTGCTCTGGGGTTTGTGTAGAGTTTTATGTTGACTCTTTGTGAAAGTCTTGTGTTCATTGTTGCTGTCTGTATTATCATTCTTGCCTGTTGTACTTGAAAGTTTTCCCCTTTCTTGGAGGGAGACATAGCCCAGAGTGGTTTTTGGGGTTTCTTCAGGAAAGAGAAGCTCCCCACGCAGCCGCACCAATCTGTCCTCTTCAGGACACGGTTGAAAGCAAGGCGTGTATGGGTGTTCTCGCCCCTGAGATGAGGATGTGTGAACCTGGATTTGATAGAGAAACAGATTCAAGAGGTCCTTTGCCTGAGCGCAAGCATGGCTGAGTCCGGCTGGGAAAAAGGAGATGATCAGGGCAAGTGTGTGTATGATTCTTTCCTTCCCCCTTTCCTTCTATATAAGCTAGAACTGGGAAGGGAGGAATTTTGTGGCCCTGGAATTGGGCTTGCAAGCACAGGTCCTACCCATTTTTCTGGACATCATCAATAAGCTTATCCTGAGTGAAAGCCCTGTATGGCAGAAGGGTTATATTGAAACATTGTTTTGCAGGTCATTTTCTTGTCCGAATCTGGGAACACTGTTTTAAACTTTTCTTGCAAGTTTTTCTGCCTCTTCCATCTGCCTTACAGCCCTCCTAGGATGGAAAATTTCCTTCTTGTAAGATTAAATAATTGTGTTTGAACTTCCAAGAGGGGATGCTGATGGTCAGAGGAAAGATGGAAAAAAAAGTAAATGCTGTTGGGAATACTCAGTAGGAATCCTGAGAAGGATTCCCAGAGTGATGAAGAAAAGATTTTTATACTGGGAACATATTGCTGGTAAGTCTAGAATATTCAAAATTGTTGTGTTTTGTTATTAGCCTGAGCAGAAGCAGGCTGAAGTTCAACAGGGCAGAGTGTAAAATCAGGGGAAGACAGATTGCAGATAATCATTGATAAATATTTCTGCCAAATTGGCTGGTTTTTCTCCTCCTGTTGAACTTGCAGCTGTTTGGAAAGTGAGGTTTGAGTGAAAGGCAGGAAGATTTTTATTCTGGAAGCTGTTTGTGTGCCATGTGAGAATGAGAGTGACAGGAATTCCCTGATTCAAGGAGTGCAAGGTGCTTGGTATGTGAGAGAATTTTAAGAGTTTTGGTAGAAGGTGATTTGGTACTTTTTCTACTGGGAAAAAATATGGGAAGAAATGTGTATCTTTTGGAGTAAGGACAAGAAAAACAAATTAAAAAAGGAGGTATAGTCCACCTTGCTAAGATCACTCCCATTATTGAAAGAGACAGTAACGGCAGCCTCTTCTCTGGGTCTGGTCTGGCCAACTGAATTCAGGGGGAATTTGTGCTGGAAATTTGGATTTCTTGACTCTGTGGGCTTGGCTATTCCACAGAGCCAAGAAAAGGGGGGATGCACTGGCAGGAAGTTACCACCACTTTGTGAGTACCGCAGAAGCAGCACACACAAAGCATCTGAGCATGTACAGAGTTCAAAGTACTTTGGGAAGTTTGAGCAGCTATGCTTCCAGTCACAGGTTCTAAAAAAAAAGTCTTCGAGTATCCACAAAACTCTCAAAAGAAATCTTGGTGTCTTGGGGGAAAAAAAAAGTTGTGTAACTGAGACAAGGCATTTGACGTTCTTTGAGGGTTGAAAGCTTGTGTTTGACACAGGAAAAATTCTGCCTGGGAAGGTTTGGGTTAAAAGAAAGACTCTTAAGCACTCTCAATGAGGAGCTAGGAGATTTTTATTTTCAGAAAGGGAATCCTTCCAAAAAGCAATGTAGTGAGCATATGTCTTAATGTTTTGTGCCAGCCCTCAAGAGTTTTTCCCTCTCCACTAACTTCGATTTTTCTATGCAACATGTACCTGGGTGTTATATATGTGTGTGTGTATAAGTTCCACATTCTGAGTGTACCATCTTGTCATTGCTTTGCTACAACTGAATGATTGGGAGGGAACGGATGAAACTCTGGGGCTGTGCATGTGTGTGCGCATGCAGCGGGAAGTGTTTCTTCTCAAATCAATGAGGCAACTTTACCCTTGAGTTCAACAAAAGGTTTTGTTCCTTTTTTCCTTTTCCAATGTTGCCAAATTTTAATGATAGTGGTATTGTTGTTACTGTTGTTATTTTATTGATAGTACTAAAATATTTTTTCCCCTTAAAGTAGCATAACGTTTGTTGGGGCCTTTGCCAGCCCAAGGATGCAAGTTCTCAAAACTTCTTTCCATGAACATCAGCACTCATATGTTCATCTAAATGCGCAAGCCTTAATTGTTCAATGAAATGTGTGTTAGTTCAGATCTGTTTGGGTTAACAATGGGTTGGCGCATTTTGTATCTATGTGGGAGAGTATCATATCTAATAAGAAATGGTGTAAAACTGTTCTCATCATCCAGCAGGAAGCATATTTCTCTTTAGCCTAGGCGAGCAACTGGTTTGTGCAACACAAGTTGAACAAAGGATTACTTTTGAGAACGTTTTTGCATTGGTTGTATTGATTTCAGCAACCCAAACATTTTCTTCTGGAGACTGTGCTAAAGAGACTCAAAAAGGACCGACTTTACATCTAGGGGTTTCTCTCTAAACTCATGTGGATCTCTCTGCCTCTGCCTCCAACCAGCTTTTGCAAAGAAGTGGAAAGGCCTTTTCTTTATTTCTTAATTAACATTTCTACTGAGCTGCACCTTTCCAGGAACCAAACAGCCAAGACGGCACCTGTCAGAATCCTGGAATCTCATTTTGAGAAGAGGGAATAAAACTCGGGTTCGTGGGAAAGACCAAGCATCCAGACCAACTGAGGCTCTATTGTATTTACCCCAAGGTTCCCGCAGTGCACTCATGATAATGGATTACCGCGTTAGAAAATATAAACTCACTGCAAAGCTTCAATACCATTACAGGGCATTGATAGATTCACAGGTACAGGGCAATTGGTAGCAGAATGCAGAGATTTCAATAAGCTTCTTAGGTCATCACATACAGAACAGATAAAAGAAAGTCAGTCAATCACACTGCAACAATGAGATAACAATATTTCTAATTTCAGTGTATTGAGATTTTAGTTGAGTAAACTGGACCCATCTCCATGACTGCTCAGGCATGCAAATTTAAGCTACTAGAAACTATTCATGATAAGCTCAGACCCCATCTCGACTGTAAACATTCTGCATGATCAGGGCACCTGAAGCCCTCTGGCCTATCAAAAGCTTGTTGTAAAATTAATTCTAACAATGACTTTTTACAATGTATATTTGGGCTAAAATGGCCTGTCTGCTGTTGCTTACCACTAAAGGTGAGAGTACGGAGAAGGGGAATGCCATTTTAAACAGTGACAGCTCAGTTTGAGAAGGAAGACAGGATTTGATCACACATTGCAAAGGCCCACAAGAATAATACTTTTCATTAATCAATGCTTGATTAATCCAAATATTCCCAACAAACCCCAGAAAAGAAAAAAAAGACTCCTTACCTCTACAGCCCTGGAAGGAAAAGCCCTCCATGTCCCATGCTATGCCCAGGCTCCAGGAACTGCAGTGACTGATGGGAATCCATTCCTGTGTTCTGCCTTGCTCCATTGCATCATTCACAGGGAAACAAAGATCTAACCTGGCAAACTGTGAGATGCAACTTCGGTACAGCTAAGATGCTTGAGTGAAGCCTAGACAACGAAATTTCGAAGAATTGCCTGAAAGGGCAAGACAAGTGACTGAACTGGACATCAGGCCATTGCCTCACCCCACACTGTTCCCACCTTGCAGAGCAGGATAAACCAAGTTTGCTGCCCAGAAGGGATGGTGGCCGCAGTCAGGATATTCCTCACCGTGAGGGCCTCAGCCCAGACGAGGGTGAAATGCTTGAGGCTGCAGTGGGTCAGAGGAGGCCGAAGTAGCAAAGGAACCAGGCCACAAAATTGGGTGGCAAAACTGGAGAGAGGTGGGGGAGCAGGTGAGGATGAGAGCTGGCTGGCACTGAGGCCTTTGCAGCCAAAGGGGGCCAAAAGCAGCATGGAATTTCCCAGGAGTACCGCTAGCATTGGGGTTGCATATCAAGTGTTTTGAACTTTTTCTTTCTTTCTCTTTCTTGGCTGCTTCACAATTGTTTCCCATTTTTCTTACCCTTTGAACTCTCAGCAAAAAGACAAGTCTCAACTGTATGCAATAACTTTCTCGTCACATTAGTTTGGTTTTGAGATGGAAGGCTACAATTGGTCAGAAATATCCTTCTTCCTTCTCAGAACCAAGCTGTAATGGTTTAAAATTACATTTCCCCGGTCCTTTTCCCTCACCTTTAGCTGTGGGCTACTGTAGACAGGCCATTCCCTCTAAATATACATTTTAAATAGTCATTGTTGGAATTCAGTTTACCAGCAAGTATCTTTTGATAGCCCAGAGGCTCCTTGTGCACTGCCCAATTCAGAACGTTTGCGTAGAAAAGAGACTTGATTTCATGCATAGTTTCAGTAGCTTGAATTTGCCTGTCTAGGCAGACCTGGAGATGGGTAAAAGCTACCGAACTAAAGATTCAATACAGGCAATTAGAACTATTGTACATTGTTACACTGTGATTGACTGACATTTCTTTACCTGTTCTGTATGTGATGACCTCAGAACCTTACTTTAATCTCTGCATTCTGTCAGCAATTGCCCTGTACCTGCATGTGACTGGGAGTCTCCAAAAATTCTCTAGCTCTGTTGAAGGTTTGCAGCAGAGTTGATCTCTGCCTGCCCAGTAATGCATGCACTATCGTGAGTGCCGCGCGAAACTTGGGGGAATACAATAAAGCCTCAGTTGGTCTGGACGCTTGGTCTTTCCCACAAACCTGAGTTTTATTCCCTCTTCTCAAACTGAGATTCTGGTATTCTGACAAATACACTCTCATTCCCACATGGCATAGACACAACAACCAGGGGAAAAAAATCTTTTTGCCTTTTTTAAAACTGACATTCCAAATAATTCCAAGTTCAACAAGGGGAGAAAAACCAGCCAATTTGGGCAGAAAAATTTATTAATGGTTAACTGCAATCTGTCTTCCCCTGATTTTACACTCTGCCCAGTTGAACTCCAGCCCTCTACTAATCAGGCTAATTGCTAAACATGACCATTCAAATTTCCAAAATTTACCAGCAATTCTCCCCAAAATATAAAAGAAAAACCCTGTCCTTTATTTCTCTGGGAATCCTTTCAGGATTCCTACCATGAGAGTTCTCAATAGTATATACCTTTTTTCCAATCTTTCTTCTGCCCATATGCTGCTCCTGGAATTTCAAATACAAGTATTTTCTCAAACAAGAAAGAACACTTCCTACCTAGGAGGGCTGTAAGGCAGATGGAAGAGGCTGAAAAACTTGCAAGACATTAAAGCAGTGTTCCCGGTTTCTGAAAAGGAAAGGAGCTGCATGAAAAAGTTTCTATATAACCCTTCTTTCACACAGGGCTTTCACACAGGATGAGCTTATTGAGGATGTCCAGAAAACTGGGTAGGACCTGTGCTCGCAAGCCCAATTCCAGGGCCTCACATTTCTTTCCTTCCCAGTTCTGGCTCATATAGAAGTAATGGGGGAAGGAAAGAATCACACACACACATGCCCTGATCATCACCTTTTCCCCAGCCAGACTAAGCCATGCTTGGGCTCAGGCAAATGACCTCATGAATCTGTTTCTCAATCAAAGACAGGTTCACACATCCTCAACTCAGGGGCAAGAGCACTATCCACACCTTGCCTTCAACTGTTCCCTGAAGAGGACAGGTTGGTGGGTCTGCGTGGGGAACTTATATTTCCTGAAGACCCCCCGAAACCCACCCTGGCCTATGCCAACCTCCCACAAAGGGGAAACTTTAAAATACGAAAAGACAGAAAACACAGACAGCAACAGTGAACACTACACTTTCACAAAAAGTCAACATAAAACTCTACCCAAGCCCCAGTGCAAACATGTATTCAAACGTGAAGATCTTTCTTGGAGCACCAATACCATATTAGAGGTTTTTCTTCTCCACCAGCTTGGACCAAACCCACCTGTATTCCATCTCCTTAGCATGTATTTCTTCCAGATGGTTTTGCAAGAGGTGTTGCCAGTTCTCATCAATGAGCCCTCTGGGGCCAATGTAGATTGGAATCTCTGAGTTGGGTTTGACCATGCTGTTTTACATCAAAATACCAAGCGCTTCGGCCAGAACCCCATAGATGCCACCCATGGCCATCCACACCACCCCGCATTTTGATGCAGCGGTGCCCATGGGGTTGTAAGCTGAGATTTTGAAATGCCTATGCTGCCTGCGTGTCCACAACTAAAGCCAAAGTGCAATGAGGTTCAAAACCTGATCTAATTACTTTGACCAGCTTGCGAAGCGGAAGTGATGGCCAGTAACTGAGCTCTCACGATGGAGAGAATTTTGGCCGAACTTACCATCTCTACCACCCAGGATAAAAAGCCAAAAACCCTTGATCCCGCATTCGTCACCAAATTTTCAGAAAATCCCATAATTCCAATTCATGTGGAGGAAATAAAACTTGGGTTCGTGGGAAAGATCAAGTGTTCAGACCATCTGTGGCTTTATTGTTGGTTCCATTTTCCCACCGTTTACTCCGAATGCATTGCTGGGCAGGCAGAGGTAAACTTGCTGCAAGGTTTCAATACAACTACCGGGTATTTTATACCATCCTGGTCACGTACACAGGTAGAGAAATTGCTGACAGAATGCAGACATTACAATAGGATTCAGAGGTCATCTCATACTGACAAAGGAATGTCAGTCAATTATACAGTGATATTGAGATTACAATATTACTAATTGCAGTGTATTGACACTTTAACTGAGTAACCAATCTCCAGGTCTGCTTAGACATGTAAATTCAAGCTATGGAGAAATTATTCATGACCTCATTAGCTCATCCAGCCTCAGACCCTAAGTATTAAATGCACTCCGTTCTGAATGGCCAGGGCACATGGATCCCTGTGGATTAGCAAAAGATACTTCCTTGTACACTTTGAATTCCAACAAGGATTATTTAATAATCATGAAGGATATTATTTATATTTGAACTAAATGGCCTCTCCACTGTAGCTAACAGCTAAAGGTGAGAGAAAGGAGCGGGGGAAGAAACAATTTTAAACAGTGACTTAGCTTGGTTTGAGAAGGAGGAGAGGATTGATTCCACAATGCAAAAGCATGCAGAAGCATTGTTTTTCTGAAAGGATTCATCCAAATTTTCCCAACACTACCGCTAGTGGTGCTGCATAGCTACCCATTGTGCTTAGCAGTATCAGGTCCAGCAGGCCAGCAACTTATGCAATCTTTTCATTAGAGGCAGGTTGATTGAAAGTGTGTGGTCGAAGTGCACCTATTGTTGCAGAGAAGCTGGCACTGAAGATGAAGTCTCCCAGCTGGAAATAATTGCATGGCTGCAGCTCAGCCCTGTGCCAGCTCCAGGGGCATTTGGCCTCCCGCCTCCCACAGGAGGCCTCTGGGAGCAGCAGCAGCAGCAGGACGAAGAGGGCCACTCTGCCGGCGCTTGGCACGGCCTCCATCCTGCCTCTTTCAGCCCAGGAGAAGAGCATTTGGGGGAATTTCCTTCTAAATGGACAAGGATCCCACCCAGGCAAGGTTCCAGGTGAAGGATGTGGGAATAAGTGCCTGCACGGCAGACTCCTCTGCAGCCCCAGCCTCTCCCGATCTCTGAGCGGGACAACAGGGAAGGAGACGCCCTCCCCTTTATGCCTGGATGCAAGACACTCCTCTGCCATCTCAGGGGGGCCTCGGGGGGTTCAGGGTGGTCCTGGGGGAGGGGGTCCCGTTAGGTTTGGAAAGAAGAGCAGCAATACATGATGATTTCCATTATTATACGGCCTCATGGCTGGAGCAGGTCTGTGTCTTACTGAAAACCTTCCTCACTCCCATGTGTGAGAGAGGCCCGCTCTGAGAATGTGCTGATCCAGCCCTCGTGAAGGAAGTATCTATTGCACATGGAAAACACCCAGCAAAAGCAAACCAAAAACTACTAGCGCACATATAGAGAACTTTCTAGACTTCTAGCCATGAACAGAGCAGTGGAGTTGATGATGAGGGAAGGAATAGGGATAGTTTAGCAGATAAGGTGTTCTTGAGTAAGGAGATTATCAAAAACTGCTGAGCGGAGTGGCCATGATAGCACAGTAATTATGGGTGATTTCAGAGAGTTGACATGGCAACAAGGGAGGCACACGAATCATGATGGGTCCTGCATGGGAGCTTGATTTTCTGAACACTGCGTCTTCTCTGCCTGGCCAGAGGGACCTCCAGCAGCAGTCCGTTGAGGGGGCAGGAAGACACCAGACCCGTCTCCAAAGCTGGTCTCAATTCCTTGTGCTCCCCCCACCCAAACACACGCACACACACACACTGCCCCTGTGACCGTATCATGGCTTCTCTCGGGTGCCTGGTTTTACACTGTTGGTTCAAGGGAGAAGATTTGATCACTGGCTGAATACATTGCTGCTAGTGATGGGGATTTTGTTTTGTGTTGCTCCGTTTTCTCACTGCATCGCAGGGGGCATCCCCGCATTCATGGAGACTCATAGAGCACCTCTCCATTTTGCGTATTGCAGAAAAGCCCCTGGGAGCTGGAAGATTTTTCCAGAAAATTGAAGATGGGATGGGTCTCCAAATTCCAGACTGAGGGGCTGATCAGCCCTGGGAGCCACATATTCCTGGCTGGCCTCATGCCCTGAGCTGTGGCTGCTGTTAAGCTGTCCTTCCCATCCCTTCCCCTCTTTGATGCTCGTTCATCGTTTCAGTCTTGATGCACATGAGCACCCCACCTCTATTTTTATCCCTTTAATACATGGCTCTTTTCCCCCAGCTTGGGTGTCTGGTGTGCTGAATCCCGAGATACCCAGCCTGTTTTCTGTAATGCTAAACAAGCAAATAATGAAGTTCCCCCTAAGATGAAGGTTGGAAATGTGGTGGGGAAGACCTGAGGGAGACTGGAGTGTCTTCTGGGAGGTAGGGGGCCTGGTGGGGTGTGCCAACCGGGAGGCCCAGGAGGCCCAGTTCCAGGACCCCTGCCCATCCTCAAAGATCCTGAAAGATGCTTGGCAATAACTCCCTCTGAGCTCACCTCCCTCACAGGGTAAATGGAAAGGAGGAAACCTGTGAGCAACCTTGGGTGTTCGCAAGAGAAGAAACAGAAGAGAATACCTGTGGAATTTATACAAGATGCAGTGCCCAATATTATCCCCCTTTCTGCTCCCTCTGCATGCTCCATGTTCTCCTCCTAGGGTCCATTTATGGCAGCTGCACTCCTTGTTCCTACAGGAGGAGTCTGGCTGGACTTCTTCTCCAAACACAGCATCCCCCACCCTCCTGCAGTGTCCCTGCTGCCTCTGAGTGAAGCCAGAGCTCACAGTGCTGGGGACAGAATCCTTCTACTCTTCCCCGTGTGGAGAAAGACATTCCCTGCTCCGCATCTATCTCTTTCTACTCTCACGAGCAGTCTGGGGACCTCCATGCTGCTCTGGTAGGAGGTCTCTGCCATTGTGATTTGGAACCGAGCCTCTTCGTGAGAACATGCCAGGGAGACAGTCCAGAGCAGGCTGCCAAAGGAAAGGATCCGCAATGCCAGACGGATCACCTCCAAGGAACCCTCCCGTCCCCAAGTACCACACCCTGGAAAAGGAGCTGCAGGGATTTCCAAGCTGCATTGGTGGTTCCCTGTCATGTTCTGGGAAAACTGTATTTGTCTGCCAAACTTCCATGTATAACATGGAAATTTGGAAGACTGAGACAGAAACTATTTATAGAAACAAACAAACAAACAAATAATAAAGTTTAACAAAGGCGGTTTACAAGGGAAGATTTCTTGCATGATGTTTCCCTGGGTATAAAATGGAGCTTTTCTTCAACCCAAGATGAACAGTACAAAGGATTATTTTTGGTTAAATTGGTTCAATCCGATAATGTCCATATGCCCAAAATGGATCGCTGGCTTGTGCAAAAAAGTTGGAGTGTTGAGATATCAGTAAAGACAGCAAAAAATATTTATACTTTGCTTTTCACCATGAGATTCTCCTTGGTATTCAGGTCAGGCCTCCATAGAATGATGTAGCACTTGGGCAGGAAGATGCAGCCCAGCAGCCCAGCGCTGGAGGCCAAGATGGAGAAGACCTTGTCGGCCACCATGTACTTGCCCCTGGTGCTCAGGTAGGTGGGCATGAAGGACACCCACATGCTGCTGAAGACCAGCATGCTGAAGGTGATCAGCTTGGCCTCGTTGAAGGCCCCGGGCAGCTTCCTGGCCAGGAAGGCCACCGTGAAGCAGACGGCAGCCTGGAAGCCCATGTAGCCGAGGGCAGCGTAGAACATGGCCACATAGCCTTCGTTGCACTGCAGGACGACCTGCCCAGCCTGGGAGTGCTTGTCAGAGTCAGAGAATGGTGGAGCAGTCCCCAGCCAGATGGTGGAGAGGACCGCTTGGACACTGGAGCAGCAGAGGACAATGGAGTTGGCCAAACTCCTCCCCAACCAGTTCCTTGCCCTGTTGCCTGGCTTGGTGGCCAGGAAGGCCAGCACCACAGTGACGGTTTTCGCCAGCAGGGAAGAAATGGCCACTGAGAAGACGATGCTGAAGGCTGCTTGACGCAGGAGGCAGGTGATGCTTCTTGGCTGGCCAATGAAGAGGAAAGAGGAGAAAAAGCAAAGCATGATGGAGACAAGCAGGATGTAGGAGAGGTCTCGGTTGTTGGCCTTGACTACTGGAGTTTCTTGGAATTTTCTGAAGATCCCCAGTATGACTCCTGTGGTGATGGAGAAGAGTAGGGCCATGCCAGTGAGGAAGGACCCCAAATATTCTTCATAGGAGAGGAAGGTGATGACCTTGGGGAAGCACTGAACCCGGCCCTCGTTTGGATGCTGATCTTCTGGACACCTCAGGCAATGGTCTGCATCTGAAAAAAGCAAGAGAAACAGCACGTTGTCTCCTGTTCCAGTCTCTACTCTTTACATGTTTTTAGTTACTGTAGTCTTATTTATCATTACTACTTTTCTTAACCGTGGTAGTTCAAGAAGAGGTATAACTCTGGTTTGAGAGACAACATAGAGTGCTTTCCTGCTAAGCGAGGCTTGCTAGGCCCCTTCAATCTTCAAAGTCATCAAAGTTCATCAAATCCACAGTCAAGGCAGGCCACAGCCTGGAAGTAACATTAGTAAGTGAACTGGGGTTTGTGGTCATTTATTTTTCCTTGCAATCATGAATCGATTCATGCACAGGAAATTGTCGGACCATGGCAGGACTCCATCCCTTGCATGGGGTGAACATCCCAGGGTGAAGTGGGGGGGGGGCACATCTATGGCTGGAAGCCCAGAAAGCCTGGGCAGTCTAATTGGCAGATCCCTTTATCATTCACAGGCCCACCCTAACCCACATGGAGTGCCACATTTTCCACCGTTGGTTCTCAGACAACAGTGGGAGAAGATTAGGAATTGTTGAAATAGTTCCCCTGCAGAGTGCCACTCATTTTGCATGGTCCCTCTCAGACTGCTGTGTTGCCCATCATGGTTGTGGAAGGCACACAGCCATTCCCTGCTTCCTGTAGCTGCAGATTTGCTCTTGCAAGCATGCCCAGAGCAAGGAGAAGCTGCATTTGCTGTGCAAGGTCAAAGAGAGGAAGACGGCCCCCAACAAGCATTCACAGGTCAGTCCATGCAAGCAGCCTTCTCTTGACAAGCTCGCTGCACTTGTGCCTGAGTGGAGGCTTTTAATGCACGGTTGCTCCTCTCTGCTGGGATTCCCCAGCTGCATTACTAATCCCAGCCCAAAGTTCAAAGCTTCAGCCTCCCATTGAGAGTCAGGGAAGAAACGGAAAGGGGTGCTGCTCTCGTACCCAGGACTCATCCAACATGAACCCCAGTTCCTCAAAATTGTTTGAGCCTGACACTGGGTACGAACCCACCACAAGAGCATGCAAGCCACATGGGATTCCTTCCTGAAAAAGTTTCTAAGATTCCATCTCTACACCTTGGAAATTCCATTATTGCCTCCCCAGCCCACGTCCAGTCCATCTTCTGCCAGAAGCTCTCCAACAAGGGACTTTGCCAGCGCCAACAGCCCATCCTTCTCCGCTGTGTTCAGTGGAGACAGTCACCCCTCCATGAGTTGAGCAGAGGGGCAATCAGTGCAGAATGAGGAATTGAATCCCATAGTTTGCTGAACCACCCCTTTCACTCGCCCAGGTGAGGGGTGGCTGGAGAAGGACCAAAATTGGACACTGAAATGGGGGCAGCAGCAGCAGCCAGATCTGTCTTCTCTGCCCCTCCCCACAGAGTAGCTGGATAAGATCCTCCAGAGCCACTAATTCCACACCTAGCATCACTTTCCTGACTGGGAGCAAACCTAGTTCAGAAAGGTGGTCCTGATGCTTGTTCAGACTCAGCCACAGAGTCACTGGGTGCCTGTGAGCCACGCTGAGGCTCTCAGCCCGGCCTACCTCACAGGGTTCTTTTGAGGACGGCACTGAGCAATGGAGGATAGTAAGAGAATCCACCTGGAGTTTCTTGAATGAAAATTGCTGGATTAAAGGAAAATGAATAAAGACATGCAGGAATACTTATGATATGGAATTCCAGGTTCAGCACAAATGAAAGCACATTCATTTGAATATGGTTGATACCTTGTTTTTTAACATTAGAAAGACATAGAACGTAACTGGAACCCCCCCCCCCAGTTGTTTAGAATTCCATGAAAGGCCCCTATTCCCAATCCATGTAACTCTATGCTGCAGCCCACCATGTGCAGCTGAGTAACAGACCCATATGTCCTCCCTCACAACATTCCCATAAATAGTTTGATCCTCCACATAGAAACATAGCAACAGAGTGAGTGAGAAGTGTTCTCCTGGGTCAACTGGTCTGACACCCCAGGTCCAGCCGGCAGTAAAAGAGGAGAAATCCTCATTCTGCTCTCCAGATGAGGCCGCAGAAGCTCCAAAAGCTCAAGAATGTTCCTTCTCTGCAGGCCACCCAGGTCTCCTTCTGGGAGCCGCAAAAGGGGGGACTAGGTATCTGTGTAAGTGGAGGGGAATGACTGCTAAATATGATTGGCATCATATGCCAAGCCTTCATCAGGGGCACTATCGAGGGACTGTAAGGTTTGCTGAAAAGCACCACCGACGAGAAGGGAGGGAGTGTTCTGGAGAGATGGAGAAGACAAGGAGCAATGCAAGCCCATCTCAGGGTCGGACCTTTACAGGCAGTGCCTTTCCCTCTGCACTCACCCACCTTCCCGAGTGGAGATGGTCCCTTCCACACACGGAGTGCAGTCATAGCAGCACAGGGGGTCTCCTTCCCGAGCCACCTTGAAGAATCCCGGGCGGCAGCTCTCCACGCACCTGGCCTGGGGAAGGGGCTGTGCGAGAGGGAAGGAGCGTCAGGGCAGGAGACTTGTGTGCTGATTCTGTGGATGGGGAGACAGAGCTGGAAAGGTTGGAGAGGAGGTCCGGGATTTCAGCATGTTCCATTTCTGAACCCAGCCCGTGAAGCTGGAGCGCCTGGAAGTCCCTCCAAAGGAATGTCCCCTCTTACATCTCATGCTTTGTATTAATGTCATAAATGGCTGAACATCTGATGAGCCAGCATGTTAGCAAAGGGAAGGGAAGTGAAAACAATGGAATGACAGGGACGGTTTTCTTCACCTGATCTTGCCATCAGGGCCACACAATGGGATCTCGGTGGATGGTGAATTTGGGGAAAGGCAAGCCTTGTCTTTCTAGACTGCCAACTTTGACATTTACAGCAGTCTTGTTGGGAAACTTCACCCAATTCACGAGGTCCAGGTTGGCTTTCAACTCTCCGTTCTCATCCCAATACACCCCATGAATGGAATTATTGTGAAACTGGGGGTCTCTCAGGAAAAGGTGGAGCTGGAGGAACACAGAAAGAAGCATTGTTTGAGGCCTTGCCCTGTGATGACCCACCCAGTGAAGGAAGAGTGCTGTGATTCCCCATCAGTACTTTCATTTCTGGGCGGAGCACTCCCAGGTGATCCTGTCTCTCCTTGTGTGCCTGAGTTTCAGGCCCAAGCATCACCCTTTCTGTCCTCCTCTGGAGGCCTTCCGGTTTCTCCTACTGAGCTCTTGTGCATTGAATGTCTGTCAATGGTGCCACTATATGGAACACCTGGGATCTGCAGGTCCCATCAGGAATGCCTGCATTTCCCCAGTCAAATCATCAATCATATGTGATATTCCCCATCTCCTGCACTACACATCCTGTCGCCACTGTGCTCCCCCACCTCAGAATTCCCCTTGCCTTGTGGTGCCCACTCACTGCTCCGGCGCTCTCAGGTTGCCACCAAGATGGCCGCCCGCGTCCCTTCCTGCACGTGGCTGCCTCTCTCACCTTAGGCAGAGCACCAGGCATGGCATGGAGGTTGCAGGCCACTACCAGGTGGAAAGTTTCCAGGTCCATATTCCCTGACTGTGGATTCTACCTTTCCCCCCAGATTGTGACATTGTGGCCTTTCTTCTCCCTTCCCTGAAGGTGATCAGCGTAGTCCCGGATCCACTGCCCCGATCTCCTCTTCCACTCCACCTGCACTGCCACCCTCCAACTAGCTCTCCATGTCAGCTCACTCGCTGGGACCATGCTTGCTGACATAGGTAACCCCGACCATCTGGGGCACCATTCCCTGCCCCTCCCAGCTAGGAACCTGCATGTATCCTGGGGTGAGGAATGCACAAACAACGAAGGGCACACTGTGTTCAGCTGGGCATACCAGGTCACACACGGATTGCCTTGTATTCTGAAACCTGGCAAGGCAGCAAGCCCTAATCTTCCCAGGTTAAGGAATGTGAGCAAGGACCCGTGCTGTCCTTGTAAAGACTTGTATGCACACGGACTGCCTCAGTGTGACTCGAAGCAACTCCACCGGCCAGGAGCAGCTGGACTTGGTCCTAGAAAGCCAGGAGAGAGTGCCAACAGAGGGACCAGAACAGAGAGTGTTCCACCTGCCCCTTCACTGGGAAACTCTCAGCTCCTTTCTCACATTGTAAGTATATCAGCTAAGATCATGTAGATTTGACAGAATACCTGCCATGGAGGAATCCGGTGTCCCTCTGGCCCACCTCCACGCTGTTTGTTCTTCCACCTGGATCTGGAGGAAAGAGCCGCATCCACGGCACAGGCCACGGCCTGGATGGTGCTGGAAGAGAAGAAGCTGCCCAGAGAGAGGGCTCGCTCCTTGTCCACTTGGGGCAGGCCCTCCGGTTCTTCCTCCTCTCTACATCTTTTCCATTCTTTCACTGACAGAGCATGGTTTGAATACGAACACTTGAAAGCTGTCTTCTCAAATGCATCCATACTTGCATACAAATTCGGAAAACCCTCATAGTTGGTTCTTTTACTTTTTGTGGGAAGGAAGGAAAAATATGCATACAAGTGTGGGAATCTTATACATTCTGCATATGCTAAAGTCACTGTAAAGTTGTGTCATAGTTGTGGTGATCCAGACTTTTCCATTAACAGGTTGCATGACCAATTTAATAAGTAATCCAACAATTTGTATTGCATAGAAAAAGAACTCCAACTCTTCAAAATAAATGAAGACAGTGATTTCTACCAACATTTTCCATGACTGCCACCCGGCTGGTGCATCATTCGATTTTATTTGTGAGATGCTGCGTGAAAAAACCACGCAAATGCCGTTCCTAAGAAGCTCTGGTTTCAGGGTCCTCATGAACTTGTCTTCATTCTCAGTGTCCAGGGAGAAGAGCCCTTCCATCGTCCACCGGAAGTGCAGCAGCAGCCTGACGATCCCTGGGTACTGAAGGCCTTCTTCCGGGAGCATCCTGTACAAAAGGGGGGACTGGCTTTGTCTCCCCTGACCTGACCGGTAAAAGCATAAGTGATCTGCCAGAGAAAGGAAGAGAGACGCTGATGGATTGCTTCATTTCAGCACCAGATCAAAAGGGACGGATGAGGCCGCATGCAGCCCCTGCCAGCCCTCTTGGCTCGGGCCTCTTGGCAGAGCAGCAGAGCAGGAGAGGCAGAGGCCGGGAGAGAGGCTGAGTGGCCAGGGGACGGGCGAAGGCAAGGCAGGACCTGGGCAGTGGAGCAGAGGGCCAGGGGCAGCAGAGAGGAAGGGGGGGCAGAGGGCCAGAGCAGCCAGGAGGAAGCAGGGGGGTGGGGGGATGCCACTCGTCTGCCTCCCTTGGCTGTGGCCTGGGCAATATGGAGACTTCCTTCCCTGAGACACAGAAGTTTGATTTTTTTGTTGTTCATTTTGTTTGTGTTGTGCTGTGCTTCGCTTTATCTTCCAATTTAAATTTAAGTTTATCTTATCCTTGTTTGTGTGTGCGAGTGGGTTTTTGTCTGTGAGAACGGGGCAAGTGAGAGGAACTGCAAGACAGACAAGGCGGGGGATCAAGGCCAGGTCTTGGAAGGGATCCCGATGGCAAGCCAGGAGGTGGCCTTGGCGGAGTCCCGGGGGTTGCTGTCCGCTGTGAGAACCGCAACATGTTCGCCCTTCTCCCCCAGGAGAGGCAGGGATATACTCACCCTTGGTGCAAATGGGGACCCTGCCAGAGGAGGAGGTGAGGGGCCTGAGGGCCGAGAGCTCCCCGGCCCCCCGGAGCAGCCCCCACTGGACAGAGGGCTGAGGGAGAGGCCACGAGAGGAGCAGCCAGCGAGACATGGAGGCATGTCCCCCACAGGAGGGGGAGGCCAGCACGGCCCCCTCCTCCTCCTGAACCAATCTGGAGCTGGGAAACACGTTCTCTCCCCTTGGGAGGCTGGGGCAGACGAGGCCTCGCGGGGCCAGCAGGACCCCCAGCCTGGGACATCAGGCAGCAAGGGGGCTGCTGCGGGAGAGGTGAGGGCCAGGGCACGGCCACCCACCAGCACCGGGAAGGCACGGCGGGGGTGATTGTTATCGGGGAGTCTGAGACTGAGGGGCACTATAGTTGGGAGACTCTCTTGGCAGTGACAGCCAGGTCATGTCACTTCCGAGATGCTATGGAGGGAGGGTTTTTCACACAGTCCCATAAATCAAAAATTTAGTGTCAAGGAGATTCCCCCAGCAAATGCATTTCAAGTTAAAACAGATTTGAACTGCTCAATATCACAGAAAGCCAACCAGAGGAACTGGGGGAGGAAATAAAAACAACCATCACTGAAGCTGCCCAGAAACATATTCAACACAAGAAACCAATGAAATCTGCAAGGTGGATATCAGAAGTCACAATAAAGACTACAGAAGAGAGAAGGAAAGCAAAAGCCTTTGCTGACAGGGAAGAAGTACGAAGACTAAATACAAAATTCCAGACAGTGGAAAGAAAAGATTAAGGATAGTACTGGGCTGAACAGTGCAAGTAATTAGAGGAAGAAGTCAAGAGTGGCCATACAAGAGAGCGTTTCAAGGCCTTCTGCTTCCCTTGTGCTCAAGCATATGTACAAACATCCCCAGGGAAAAAATCAATCCTTTGCAAAGAGGACAGCCTTTACAGAACAGGTCAAGCATCACACACCCATACGGCTGAACCATCAGCAGCATCTTCATCTCTTCTAGATGAATCTTCAGTTTATTTCCTCTCATCCAGTCTATAACTAAGTTTACGCATGGAGAAAGCCAGAGGTGCTGGTGCTGGTGCAGTCCTGCCCCTGCTGACCAGGGGCTGGGCTGCTTGGAACCCGTGTTCACTACCCAGGTGCACCAACTGTGGGATGGCTTGACCCCGTAAAGGGAGCCCCAGCCTGGAATGGGTACGTGCTGAGCAGGGCTGTGAAGGACAAGATGTTTGGGAGCGTCTCCATTCAAGGGGAGACTGGCCGTTGGTTGACATGGCTGTAGCGGGGGTCAGACTAGATTCCAAGGGAGGCTCCTTCTGCCTCACTCTGCTTCTCCGATTACCAAGACTCCATCACACAAATGGGAGAGGAAACGGTTAATAGGGTAAGTCAAACACTGATCCCGTGGACAGCCTCCTTGGCTCTCGGAGTCACTCTTGCCCTCCAACATTGTATGATTGGAAAGTAAAGATAATTACCCTGGATGCCCATGATATGCTTGACCCAGAAGTGCAGAATTATTTGCTCTATTTCTCTTCCAAATAAGGAAAACATTTTTTCCTGAGAACAATAAAGCAAGGCTCAAGTGTTTAGGGTTCTTCCAGAGAGACAGAAGAAAGTGGAAGATAGAAGTCTCTGACAGGATTTCAGAATATACAAAAAATCATTTTACATATGATCAGAAAGATCACCTTTTTTTGAGTTGAGTATTTCAGCTTAAAATAACAATATCCAAAAGTAATAATATTCATGTACTCTCTCCATCTATTCCCTGCAAAATGCTGAACATATAGAAGCCCTGCACATGATGGCTGGGGCAGGTGGTCTCAAGCAGAGGAGGACTCACTATAGGTGAGGAATGTATGAACATGGAAAAAAGTGAATCAGAAGGACCCCTGGCCCAGCCGGCGCAGCTGCAGGAGTCCTCAACGTGTGGTTATTGGTTGGGCACCCACAGCAACAAGTCTTTTCCAGACAGTATTTTGCTGTGCTGCCCTCTCTCACACAGTCAGACAAGGCAAAAGAGGGACCTTTTTTAATCCACAGCACTAACAGTAGCAGATGGAGGCCTGGTTTGGGGCCTGGCGACCTGAACCCTTAATTGCCAATTAATTGGGAATATTTAACTTCCTGTACATATTCACTCTTATCACTTTTCCCAAGCCTCCCACCTGCGGGATTTTGAAGATGCCCAGCATGTTGGAAAGCTGCCTGGAGCTGTCCGAGTCAGATTCTTCAAGGATGGCCAGCAGGTGATCTCGCCTGCCACACTTGAAGTTGGGAACGTGGGCCTGAGCGGTCGAGAGCAGGTCTATGGCTGTGTCGGACGTCAGTCTGGCATCGTGAAGGGTGTCATAGATGCTGTAGCCCAGGGTGAGGTTGGGCAAGAGGCTGGGATTCTGGTTGACCTCCTGGATGGCAAACAGGAAGGAGAGGATCTTCCAGTAATGTGTTGATGACTTCCTGGAAAGGAAAAAAAAAGCAGGGGAAGTTTCACGCAGCCATCCCTGCTCATGGATCCTTCCGGTGCCATTCAAGGCTGCATCCTCCTTCACCAGCATCCACATGCTTAGATTCTTCCCAACGCAGAGCTAGAGCCCAGCTGCCGATTCCTGCAGAACCTCTGATGAGGTTCCTGCAGCCTCTTTCCCATTTTACTCCAGCTCCTTCCCCCAAGACAAGACTCCTGCAGCCAAGGTGCCCATCCCAGGCAGAAGCCCAGGAAGGCAGCCGTTTCCACTGATGGGGATGGGAGGGCAGAGGGGTGCAGAGGCAAGGAAGAGGGGGCATGTTCTGGGGTCCATTACCTCCCGTTGCCCCGCTGACCTTGCTTCCTGTGAGTTCATCGGCTGCGTCTTCCAGAGGAAGGCACCACTAGAAGAAATCACACTAGCTTTGTTTGCTACTGCTAGCGGAGCTGCTGGCTGTATCAGGTACAGCAGGCCAGTGATTTACCCAATCTTTTCATTAGGGGCAGGTTGATTGAAAGTGTGTGGTCGAAATGTTCCTTCTGTTGCAGAGATGCTAGCACTGAAGACGAAGTCTCCCGGCCGAAAATAATTGTGTGGCGGCAGCTCAGCCCTGTGCCAGCTCCAGGAGCATTTGGCCTCCTGCCTCCCACAGGAGGCCTCTGGGAGGAGCAGCAGCAGCGGGATGAAGTGGGCCACTCTGGTAGCGCTTGGCACGGCCTCCATCCCGCCCCTTTCAGCCCACTAGAGGAGCATTAGGAGGAATTTCCTTCTAAATGAACAAGGAGCCCGCCAAGGAAATGTTCCAGCTGAAGGATGTTGGAATAAGTGCCTGCACGGCAGGCTCCTCTGCAACCCCATCCTCTCCCAATCCCTGAGCAGGACGGTGGGGAAGGAGGCGCCCTCCCCTTTGTGCCTGGGTGCCAGACTCTCCTCTGCCATCTCGGTTGGGCCTCGGGGGTTCAGGTTGGTCATGGGGGAGGGGGGCCCATGAGGTTTGGAAAGAAGAGCAACAATGCATGATGATTTCCATAATTTTACGGCCTCATGGCTGGAGCACCTCTGTGGCTTCCTGACAAACTACCTCACTCCCATGTGCAAGAGAGGCCCACTCTGAGAATGTGCTTAAGCCACCAAAGTGAAACAAGCAGGACTGAGGGATCTTTCCCTCGTGTGCTTTTCAACTGGCCTTCAAAATGTGACCTGCTGCATCCCCCATTTGCTACCCCCCCCCCCAAATACTGCCTCTGCAGTGAGAGGCAAAAAGATTTTTATTCAGGATGATTTGTGAATGCCATATGGCAATGAGAGTGACAGGAATTCCCTGATTCAAGGGGTGCCTGGTGTTTGGTGTGTGAGAGAATTTTAAGAGTTTTGGTAAATGGTGATTTGGTACTTTTTCAACTGGAAAAAAATATGGGAAGAAATGTTCAACTTTTGGAGTAAAGACCGGAAAAAAAAAAAGAAAGAAAGAAAAAAAGAGGTATAGTCTAACTTGCTAAGAGCACTCCCATTATTGAAAGAGACAGTAACCACAGCCTCTTCTATAGGTCTGGTCTGGCCAACTGAAATCAGGGGGGATTTGTGCTGGAAAATTTGGATTTCTTGACTCTGTGGACTTGGCTATTCCACCGAGCCAAGGAAAGGAGGGGATGTTCTGGCAGGAAGGTACCACCACTTTGTGAGTATTGCAGAAGCAGCACACACAAAGCCTCTGAGCATGTACAGAGTTCAAAGTACTTTTGGAAGTTTGAGCGACTCTGCTTCCAGTCACTGGTTCTAAAGAGAAAGCGTTCGAGTATCCAGAAGACTCTCAAAAGAAATCTTTATGTCTTGGGGGTGGGTGGGGGAGGTTGTGTATCTGAGGCAAGGCATTTGAGGTCCTTTCAGTGTTCAAAGCTTGTATTTGCCTCAAGAAAAATTCTGCCTGGGAAGGTTTGGGTTAAAACTAAGACCCTTAAGCACTCTGAAAGAGTAGATAGGGGATTACTTTTTTAGAAAGGGAATCCTTCCATGAAGCAATGTAGTGAGCATGTGTCTTAATGATTCGTGTCAGTCATCCAGGGTTTTTCCCACTCCAATAACTTCCATTTTTCTATGCAACATGATCTCGGTATTATATATGTGAGTGTGTATAAGTTATGCATTCTGAGTGTACCATCTTGTCATTGCTAGGCTAAAACTGAAAGACTGGGAGGGAACGGATGAAACTCTGGGGCTGTGCATGTGTGTTTGCGCGTGGAGCGGGAAGATTTTCTTTTCAAATCAATGAGGCTACTTTACCCTTGAGTTCAAAAAAAAGTTTTGTTTCCTTTTTTCCTTTTGCAATGTTGCCAAATATTAATGATAGTGATATAGTTGTAACTGTTGTTACTGTTACTGATGGTACTAGAAAAAAATTTTTCCCTTATAGTAGCCTTACGTTAGTTGGGGACTGAGCCAATTTGCCAGCCCAAGGTTGCGAGTAGATAAAAGGCAAGTTCTCAAAACTTTTTCATGAACAGAAGCACTCATATGTTCATCTACATGCGCAAGCATTTATTCTTCGATGAAATGTTTGTTAGTTCAGGTTTGGTTGTGTTAACAAAGGGTTGGTGCATTTTGTAAATATGTGGGAGAGTATCATCTCTAATAAGAAATTGTGTAGAAATGTTCTCATTGTTCAGCAGGAAGCATATTTCTCTTTAGACTAGCTAAGAAACTGGTTTGTGCAACACCAGTTCAACAAAGGATTTTTTTTTTTTTGTACAGTTTTGCATTGGTTGGATTGATTTCAGCAACCCAAACATTTTCTTCTGGAGACTGTGCTAAAGAGACTCAAAAAGGACCGTCTTTACATCTTGGGGTTTATCTCTAAACTCATGTGGATCTCTGTGCCACTGCCTCCAACCTGCTTCTGTGAAGAATGGTAAAAACCTTTTTGTTTTTGTTTTTCTGAATTAACCTTTCCTTTGAACTGCACCTTTCCAGGATCCAAACAGCAAAGCTGGCACCCCAGGAAAGAAAAAAGACTCCTTTCCTATACAGCCCTGGAAGGAAAAGCCCTCCATGTCCTGTGCTATGTCCAGGCTCCAGGAACTGCAGTGGCTGATGGGGATCCATTCCTGTGTCCTGTCTTGCTCCATTGCATCATTCACAGGGAAACTAAGATCTAACCTGGCAAACTGTGAGATGCAACTTCGGAACAGCTAAGAAGCTTGAGTGAAGCCTAGACCACGAAATCTCGAAGAATTGCCTGAAAGGGCAAGACAAGTAATTGAACTGGACATCAGGCCATTGCCTCACCCCACACTGCTCCCTCCTTGCAACCAGGAGAAACCAAGTCTGCTGCCCAGAAGGGATGGTGGCCGCAGACTGGGTATTCTTCACCCTGAGGGCCTCAGCCCAGACGAGGATGAAATGCTTTAGGCTGCAATGGGTCAGAGGAGGCAAAGGGAGCAAAGGAACCAGGCCTCAACATTGGGTGGCAAAACTTGAGAGAAGGGAGGTAGCAGGTGAGGATGAGAGCTGGCTGGCACTGAGGCCTTTGCAGCCAAAGGGGGCCAAAAGCAGCATGGAGTTTCCCCGGAGGACCACTAGCATTGGGGTGCATATCATGTGTTTTGGACTTTTCCTTTCTTTCTGTTTCTGGGCTGCTTTACAATTGTTTCCCATTTTTCCTACCCTTTGAACTCTCAGCAAATACACAAGTCTCAACTGTATGCAATAACATTCTCGTCACATTAGTTTGGTTTTGAGATGGAAGCTGTTCTATGGGAAAAATACTTGGAACGGGATTTATCCAAACTGACTCACTTGTTGTGTCACATAGCGAAGCTTGTGAGAAAGGGGGGATTGTTGGGAAATCTTGGGTACATCTTGTTTCAACAGGGTTTCTCTCGTGTGCGTTTTTGCATTGTGGGATCAAATCCTGTCTTCCATCTCAAAACCAAGCTGTCACTGTTTAAAATGGCATTCCCCCTCTCCTTTTCTCTCACCTTTAGCTGTGGGCTACAGTAGGCTGGCCTTTCAGCCTAAATATACTGTGCAAATAGTCATTTTTGAAATTCAGTTTACAAGGAAGTATCTTTTGACAGCCCTGAAGCTCCTTGTGCCATGGCCAATTCAGAATGTTAGCGTAGAAAAGAGACTTGAGTTCATGCATAGTTTCAGTAGCTTGAATTTACATGTCTAAGTAGACCTGGAGATGGGTTCAAGATATTGAACTCAAGTGTCAATACAGGCAATTAGAAATATTGTAATTGCATTGTTACAGAGTGATTGAAAGGCATTCCTTTGCCTGTTCTGTATGTGACGACCTCAGAATCTTATTGTAACCTCTGCATTCTGTCAGCAACTGCCCTGTACCTGCATGTGACGGGGAGTGTACAAAAACTCTCTAGTTGTGTTGAGGCTTTGCAGCAGAGTTCATCTCTGCCTGCCCGGTAATGCATGCATTATCTTGTGTACCGTGGGATCCTTGGGGTAATTACAATAAAGCCACAGATGGCCTGGACCCTTAGTCTTTCCCACGAACCCGAGTTGTATTCCCACTCCTCAAATTGAGATTCCGGGATTCTAACAAATGCAGTCTCATTCTCACATGGCATACACACAACATCCAGGGGAAAAATCTTTTTGCCTTTTCCAAACTGCACATTCCAAATAATTGCAAGTTCAACAGGGGGAGAAAAACCAGCCAATTTGGGCAGAAATATTTATTCTTGGTTAACTGTACTCTGACTTTCCCTGATTTTACACCTTGCCCTGTTGAACTCCAGCCTGCTCTTGCTCAGGCTAATTGCGAAACACAACCATTTAAATTTCCAAAATTTGAACAAAAAATGTCCCCAAATATAAAAGAAAAACCCTTTTCATTATCTTTCTGGCTATCCTTTCTGGATTCCTACTCTGAGAATTCTCAACAGTCTATACCTTTTTTCCCATCTTTCATCTGCCTTTCTGCATGCCCTCCTGGAATTTCAAATACAATTATTTAATCGAACAAGAATGAAATCTTCCTACCTAGGAGGGCTGTAAGGCAGATGGAAGAGAATAAAAATCTTGCAAGACATTAAAGCAGTTTTCCCATGTTCTGACAAGGAAAGGACCTGCATTGAAATGTTTCTAAAAAACCTGTCTTTCACACAGGGCTTTCACACAGGATGAGCTTATTGAGGATGACCAGAAAACTGGGTAGGGCCTTTTGTTTGCAAGCCCAATCCCAGGGCCACACAATTCCTCCCTCCCCAGTTCTGGCTCATATAGAAAGAACGGGGGAAGGAAGGAATCATAAACACACATTTCCCTGATCATCTCCTTTTCCCCAGCCTGGACTCAGCCATGCTTGGGCTCAGGGAAATGACCCCATGAATCAGTTTCTCAATCAAAGAAGGTTCACACATCCTCATCTCAGGGGCAAGAACACCCATCCACGCCCTTGCTTTCAACTGTGCCCTAAAGAGGACAGATTGGTGCAGCTGCGTGGGGAGCTTCCATTTTCTGAAGAACCCCCAAAACCCTCCCTGGCCAATGCCTACCTCCCAGAACAGAGAAAACTTTAAAATATAAACCAACAAGACAGAAAATACAGACAGCAAAATAAACACATGACTTTCACAAACAGTGAACATAAAACTCTACAAAAACCCCAGTGCAAACATGTTCTCACACGTGTAGATCTTTCCTGGTGCACCAGTTGCATATTATAGCTTTTCTCCTCCACCATCTTGGACCAATCCAACCGTATTCCATCTCCTTCGGATGTATTTCTGCCAGATGGTTTTGCACGAGGTGTAACCAATTCTGATCATATGAGCCCTCTGGAGCCAATGTAAATTGGAATCTCTGTGTTAGGTTTTCCAAGCTTTTTATCATAAAAAAGCACTTCTGCCATAACCCCACAGGTGCCCTGGATGGCCATCCTCAGCACCCCACATTTTGATGCAGAGGTGTCCATGGGGTAGGAAGCTGAGATTCTGAAATGCCTATGCTGCCTGGGTGTCCACAACCAAAGCCAATGTGCAATGAGGTTCAAAACCAGATCTAATTACATTGACCAGCCTGCAAAATGGAAGAGATGGCCAGTCCGTGCTCTCACAATGGAGAGAATTTCGGCCGAACTTACCATCCCTCCCACCAAGGATAAATCTCCAAAAACCCACGATCACGCTTTCGTCAATAAATTTTCAGAAAATCCCATTATTCCAATTCATGTGGAGGAAATAAAACTTTGGTTCTTGGGAAAGATCAAGTGTTAAGAACATCTGTGGCTTTATTGTTTGGCCCATTTTCCCACGGTAGACTCGAGATTACCGTTCAGGCAGAGGAAAACTTGCTGCAAAGTTTCAATAGAACTACAGGGTATTTTATACCCTCCTTGTCAGGTACACAGGTAAAGAGCAATTGATGACAGAACATAGACATTAAAAAAAGATTCTGAGGTCATCTCATTCAGAACAGATTAAGGAATGTCAGTCAATTATACAGTGTCATTGAGATTACAATATTTCTAATTGCAATTTATTAACACTTTAGTTGAGTAACTTGAACCCATCTCCAGGTCTGCTTAGCCATGTAAATCCGAGCTGCTGAGAAACTATTCAAGAACTCATAAACTCATCCAGACGAAGACCCTAAGTATTGCATGCGCACTGTTCTGAATGGCCAGGGCACATAATACCCTCTGGGCTAGCAAAAGATACTTCCTGTTAATCTGTGAATTCCAACTAGGATTTTTTAATAATTTTGAAGGTATACAATGTATAATTGGACCAAATGGCCTCACTACTTTAGCTAATAGCTAAAGGTGAGAGAAAGGAGCGGGGCAGAAATGCCATTTGAACAGTGACTTACCTTGGTTTGAGAAGGAGAATGGGATTGATTCCACAATGGAAAAGCACACAGAAGCAATGTTTTTCTGACAGGATTTTTCCAAATTTTCCGAACACTATCACTAGGTGTGCAGCATGGCTCCCCTTGGCTCTCAGAAGTATCAGGTCCAGCAGGCTAGTGACTTAGCCTATGATTTCATTCGAGGCAGGTTCATTGAAAGTGTGTGGTCGAAATGTGCCTTTTCTTGCAGAGATTCTGGCACTGAAGACGAAGTCTCCTGGCCGGAAATAATTGCGTGGATGCAGCTCAGCCCTGTGCCAGCTCCAGGGGCATTTGGCCTCCCGCCTCCCACAGGAGGCTTCTAGGAGGAGCAGCAGCAGCAGGACGAAGAGGGCCTCTCTGCCGGCGCTTGGCATGGCCTCCATCCTGCCCCTTTCATCCAAGTAGAGGAGCAGTTGGGGGAATTTCCTTCTAACTGGACAAGGATCCTGGCCAGACAAGGTTCCAGGCGAAAGATGTGGGAAAAAGTGCCAGCACAGCAGACTCCTCTGCAGCCCCAGCCTCTCCCGATCCCTGAGCAAGATGGCAGGGAAGGAGGTGCCCTCCCCTTTGTGCCTGGATGCAAGACACTCCTCTGCCATCTCAGGGGGGCTTCGGTGGGTTCAGGGTGGTCCTGGGGGAGGGGGTCTCTTGAGTCTTGGAAAGAAGAACAGCAATGCATGATGATTTCTATAATTATACGGCCTCATGGCAGGAGCACCTCTGCGGCTTCTTGACAACCTTCCTCAATCCCATGTGGAAGAGAAGCACACTCTGAGAATGTGCCTATGCCACCCATGTGAAACAAGCAGGACTGATGGATCTTTCCCTTGTGTGCTTTGCAACTGGCCTTCAACATGTGTCTTGCTGCATCCCCCGTTTGCTATCCCCCTCTCCCAAGTATTGCCTTTGCAGTGAGGTAGCTGGGCCCAGCAAAGCCATTTCCTCTCATTCCCCCTTGCAATTCCTGGTGTGCTCAGCTTGCTCCCTGGAAGTCCTGCTCATGCCACCTGTACCTTCGAGTGCAGCACCGTCATCACGGTGCTGACGAATATTCCCTCGGTTTCCGGCTACTGCTCCTGGGATGGAACACGCTGAGATTTTGTGAGAACGTTACCCCTGCAGGGATAACCAAGAAGGGTAGCCAACAGGAAACACCCTGATGAAGGAACTGTTCCATCCGTCCCATCCCAGCTGCCTCTGAGGGACTATGCAGGAGGGTATTCCCATCTCTCCTCTTCCCTCCCTTCCTGTTTCATTTGCAAAAAGCTTCTCCTTCCTTCCAGCTGTGCCCACTGCCCATTCCTGGCATCCAGTTCCCCTTCCTGTGTGTGTGCTGGGACAGCATGTTTCCTGCTCGTCTATCCAAGAGTGGAAACCAGGTTGTGGATGTTGTTCTTGTGGTTAGTTGCAAAGTCACATCCAAGCAATCACAACCTCATGGAAAAAATTACTCCATGCCTTCTTGTCCTCCATCATCCCTCAGGGTCCACCTAAGCTCATACCCACTGTCCCAGTGACTCCATCCATCCACCTCACCCTCTGAAGTCCACTTCTTCTTCTTCCCTCAAGGTTGAGGTAGGCATGTCTGCAAGCAGAACAGGAACCGTCTTGCTGGACAAGACGCAGTCAGGGAGATTGTTGTGCATCTCTGCATGGGATCGAGGTGCAAGAAGTGGGATGGGGACTCAGAGATCCAGGTCCGAATCCCCACTCATCCCAGAAGCCCACTGCATGACTTCTGGCCAGTCATTCACCCTTGGCCTATCCTACTTTGCAGGGTTGTTGTCAGGAAGAGAACACTGAGGAGAAGCGAGCAAAGTGCGTGCTCTCGTCATGCATGGAAAAGGTCAGAACAATGGTCAGAATGTGATGCTAACAATTATCATGACAATGATGGAAAGAATGTCCATAGAAGACTCCAGCAGAAAATTCAGTGGAAAACACCTCCAAGAGCAGACATTGCCAGTTGGGCATCCAGGCTGCCTGGAAATGGCCTACCCATGGTCACCTTTTCAGCCTTCGTTCCACATCAAGGCAGCTGTGCAGGAGTCGAGGGCTCTGGTCCAGTCTGGCCCTTGAGGTGCAGAAATAGAGCCCCAACCCCTGGGCGAAATCATAAGGTTGTGGGAGAGAAGCCCGCATCCCGGATTCTGCGGCAGGGCCTCTGGAGGGACTTCGTGTTGCCCGCACAGGGCCAGCTGGGCAGCCCCCAGAGCTCCCCGTGGGTTGAGGCAGTGGGCAGGGGGGTGTTCAGCCTGGGGATCTCCCTGGCTCTCCTGCTCCCCACATGCTCCTGAGATGTTTCTTCCAGGGATGCATCATGGCTCCAGGAAGGTCTCCAGCTCAGGCTGCCCCTCTTGTGGGAGAAAGGAGGAAGGAAATGGGCCGAGGGATGCAGCCTGGGACTCTCTGGGAAGGGAAAGGGAAGGGGGTGGCTCCGGGAGACACATGTTTAGAATTGCAACCATGTCACCAGAGGCTGCACCTTTTTTGCCTGAGTAGCTGGTGACATAGAGGAAATTGGAGCGGTTTTTCCTCAGACGTGGAGGAGGCCTGGGCAGCCCAGGCTGCTGAGTTTCTGCTAGCTGGAAACACCAGAAGCCCTTTTCTCTGAGCCCAGACCACAGAGCTGATGCAAAAGAAGGTGCTCTTGTGAAAGGTCACACTTCTTTCTGAGTGACACACACGGAGCCCCTGAGCATATGCAAAGCGGAAAGACTGGGGAATTAGATCCGCTATGTTTTCATCCGCAGGGCTAGCACTCAAAAGAGGCAGGGCAGGGCAGTTCTGGACACGATGGGCCCTCCACTGAGTGGCTCCCCATATCCCCACTCTCTCTCGGGGCTTCCGCACTTGATGATCTTATTGAGGGCATCCAGGCCGGGCAGTACCAGTGCAGAAACCCAGTAGAGGGTGCAAAAGTGTTCCCACTTCCCAATTCAGTCTCATTCTCTGCACAGGATTTTGGATGGAGGAGGGAGGAGTTCCTCACTCATGCTGCCCCCTGCTGGACTCAGCCCTGCTTAGGGTGGGGAAGGACTCCACGGCTATTACTTGGCCATGCCAGGGGCACACATGCTCCTCCCTGGGCAAGAAGCCCCTCCACAGCCTCCTCTAAGCCTAGTCTTGGTCATCAGCAAGCTGGCCAAGCAGGATAGGTGGGGGGGGATGCAAGGGGGCTTCTGTTTCCTGAGGTGGGCTTAGTCCCACTCACCATGCAAGGAGATCACTTTATGCCAAAGACCTACACGGACACAATGCCAACAAGACAGCCACAAACACAAGCAGTCGGCCAAAAATACCCAGTGCAAGCATGTCATGTACTTCCATGTTTTGATCTGCAAACAAATCCAGCATTTCATGGCCCCTGGTGCACTAAATCAAGATCCTGAATGGAGATGCTCAAATTGGGATCTAGCTTTGATCAGACTTGGTTTGTGTTGGGAAAAATTGGATAAATCCTGTCAGAAAAACATTCGTTCTGTGTGCTTTTGAATTGTGGGATCAAATCCTGTTCTCCGTATCAAAACCAATCTAAGTCACTGCTTAAAATGGCATTGGAATTCAGTTTACCAAGAATAGTTTTTCAGTAGCTCGAATATACATGTCTTATCAGACCTGAAGATGGGTTCAATTTACTGAACTAAACTGTCTGTACACTGCAATTAGCAATATTGAAATCTCATTGTCACTGTATGATTGCCTAACGTTCCTTTATCTGTTCTGTATGTGACGACCTCAGAACCTTATTGTAATGTCTGCATTCGGTCATGAATTGCCCTGTACCTGTGATGTTACAAACGGGAGTATAAATGCCCTGTAATGGTGTTGAAGCTTTGCAGCAGAGTTTTCCTCTGCCTGCCTGGTAATGCATTGTCGTGAGTGAACTGTGGGAATCTGGGCAATGCAATGAAGCCAAGATGGTCTGGATGCTTGATCTTTCCCATGAACCAGAATTTTATTTCCTCTTCTCAAATTGAGATTCTGGGATTCTGACAATTTGGTGATGAAGGTGGGATCATGTGTTTTTGGCCCTTTATCCTGGGTGGGAGAAATGGTAATTTCGGCCGAAATTCTCTCCACTGGGGTAGCACAGATACTTGCCATCTCTTCCATTTTGCAGGCGGGTCAAAGTAATTAGATCTGGGTTTGAACCGCATTGCACGTTGGCTTTGATTGTGGACGTCCAGGAAGCATGGGGGTCTCAGAAACTCGGCTGACTACCCCCTGGACTCCTCTGCATCAAAATGCGGGGTTGCGTAGATGGGCATGGGCGTCACCTGCAGGGTTGTGGCAGAAACAAGCGCTTGGTATTTTGATGTAAAACAGCATGGTCAAGCCTCACTCAGAGATTCCAACCTACATTGACCCAGAGGGCTCTTTGATTGGAATTGGCTACAGCTCTTGCAAAAGCATTTGGTGGGAATACATGCTAACGAGATGGGGAAAGTGCTCGTTTGGTCCAAGCTGGTGGAGGGAAAAAAAAGAAGAAAATCTAGCTAATATGGTATTAAGTCACCAGGAAAGATATACACGTGTGAGTCCATTTTTGCCCTTGGGTTTATGAAGAGTTTTATGTTGACTGTTTGTGAAACTCTTGTGTTCATTGTGCTTTCTGTGTTTTCTGTCCTGTCTGTTTGTACTTTAAAGTGTTCCTTTTACTTGGAGGGACACATAAACCAGAGTGTGTTTTGGGGTTTCCTCAGGAAAGAGAAGTTTCCCATGCGGCCGCACCAATCTGTCCACTTCAGGACACAGTTGAAAGCAAGGTGTGGATGGTGCTCTTGCCCCTGAGAGGAGGATGTGTGAACCTGGCTTTGACAGAGAAACAGATTCAAGAGGTCCTTTGCCTGAGCCCAAGCCTGGCTGAGTCCGGCTGGGCAAAAGGTGATGATCAGGGCAGGTGTGTGTGTGATTCTTTCCTTCCCCCATTCCTTCTATATTTGGTAGAACTGGGAAGGAAGGAAATGTGTGGCCCTTGAATTGGGCTTGCAAGAACAGGTCCTCCCCAGTTTCCTGGACATCCTCAAAAAGCTTATCCTGTGTGAAAGTCCTGTGTGAAAGAGGGGTTATATTGAAACATTTTTATGCAGGTCCTTTCCTTGTCAGAAACTGGGAACACTTCTCTAATGTCATGCAAGTTTTCCTGCCTCTTCCATCTGCCTTACAGCCCTCCTAGGTAGGAAAATTTCCTTCTTTTTAGATGAAATACTTGCATTTGTAATTCCAGGAGGGGATGCTGCTTGGCAGATGAAAGGTGGGGGGAAAATGCATATACTGTTGGGGAGACTCAGAAGGAATCCTGAAAAGGATTCCAAGAGAGATAAAGAAAAGGTTTTTATATTGGGAACGTATTACTGGTAAAGTCTTGAAAATTTAAAATCGTTCTGTTTAGCAATTGGCCTGAGCAGTAGCAGGCTGGAATTCAAGAGGGAAGAGTGTAAAATCAGGGGAAGACAGATTTGCAGTTAACCATTAATAAATATTTCTGCCAAAATGGCTTGTTTTTTTCCCCCTGTTGAACTTGCAGCTTTTTGGAATGTGAGATTTGAGTGAAAGGCAAAAAGAGTTCTATTCTGGATGATGTGTGTAGGCCATGTGAGAATGGGAGTGACTGGAATTCCTTGATTCAAGGGTTACATGGTGCTTGGTGTGTGAGAGCATTTTGTTAGTTTTTGTAAATGGTGATTTGGTACTTTTTCTACTGGGAAAAAATATGGGAAGAAATGTGTAACTGTTGGAGTAATTCCAGGAAAAACAGATGAAAAAAAGAGGAATAGTCTACCTTGCTAAGAGCACTCCCATTATTGAAGGAGACGGTAACTGCAGCCTCTTCTCTGGGTCTGGTCTGGCCAACCGAATTCGGGGGGGGGGGTTTCTGGAAAATTGGATTTCTTTACTCTGTGGGCTTGACTATTCCACATAGCCAAGAAAAGGGGGGATGCTCTGGCAGGAAGGTACCACCACTTTGTGGGTACTGCAGAAGCTACACACACAAAGCCTCTGAGCATGTACAGAGTTCAAAGTACTTTGGGAAGTTTGAGCGGCTCTGCTTCCAGTCACAGGTTCTAAAAAGAAAGTTTTCGAGTATCCAAAAAACTCTCAAAAGAAATCTTGGTGTCTTAAGGGGAAAAAAAAAGTTCTGTAACTGAGGCAAGGCATTTGAGGTTTTTTTGAGTGTTGAAAGCTTGTATTTGCCACAGGAAAAATTCTGCCTGGGAAGGTTTGAGTTTAAAGACCTTTAAGAACTCTCAATGAGTAGATAGGGGATTACTTTTTAAAAAAGGGAATCCTTCCAAGAAGCAATGTAGTGAGCAAGTGTCTTAATGTTTTGTGCCAGCCCTCAAGAGTTTTTCCCTCTCCACTAACTTCTATTTTTCTATGCAACATGTACCTGGGTGTTATATATGTGTGTGTGTATAAGTTCCACATTCTGAGTATACCATCTTGTCATTGCTATTCTACAAATGAATCACTGGGAGGGACCGGATGAAACTCTGGGGCTGTGTCAGTGTGTGTGCGCACGCGCATGCAGTGGGAAGAGTTTCTTTTCAAATCAATGAGGCTACTTTCTCCTAGAGTTCAACAAAATGTTTTGTTTCCTTTTTTCCTTTTGCAATGTTGCCATGTATTAATGACAGTGATATGGTTGTTACTGTTGTTACTGTTATTGATAGTACTAAAATTTTTCTTTTCCCCTTAAAGTAGCACAATGTTTGTTGGTGACTGAGCCCATTTGGCAGACCAAGGATGCGGGTAGCTAAAATCGCAAGATCTCAAAACTTCTTTCCATGAACATCAGCACTCATATGTTCATCTAAATGTGCAAGCCTTAATTGTTCGATGAAATGTTCGTTAGTTCAGAACTGTTTCTCTTAACAATGGGTTGGCGAATTTTGTATCTATGTGGGAGAGTACCATCTCTAATAAGAAATTGTGCTAAACTGTTCTCATTGTCCAGCAGGAAGCATATTTCTCTTTAGCCTAGGCAAGCAATAACTTTGTGCAACACCATTTCAACAAAGCACTTCTATTGTGTGCATTCCTGCATTGGTTGGATTGATTTCAGCAACCCAAACATTTTCTTCTGGAGACTGTGCTAAAGAGACTCAAAAAGGACCGACTTTACATCTAGGGTTTTCTCTCTAAACTCATGTGGATCTCTCTGCCTCTGCCTCCAACCAGCTTCTGCGAAGATTGGAAAAGCCTTTTCTTTATTTCTTAATTAACATTTCTTCTGAGCTACACCTTTCCAGGAAACAAACAGCCAAGATGGCACCTGTCAGAATACCGGAATCTCATTTTGAGAAGAGGGAATAAAACTCGAGTTCGTGGGAAAGACCAAGAGTCCAGGCCATCTGAGGCTTTATTATATTTACCCCAAGGTTCCCGCGGTGCACTCACGATAATGTATTACTGGGTTAGCAAATATAAATTCGCTGCAAAGCTTCAATACCATTACAGGGCATTCATAGGTACACAGGTGCAGGACAATTGGTGGTTGAATGCAAAGATTACGATAAGATTCTGAGGTCCTCACATACACAACAGATAAAGGAATGTCAGTCAATCACACTGTAACAATGAGATTACAATATTTCTAATTTCAGTGTATTGACATTTTAATTGAGTAACCTGTACCCATCTCCATGTCTGCTCAGGCATGCAAATGTAAGCTCCTAGAAAGTATTCATGAAAAGCTCAGACCCCATCTCAACTGTAAACATTCTGCATGATCAGGGCACATGAAGCCCTCTGGGCTACCAAAATATTATTGTAAAATGAATTCCAACAATGACTTTTTACAATGTATATTTGGGCTAAATTGGCCTGTCTACTGTCGCTTACATATCAAGGTGAGAGAAAGGGGCGGGAGAATGCCAATTTAAACAGTGACAGCTTGGTTTGAGAAGGAAGAAAGGATTTGATCACACATTGCAAAGGCACACAAGAGTAATGCTTTTCAGACAAGATTAATCCAAATATTCCCAACAAACCCCAGAAAAGAAAAAAAAGACTCCTTACCTCTACAGCCCTGGAAGGAAAAGCCCTCCATGTCCCATGCCATGCCCAGGCTCCAGTAACTGCAGTGACTGATGGGAATCCATTCCTGTGTTCTGCATTGCTCCATTGCATCATTCACAGGGAAACAAAGATCTAACCAGCAATCCGTGAGATGCAACTTCGGTACAGCTAGGAAGCTTGAGTGAAGCTTAGACAACGAAATCTCGAAGAATTGCCTAAAAGGGCAAGACAAGTGACTGAACTGGACATCAGGCCATTGCCTCACCTCACACTGTTCCCACCTTGCAAAGCAGGATAAACCAAGTTTGCTGCCCAGAAGGGATGGTGGCCGCAGAAAGGATTTTCCTCACCGTGAGGGCCTCAGCCCAGACGAGGATAAAATGCTTTAGGCTACAATGGGTCAGAGGAGACCTGGGGAGCAAAGGAACCAGGCCTCAAAATTGGGTGGCAAAACTTGAGAGATGTGGGGGAGCAGGTGAGGATGAGAGCTGGCTGGCACTGAGTTCGTGCAGACAAAGGGGGCCAAATTCAGCATGGAATTTCCCAGGAGGACCACTAGCATTGGGATTGCAAATGAAGTGTTTTGGACTTTTCCTTTCTTTCTCTTTCTTGGCTGCTTTCCCTATTGTTTCCCATTTTTCCTACCCTTTGAACTCTCAGCAAATAACCAAGTCTCAACTGTACGCAATAACTTTCTCCTCACATTAGTTTGGTTTTGAGATGGAAGCTGTTCTATGGGAAATGTACTTGGAACGGGATTTATCCAAACTGACTCATTTGTTGTGTCACATAGTGAAGCTAGAGACAAAAGGGGGGATTGTTGGGAATATTTGGGTATATCTTGTCATGAAAGCGTTACTCCTGTGTGCTTTTTTGCATTGTGGGATCAATTACTGTCTTCCTTCCCAAAACCAAGCTGTAACTGTTTAAAATGGCATTCCCCACTCCTTTCTCTCACCTTTAGCTGTGGTCTACAGTAGACTGGCCATTCAGTCCAAATATGCATTGTAAATAGTCATTCTTGGAATTCAGTTTACCAGGAAGTATCTTTTGATAGCCCAGAGGCTCCATGTGCCATGGCCAATTCAGAATGTTAGCATGGAAAAGAGTATTGGGTTCATGCATAGTTTCAGTAGCTTGAATTTACATGTCTAAGTAGACCTGGAGATGGGTTCAAGCTACCGAACTAAAAAGTAAGTACAGGCAATTAGAACTATTGTACATTGTTACACTGTGATTGACTGACATGTCTTTACCTGTTGTGTATGTGATGACCTCAGAACCTTACTTTAATCTCTGCATTCTGTCAGCAATTGCCCTGTACCTGCATGTGACTGGGAGTCTCCAAAAATTCTCTAGCTCTGTTGAAGGTTTGCAGCAGAGTTGATCTCTGCCTGCCCAGTAATGCATGCACTATCGTGAGTGCCACGCGAAACTTGGGGGAATACAATAAAGCCTCAGTTGGTCTGGACACTTGGTCTTTCCCATGAACGCGAGCTTTATTCCCTCTTCCCAGATTGAGATTCCAGGATTCAGACAAATGCACTCTCATTCTCACATGGCATACACACAGCATCCAGGGGGAAAAAATCTTTTTGCCTTTTTCAAAACTGACATTCCAAGTAATTCCAAGTTCAACAAGGGGAGAAAAACCAGCCAATTTGGGCAGAAATATTTATTAATTGTAAACTGCAATCTGTCTTCCCCTGATTTTACACTCTGCCCAGTTGAACTCCAGCCCGCTACTGATCAGGTTAATTGCTAAACATGACCATTCAAATTTCCAAAACTTTACCAGCAATTGTCCCCAAAATATAAAAGAGAAACACTTTATATCTCTGGGAATCCTTACATGATTCCTACTCAGAGAATTCTCAACAGTATATACCATTTTTCCGATCTTTCTTCTGCCCATCTGCATGCCCTCCTGGAATTTCAAATACAATTATATACTCTAACAAGAAAGAACACTTCCTACCTAGGAGGGCTGTAAGGCAGATGGAAGAGGCTGAAAATCTTGCAAGACAATAAAGCAGTTTTCCCATCTTCTGACAAGGGAAGGACCTGCATAAGAATGCTTCTGTATAACTCCTCCTTCACTCAGAGCTTTCACACAGGATGAGCTTATTGAGGAAGTCCAGAGCACTGGGTAGGACCTGTGCTTGCAAGCCCAATTCCAGGGCCTCACATTTCCTTCCTTCCCAGTTCTAGCTCATATAGAAATAATGGGGGAAGGAAAGAATCACACACACACATGCCCTGATCATCACCCTTTCCCGAGCCAGACTAAACCATGCTTGGGCTCAGCCAAATATCCTCATAAATCTGTTTCTCAATCAAAGACAGGTTCGCTCATCCTCAACTCAGGGGCAAGAGCACCCATCTACACCTTGCCTTCAACTGTTCCCTGAAGAGGACAGATTGGTGGGTCTGCGTGGGGAACTTCTATTTCCTGAAGACCCCCCGAAACCCATCCTGGCCTATGCCAACCTCCCACAAAGGGGAAAATTTAAAATACAAAAAGACAAGACAGAAAACACAGACAGCAACAATGAACACAACACTTTCACAAACAGTCAACATAAAACTCTACACAAGCCCCAGTGCAAACATGTACTCAAACGTGAAGATCTTTCTTGGTGCAACAATACCATATTACAGCTTTTTCTACTCCACCAGCTTGGACCAAACCAACCCGTATTCCATCTCCTTAGGATGTATTTCTTCCAGATGGTTTTGCAAGAGGTGTAGCCAATTCTCATCAATGAGCCCTCTGGGGCCAATGTAGATTGGAATCTCTGAGTTGGGTTTGACCATGCTGTTTTACATCAAAATGCCAAGGGCTTCTGCCAGAACCCCATAGATGCCACCCATGGCCATCCACACCACCCCACTTCTTGATGCAGAGGTGTCATTGGGTTGTAAGCTGAGATTCTGAAATGCCTATGCTGTCTGCGTGTCCACAACCAAAGCCTACCTGCAATGAGGTTCAAAACCAGATATAATTACTTTGACCAGCCTGCGAAGTGGAAATGATGGCCAGTATCTGAGCTCTCACAATGGAGAGAATTTCAGCCAAACTTACCATCTCTACCACCCAGGATAAAAAGCCAAAAACCCACGATCCCACCTTCGTCACCAATTTTTCAGAAAATCCCGTGATTCCAATTCATGTGGAGGAAAGAAAACTCGGGTTCATGGGAAACATCAAGTGTTCAGAACATCTGTGGCTTTATTGTTTGGCCCATTTTCCCACCGTTTACTCACAATGCATTACTGGGCAGGCAGAGGTAAACTTTCTGCAAGGTTTCAATACAACTACTGGGTATTTTATACCCTCCTGGTCAAGTACACAGGTAAAGAGCAATTGCTGACAGAATGCAGACATTACAATAAGATTCTGAGGTCATCTCATACAGAACAGACAAAGGAATGTCAGTCAATCATACAGTGACATTGAGATTACAGTATTTCTAAATGCAGTGTATTGACACTTTAGTGGAGTAACTTGAACCCATCTCCAGGTCTGCTTAGACATGTCAATTCAAGCTACGGAGAAACTATTCATGAGCTCATAAGCTCATCCAGACTCAGACCCTAAGTATTGTGTTGGTAAGCCGCCCCAAGTCTTTGGCAAAGGGCGGTATAGAAAAGTCCTAATAATAATAATGATGATGATGATGATGATGATGATGCACTCATTCCTAAATGGCCAGGGCACATGGAGCCCTCTTGGCTAGCAAAAGATACTTCCTTGTAAACTGTGAATTTGAACAAGGATTGTTTAATAATGGTGAAGGAATATTATTTATATTTGAACTAAATGGCCTCCTCACTGTAGCTAACAGCTAAAGGTGAGAGAAAGGAGTGAGGGAGGAATGCCATTTTAAACAGTGATTTAGCTTGGTTTGAGAAGGAGAACGGGATTGATTCCAGAGTGCAAAAGCACACAGCAGCAATTGTTTTCTGAAAGGATTTATCCAAATTTTCCCAACACTATTGCTAGCTGTTTGGCATAGCTCCCCATTGCGCTTAGCAGTATCAGTTCTAGCAGGCCAGTGACTTACGCAATCTTTTCATTAGAGGGAGGTTGATTGAAAGTGTACGGTCGAAATATGCCTATTGTTGCAGAGATGCTGCAACTGAAGATGAAGTCTCCTTGCTGGAAATAATTGCGTGGCTGCAGCTTAGTCCTGTGCCAGCTCCAGGGGCATTTGGCCTCCAGCCTCCCACAGGAGAGCTCTGGGAGCAGCAGCAGCAGCAGGATAAAGAGTGCCACTCTGCTGGTGCTTGGCACAGCATCCATCCTGCCCCTTTCAGCCCAGTAGAGGAGCAGATGGAGGAATTTCCTTCTAAAAGAAAAAGGAGGCCGTCCAGGTAAGGCTTCAGCCGAGGGAAGTGGGAATAAGTGCCTGTACGGCAGACTCCTCTGCAGCCCCAGTCTCTCCCGATCCCTGAGCAGGACTGCAGGGAAGGAGGCGCCCTCCCATTTGTGCCTGGATGCAAGACACTCATCTGCCATCTCAGAGGGGCTTCGGCGGGTTCAGGGTGGTCCTGGGGGATGGGGGCCCATGAGCATTGGCAGTAAGGGAAGCAATGCATGATGTTTTCCATAATTATACGGCCTCATGGCAGGAGCATCTCTGGGGCTTCCTGACAACTATTCTCACTCCCATGTGCAAGAGAGGCTTGTTCTGAGAATGTGCCGATGTGGCCCATGTGAAGCAAGCAGGACCGAGGGTTCTTTCCCTCTTGTACTTTCCAACTGGCCTTCAACATGTGATCTGCTGCATCCCCCGTTTGGTATCCCCCCCTCGCAAGTATTGCTTCTGCAGTGAGGCAGCCTGGCCCTGCAAAGCCCCTGCCCCTTTTGCCCCCTTCTCACTCCTGTTGCACTCTGCTTGCTCCCTGGAATGTCATGCTCATGCTACCTGCTTCTTCTAGTGCCACACCATCAACACGCTGCCAACGGATTTCCCCTCGGTGCCCGGTTTCAGCTCCAGGGGTGGAAAGGCTGAGATTTTGCCAAAACACTGCTCTTGTATGGATGGCCAAGACAGGCACCAAGAGGGAAACTTCCCGATGGAGGAACGGTTCCGTCCATTCAAAACCAGCATCCTCTGAAGGACTCTGCAGAAGGTTCTTCCCCTCTCTCCTCATCCCTCCCCTCCTATTTCCCTTGGAACCGTCATGCATGGAAAAGGTCTGGATGAAAGTGTGATGTGATGCTCATTATCGTAGTGAAAATGATGGAAAGGATGTTCATGGAAGCCCGCAGCAGAAAATTCAGTGGAAAACACCTCCGAAAACAGGCATTGACCAGTTGGGCATCCAGGCTGCCCGGAAAAGTCCTGCCCACTGTCATGTGTTCAGACTTCGTGCCACATCAAGGCAGCTGTGCAGAGATTGCTGGCCAGAAGTCTGGGTTCTGGCCTGGGCTGGCCCCGTGATGTGCAGATATGGAGCCCCACCTATGGCGTCCATCATGCGGTTGCGGGAGAGAAGTCCGCATCCCAGATGTGGTGGCAGGTCCTCTGGAGCGCCTCCTGTTGCACACAAAGGGCCAGCTGGGCAGCCCTGAGGAGCTCCCCAGGGTTGTGGCAGAGAGCCGGGTGTGTGTGTGGCCCGAGGAACACCCCGGGCCTCCTGCTCCCCTGATGCCCCTGAGATGTTTCCCCTAGGTATGCAATGTGGCATCAAGAAGGTCTCCAGCTCAGGCTGCCCCTCTGCTCAGCCCTCTCTTGGGACCCATGTCAGAGCTGCCTGGCCATGGTGCGGCTTTTACTGAGAGAGGAATCAGGGAGAGAAAAGGCAGAGGGTGGGAATGACATGCAGCCTGGACCTGAGGGGAAGAAGAAGAGAACTGAGAGGGAGGGCTTTGCTTGGTCACATGGGCTCCTTATGGCAACTCCTGCAATTCGTGGTGGTTGGCAATCTGGGTTTCACAGCCTCTGAGAAGGCCAGCTAGATTTGCATGTTGCATTGTCGCAAGCCTGAGAAGTTTTCTTGTGGGAATTCATCCCTGCCTCGCAGCATTCATGCTGTAGCTAGGCACGCTACGCTCAGCCAATAGTATTGTAATTTACCAGCCAATAGTATTGCAACTTACTCAGCTAATAGCATTGTACTTCACCTGTGTTACCATATAAGGCTTGTGACCATATATAGCAATAAGTACGCTTCCTGTTACCCGCGCCTGCGCATAAGCAATCAATAAGCCTTTGTGAATCCTGCGCTTGCGCACAATCAACTAGGGTGTTCACTGCTTTACTCGATGGCTATTGGATTACGCAAGTATAAATGTATCAATCTGTGAAATAATAAAAAGGGCTGCTTGTGTTGACGCAGTGGAATTTTCTGCGAAGATCTTCTTTGTTCTCCCGAACAACCAACCAAGCATGCTTTGAAACTTTATCTCTTTGTCTGCAGTGTTTTATTTCTCTCTCTGAACTCTCTCACACCAATTGTCGAGCCGGATCTCGACATTTTCTTGGTGAGATCTCCCAGGAGAAACCGTGCTCCAGAGATGAACCATCATGACCAGCACTGCTGGGAACAGGTACACTCAACCACAGATTTCCAGAACATAAGCAGAGTGTTTCCTGGGTTTAAGTCACATGCATAGCCATAGGGTTGATGATGAGGGAGGAATAGACACACTTTGAAAGAGTTTTAAAGGAGCCAAACCAGCCAGAGAAGTTTGGTGTCACCAGAAGAGCGGACACCAAGCAACTCTCCTGGGAGCCTCTTTCCACACAGGATTAACTTTGCAGCTAAATGTAGTGGCTGCTTCCGGCAAGCAGGGAGCTCAGTCTCATCAAGGGCTGGACGCCTAGTAGAAAGCTCGAGCAGGTGTTTTGCCTGTTGGACTTTCTGACTGCCCACATCAGTGTGCTGTGAAATGGGCTCTTCCAACAGGATTCATTTGGCTACTGTGAGGGCCTGTGTCCCCTCCCTCCCCCTCTTTTAGCACCATCAATCGAGCTTGGATTTTGATTTCTTTTCTGCCTGCCATAACTTTCGTAATGCATGGCTAGGCATGGGATGAAAGCCTGGCCAAAACCAGACTATCACGATGTTGCCACTTTTTTTGGTTTTGTTGTTTGGTTTTTTGTTAGTGGTGTCAAACACAATCTGCTGCTTCCAGGACTCCCTTGGTGAATTTTGGGACCTGATCAGAGACATTCTGCAATCTATCTAAAAGGGAACTGACTGCCTGATACTCAAAGCGGGAAAGTAGCCTCAGAGGGATCAGGGTAGGGGAATCTCCACACACACAGACGCACATAGGCACCCACCCAGGCATTCCAACCTTTCCATTGCGACCCTGCAAGGACCAGTTGGCAGGCTCAGGATTCAGGACTTGGGGTTTGAGACCCATTCCAGATCCCAGGTCAGCAAGAGAAGGAAGCCATCCTGTCTCTGGACTGAGAAGGCCGACTGCACAACCCACTCAGGTCACAATATCAAAATCTGCAACAAGCTCTCTGTCCTCCCCCAAGGGCACTCTGCCCACTGAAGTGTTATGATGCTGGAGGTTTATCCGGAAGGGTGAAGATGGAAGAGCACGGGAAAGACCACGATGGAGGGGACATGACGCACACCTGAGCTCTCTCCGCTGCCTCTTCCAGACAGGCCTCTCCCTAATTCCTCACGGCTGCCTGTCCTCGCCTCTGTGTTTTCATTTGGAAGGAGCCTGTTTTCACAAAAACACCTCCATGGAAGCCCATCCCATATCCAGGGGTCTCAAACATCAGGAAGTGCTTCCTAACATCCAACCTGAAGCCCAGTTCCTTGAGCTTTGCCCCACTGGACCGCATGCATCCCTTCCCACGGGGGAGAAAAGGTCATGACCCTCTGCCATGGGACCCCCTTCACACCACTGCATGTTGCCAGAAGGTTGCCCCATGTCTCCTCTTCTTCATCTTTGGAGCAAGAAGGTCTGCGCCTCCTCCTTCCCTGAAGAGCTGCGTGGCACCTACACAATGCATTAAGGGCGTCTTTGAATGCGGACGGCCCAGGAGCCACGTCAGATGGAAGCAGTAGGGCACCTGGATGCCCAGTGGGCTGCTACTTAGGCTTGATGCTGAGCCACAGCATGACACAGAGGATGATCTGCTAAAAGGAAGGCGCTCTCTGCATGCTCAAAGGAATCCACTACACAGTCGGAAATTCATGGCAGGTCGACAGGATTGCAAGCCTGTGTTTCTGGAAGAGGATTCAGTTCCAGTGGAAATGTCACTTTACATGGACTAGACACTGACAGTGAGACATTTCTTGTGTGTTGATCTGGAAGAAAGGGGGAATAAATTGCTCCTTCTGTAAATATAATGGAGCAATCCTTTCCAGTGCTGAAGTAAGAAATTCATGGTAACCCAAAATAAGAATATCTGCTGCCTTTTTAAAACAATGATGCTTCTCTGTGGACTTACCATCCATCCTCTAGGTAGCATAACTTGAACTTAATGGAGTACTGTGTCTGACCCATTCATGGATCACTTCTTTGATGTGGTGAAGGGGCTTGCGTAGTGCCATGAAGCTACGAGCTGTGCCGTGCAGGGCCACCAAAGACTGACAGGTCATAGCAGAGAACTCTGACAAAACGTCATCCACAGGAGAAGGAAATGGCTACCCACTCCAGAACCCTTGCCATGAAAACCCCATGGACAGTACCAACACGGAAAAAGATATGACGGCGGAAGATGAGCCCCTCAGGTCAGAAGGTGTCCAATATGCTGCTGGAGAAGAGCAGAGGGCTAGTACTAGTAGAAACATAGAAATATAGAAAAAGAGAGAGTCAGAAGGGACTCCTGGGCCATCTAGTCTGACCTCCAGCACCAGCCGGCTCCGCTCACGACATGCCTACCATGTGGAGGACCAGCCTATCCTTGAACACCCGCACCGATGGGGCCTGAACAACCTCTCGTGGAAGCCTATTCCACACCCTCAAGGTCCTGACTGCTAGGAAGTGCTCCCTGGCATCCAAATGGAACATTGGCTCTCTGAGCTTTGCTGCGTTGGAGTGTGTCCTGCCTTCCTCTGCAGGGGAGAACAGGTCTCTCCCCACTTCCGTGTGACACCCCCTCACATACCTGTATTTCAACAACATAGACCCTCTGGGTCTCCTCTTCTCCATGCTGAAAAGACCCAGTTCCCTCAGTCTTGCCTCATATGGCATCCCTTGCAAACCGGCCAACAACCTTGTGGCCCTATGCTGCACTGTCTCCAACCTGGCTATATCCTTCCTGTAATGAGGGGCCCAAAACTGAACACAATACTCCAGTTGCGGGCGCACCAGAGTCATGTAGAGTGGTAGTAATAACTCTATCTAAAAGCCACACTTCTGGCTATGCAACCAAAGGTGGCGTCAACCCTCATGGCCACTGCATCACACAGCTGTCTCATGTTTAGTCTGCAGTCAACCAGCACCCCGAGGTACCTTTCACAAGTGCTGCTTTCCAGCCATTTATCACCTAACCTGTACTTATGACAGCTATTCCTATGCCCCAAGTGCAAGACCTTGCACTTATCCACATTGAACGCCATCCCGTTGTCTCCTGCCCACTTCCATGGTCTGCCCAGATCCTGTGGGATCTGGAGTACCTGCTCTCAGTAGAGGCCACTGCTCCAGTTTTAGTGTTGTCTGCGAATTTGATCAGCAGACTGTTCATCCCTTCTTCCATGTCGTTAATGAAAAGATGAAACAGGATCAGCCCCAGAACAGAGCCCTGGGGGACCCCGCTTGTCACTGGCCGCCATCCCAATGATTCCCCATTAATGGTTACCTTCTGCTTTCGCTCTGTCAACCATGCCCTAATCCACCGGACAGTGCTTTGGGGTATCCCAGAACTGCTCAGTTTCTCCATTAGGATATCATGGGGCACTTTGTCAAAGGCCTTGCTGAAATCCAGGTATACCACATCCACTGCATCCCCTCCATCTAGCCATCTCAAAACCTTGTCATAGAATTCCACAAGCTTTGTCTGGCGGGACCTGTTTTTGCAGAAGCCGTGTTGTGTGGCTGTCAGCCTCCCTTCCCTATCTAGCATCACTAGATCTCTCGCTATTATGAGCCTTTCCATTGTTTTTCCTACAATGGACATAAGGCTAACCGGTCTGTAATACCCCATGTCCTTTCTACTACCCTTTTTGAAAATTGGGACCACTGATGCCACACTCCAGTCCTCTGGAACTTCACCCGTTCTCCACGAGGCCTCAAAAATGGAGGCCAGCGGGCATGAGAGAACCCCTGCCAACTCTCTAAGTACTCTCGGGTGTAACCCGTCAGGGCCTGGCGCCTTTGTAATGTCGAATTCCCTGAGGAGCTCCCCAACTTCAAGGGGGGGTGACTCTAATCTGTGACCCTAAGTCCCCAGCCTCATCTAATCTCCTATGCGGATCTCCCTCATCCTGCTTTGGGGAGAACACAGAGGCAAAATAGTGATAAAGTTTTGTAAGTCACTGGCCTGCTGGACCTGATACTGCTATGAGCCATGGGCAGCCGCACCTCACCGCTAATGGTAGCAAACAAAGCTAGAGTCATTTCTTCTAGCTGGAGCCCTCCTCAGGAAGATGCAGCCGATGAACTCAGAGGCAGCAAGGTCAGCAGGGCAATGGGGGCAACACGCTGCAGAGCATGCCCCACCTTCCTTTCCTCTGCACCCCCTTACCTTCCCATCCCCAGCAGTGGGATAAGCTGCCTCCCTGGGCTCCTGCCTGGGAAGGGCTCCTTGACTGCAGGCGTCTTGTGTTGGGGGAAGGACCTGGAGTAAAATGGGAAAGAGACAGCTGGAATCCCACCTGGCAGTTGGGCTCTGGCTTTGGGCTGGGACCAGGCTGAGTATGTGGAAGCCTAAGAAGCAGGATGCAGCCTGAAAGTGGAGGGAAATGATTAATGTACAGGCATGGCAGGGTGACGGTTTCTGTTTTTGTTCTTTTTTTAAGGTTGGGAGAAACATTTTCCTGGAAGATCCTCTCCTTCCTGCTTGCCATCCAGGACATCAACCAGAATCCCAGACTTTTGCCCAATATCATGCATGGCAACCCTCCCAGGAAGAGAGACAATCCCACAGAATCATGAGATGAAAAGACTTCAAGCCCTTTGTATGCACCAAGTCCCTATCTGGCACTGTCAGGGTAAGGGTTAACCTCTTCTTCATTTTCTGACTGTGGGAGAGAGGAAACTCCTGCAAGTGCTTGTATGAAGAGTCTCTCTCTTGTGGGTGCATCCCCGAATTGGAGCGTGAGCCCATCCCGGTCGAGACCAGCGGCTACAGCCAGCCTGCACAGGGCTTTTTAGGGTCAGCTTTTGCCATCAGTAGAGGTACGGAGAGCAGCACACAAGCTACTTTTATACATGGTGGGCTTGAGCTACACTTCTTGTCTCAAAATAATGGGGTACAGGTTGAGCTTCTCCAAATTCTTACCTTCTTAGCAGAAGTTTATCTTTCCAACTCTCTTATGTCTCAGTGATAGTCTTTATTTTCAGAAAACAATAAGCATGCCTTCTTTTTCATTCATGTATCATGCATACAATTCAACACAGTGACATGAGAAACTGACTGATTACAGAGTTGAAGCAACACATCAGCCTCGCTCTTCCTTTCTCTCACAGGTCACTTATGCTTACACCGCTCAGGTCAGGGAAGAAAAAAGCCAGTCCCCTTCCTTGTACAGGATGCTCCCGGAAGAAGGCCTCCAGTACCCAGGGATCATCAGGCTGCTGCTGCACTTCAGGTGGACGATGGTGGGGCTCTTCTCACTGGACATTGAGGATGGAGACAAGTTCATGAGGACCCTGAAACTGGAGCTCCTGAAGAATGGCATTTGCCTGGTTTTTTCACACAGCGTCAAGAGAATTTATGTCAGGGGTTTTTTTTAACTCAGATCTCAGTTTTGGAAGATTTTGGCAGAAATTAATGTCTTCATTTATTTTGAAGAGTTGCTTTTCTCCTTCTATGGAATACTTTTTCTAGAAAAAGTTATGGAAATTTTAATGCAACCTGTCACTGGGAAAGTCTGGATCAGCACAACTTTGTGTGACTTTACCTTTCCTTTAGCTTATTGAAAACATGATTTCCAGCACGTCTATGCGTATTTTTCCTTCCTTCCTCAAACAAGTAAAAGGAGCAGCTATGATGGTTTTTGGGATTTGTATTCCTCTATGGAGGTATTTATAAACAGTTTGTTCAAGTGTTCGTATTCAAACCATGTGCTCTCAGTGAAAGAGTGGATGCGATGCAGAGAGCAGGAGGAACCGGAGGGCCTCTCTGAAGTGGACAAGGAGCAAACACTCTCTCTGGACAGCTTCTTCTCATACAGCACCGTCCAGACAGTGGCCCGTGCTGTGAATGCGGCTCTTCCCTCCAGATCCAGAAGGAAGTCCATGAATCCTGAAGGCAGGCTAGAGGTGCACTGGCTTCATCCATGGGAGGTATTCCCTCCCCTTCATGGGTATTGAATAGATTTCAGAGTATGAGAAATTGGGATGAGATTGTCCAAATGATGGTGCAGCTTGAACACTTTCTGTCCTGTCCCTCTTTTGGTCCTTTCCCAGAACTGAGTCCCTCTGATTGTAGCCCATGGAGTTGCTTCAACTCATCCTGAAGCAGCACTCAGAAGCAGCTTGAGGACTGTACAGCTCCTTGTGCAGATCCCTGACCGAAGTATACCCAGAATTGCTATCTTGTCTGGGTTCAGAACACAAGGCAATCCTTTTATTTATTCATTCATTATCTATTACAGGCATTCATATCCAGTCCCATCGTCAAGCACTAGGGACGGTTTACAAAATATAAAAGTTTATTATAAAATATTAAAGAAGAGGCACCGCGCGCATGACACCTGCGCGCAAGGCAGCGGCAGAGGCAGCGAACACCCGCGCCCTGGACTCCACCACCTGACCTGACTGCTGCCATGCCCGGCACGTGTGAGAGGCATGGCCGGGCGCAGCGAATGTCGGAGGAAGCCCCGCGCCCTGAAAAGCGCCGGCGGCGGCCGGGGCCAGCAGCTGAAGGGCGTCGGCCAAAGGGCAGGGTCGCCGCCATTTGGGCACCGAGTGGGGGGGCTGGGCTGGCCAGGGGGCTTTGTTTGGCTGCATGATTTTTAGCCTTCCTGCTACGCTGCGTGTCACTGTAAGTTTTTAATTGTTTTTATAATTTTAAGTTGTTTTATGGAGTCGTCCCTGGCCATGTTGCCGCTTGTGCTTCCTGGGGAGTGCACAGGCGCTGCCATTGGGGTAGTCTTGGGCAATGGACGTTATAGCGGTGGGAGCTTAATGTGTCCGCATAGAAGAAGGAGGGACAGATGGTTGACACCTGTCCCTACTTCTGGTTTTGCTCCCAGCCAGAGGGTGCCAGGGAGTTTTGTCAGTCGCCCCTCGGGCCTGACGGTGCTGTTGCTTAACGCCAGGTCGGTCAATAACAAATCTTCCCTCATCCATGACTTGATTGTGGATGAGGGGGCCGACCTGGCTTGCATAATGGAGACCTGGGCGGGGGGGGGGGATGTGGCCCTCTCCCAACTATGCCCGCCCGGGTATCTGGTTCAGCACTGTTCATGCCCAGAGGGGAGGGGAGGGGGGTCGCTTTGGTTTACCGAGCCTCCATCTCCCTCACAGGACTTCCAGTCCCCTCGAAGCCGGGGCTGGAGTGCCTCTACTTGGTGTTGGGCGACCGAGACAGATTGGGGATTCTGTTGGTGTACCGTGCACCCTTCTGCCCAACAGTCTCCCTGTCTGAGCTGATGGAGACCATCTCGGACCTGGTGTTGAGGACCCCCAGGATGTTGGTCCTGGGGGACTTCAATCTCCATGCCGAGACTGATCTGATCAGGGTGGCTCAGGACTTCATGGTCTCCATGTCGACCATGGGGCTGTCTCAACATGTCATCGGCCTGATCCATGAACGTGGACACACCCTGGACCAGGTTGAGGGCGATGAAGCAGGTTGGGAGACGGCTAGAGCATAGGTGGAGGAAATCACGTGATGAATTTGACCAAACACACTTGAGAGCCCACTATCGGGCCTATGCTGTGGCGGTGAGGGCGGCAAAAAAGAGACTTTTTCCCCCTTCCTTTGAGTCCTCACAATGCCGTCCGGCGGAGCTCTTTCGAGTGGTGCAGGGCCTGGTTTGTCCAGGTCCGAAAGAAGACCTGGTTCCACCCTCAAAGGCCCGCTGTGACGACTTTGCCAGGCATTTCCGGGAGAAAATCGCTCAGATTCGTCACGAGCTGGACTCCACTATTGATACAGAGGTTTTAAGGGAGACACCAATGCCGCCATCTGGTCCAGAATTATTGGATGAATTTCAGTTATTGCGGCCCGATGATGTGGACAAGGTGCTTGGACGAGTATGTCCCACCACTTGCCTATTGGACCCTTGCCCGTCTTGGTTAATAAATAATTCCAAGCACGGGATTGGGACCTGGATTTTGGAAGTGATTAACGCTTCTCTGAGGGAGGGTCGGGTGCCTGCCCCTTTAAAGGAGGCGGTAGTCCGACCGGTCCTGAAGAAGGCGTCACTGGATCCAGAGATGGCCACTAACTATAGACCAGTGGCCAACATCCCGTTTCTGGGCAAGGTGTTAGAGCGAGTGGTGGCGGAACAACTCCAAGCACTCTTGGATGAAACTGATTATCTGGACCCATTTCAGTCCGGCTTCAGACCCGGGTACGGTACTGAATCTGCCTTGGTCGCCCTGTACGATGACCTGTGCAGGGAGAAGGACAGGGGGAGTGCGTCCCTGTTGGTTCTCCTGGACCTCTCAGCGGCTTTCGATACCATCGACCATGGTATCCTTTTGGACAGGCTTGCGGGATTGGGGGTCGGAGGCACTGCTTTGCAGTGGTTCCGCTCCTATCTCGATGGCCGATTCCAGAAGGTGGTGCTGGGGGACTATGGCTCTGCGCCATGGCAGTTATGCCATGGAGTACTGCAGGGGTCCATTTTGTCCCCGTTGCTGTTCAACATTTACATGAAACCACTGGGAGAGGTAATCAGGAGGTGTGGGCTGCGGAACCATCAGTACGCTGATGATACCCAGCTCTACCTCTCGTTTTCCACCAATACAGGTGAGGCAGTGTCTGTACTGAACCGGTGCCTGGCCGAGGTAATGGGCTGGATGAGGGCCAATAAACTGAAGCTCAATCCAGACAAGACAGAGGTCCTGTTGGTTGGTGGTTCTGGCTTTGGAGAGGGTGAACTGAACCTTGTTCTGAATGGGGTTGCACTCCCTCTTAGGGACAAGGTTCGCAGCATGGGAGTGCTCCTCGACCCGGAGCTTTCACTAGAAGCTCAGGTGACAGCAGTGGCGAGGAGCGCTTTCCTCCAGCTTCGGCTGATCCACCAGCTGCGCCCCTATCTGGAGTATGACTGCCTCGCGACAGTGACACATGCATTGGTGACTTCCCGTCTCGACTTCTGTAACGCGCTCTACGTGGGGCTACCCTTGAAGACGGTCCGGATACTTCAACTGGTTCAAAACAGAGCTGCCAGGCTGCTGACGGGGACTGGGCATTGTGTTCACATGACTCCTGTTCTCCGTCAGCTTCACTGGCTTCCCATTGAAGTCCGGGCCCAATTCAAGGTGTTGGTGATGACCTATAAAGCCCTAAATGGCTTGAGTCCTGGTTACCTGAAGGAGCGCTTGCATCCATATATGCCCAGCTGCCCCTTGAGATCGGCGGAGGAGGCCCTTCTCCGGGAACCCTCCGTGAAAGAAATTAGAAGGGTGGGTACTCGGAGGAGGGCTTTCTCTGCGGTGGCGCCTAAGTTATGGAACACGCTCCCCAGAGAGTTCCGCCTGGCACCATCGTTATTTGTTTTTCGGCTCCAGGCAAAGACCTTTTTATTCAAGCAGCATTTTAACTGTTAACATTATTGGTTTTATTTGGCCAGGGCAGCTTATTTTATACTGTATTGTTGTATTTTAATTTAATATTTATATTTTTAATTTATATTATAATTATTTTAACTTGATGATGTGAGCTGCCCCGAGGCTTCGGCGAATAGGGCAGCATAAAAATGTTTTAATAAATAAATAAATATATATATAAAATGTCAATTATTAAAAAAATATAAAACACGTCACATCTTAAGTGTGTGCAAATGTGAAGGGAACAATCCTAAAACATCTAGAAGTGTTGAGTTTTAAAATAATGGTCGAATAAAAAGGTTTCACCCTAACCCTTGTCTATTTCCTAAATTCCCAAAGCAGAACATGGGCATCTAGCAGTGAAATATTATTCCTGTCCATTATCGGGGACACACGCAGCCCCACTAAACTGGGAGCAGCTCTTAGCAAACACTGGGATATGAAACTGGTCTTCTCAAAGGCCTTGCTTTCTGTGCTGTTTCAGCTCCACCCTTTCCTGAGACATCCTCAGTTTCGTTCAGTTGAGGGACTGTATTTAGATGAGAATGGAGACTTGGCAACCAACTTGGACATTTTCAGCTGGGTGGAGGATCCAAATGAGACTGCTGTAAGAGTTGAAGTTGGGAGTCTAGAAAGACGGGGCTTGCCTGGCCCCAAATTCACCACTCAGCGGGATCCCATTGTGTGGCTGAGATGGAAAGATCAGGTGAAGAATGCCATCCCCAGTATTCTCTTATTTTTATTCCCCATCCCTTCAGTTACAGTCTGGATAATCGGAAGTACAGATTTTAATGAATAAATCTATAGCCTGAGATGTAATATTTGTAGTGAACAAACATGATGCTTTTCACTAGGAGGGAAAGTGCAGCTGCTCATGGAGGGGTTCAGTTATGGAATCCACTGAAGTGCTGCAGGTCCTCCACTCTCTGTCCTTTCCAGCTCTGTCTCCCCAGCCTCAGCTTCCTCAAGCCCAGGCCTCCTGCCCTGGTGCTCCTTCTCTCTCGCTCAGCCCCTGCAACAAGCCAGGTGTGTGGAGAGCTGCCGCCCGGGATTCTTCAAGGTGGCTCGGGAAGGAGAGCCCTTGTGCTGCTATGACTGCGTTCCGTGTGCGGAAGGGACCATCTCCACTCGGGAAGGTGGGTGAGCGCCGAGGGAAAGGCAGTGCGTGGGGGGATGGCCAGGATCCAACCGTGCTATGTGGCACATGTGGGGGTTCTAAACTATCCTGCAAGGACATTAGGATGGCCTGCTTGTTTCTGGAGTAGCAGGACAGAAAATCTTAATAGGTGGGGTTCGTTTAGCACCCGCTCCATCCAGACCTGGAGTCATTGCATGGGCCAAGTTATATTGTGTGCTCTCCACTTTCCAGAATGCCTCATTCCTCATTACTTCCAAAACCCCAGACTCCTTGCCTTCAGGGCACTCCAGGTGTGCTTTCCGTTCACTTATGATTGTTGTGAAAATTCCCTTGTCCACCATGGCCTCTACATTTCTCCTTGTCTTCTCCATTTCTCCATATAACTTTTCCTTCCCCTAGAGTGCAGGGTTTTGTTATTGAACTTTTTCACCCACCACAGTAGACCTCACAAGAACTTGGCACAGGAACCCTCCTCTTTTGTGGGAATCAAGGAGGACTAAGAGTCTAGGGGTTGCCCACAGTCACCTAGCGGACTGCTTGGCTGCATCAGAACTAGACTCTGCCTTGCCGTTCCACTGCACTGTCTTGGCTCCAAGTCAAGCAGGTGCTCACAGGTAAAGAATTCCACCCAGATCGACCAATTCAGTACAGCCACCAACAACCTCCACCAACAGGCATCCCAAAGGGGGGGGGGGCAGAAATTGCTCTAAAAAATCACAACTACACTCCCCCCCAGTCTTCTTCCTCTTCTCTAACACCCTGATAACCTCTGTTGGGACAGAAAACACCAAATCTCCCAGAATATTGTGCAAACATGACAAGACCCACTTAGAAGGTTTTCCTGGGCAGAAGGAGCCAAATCCTGACCATGCCTCTCAGTCCGAGCCCATCTGGTTCTGCAATGGTTCTGTGCATGGATGTGGGGAGGGTTGATGCATCAACCGAGTGGGAAGGGCAGAAAAGGAAGATAGCAAGTAGGAAAGGCTCCTAGTGTCAGCGTCCTTGTTTGAGTTCTTCCCAGTCTTCTGTCACCTGCGTATGTCAAGGGGATAGATGACCAAATCCCATAACTTCATTCCATCCAAACTGGCCCACCCCAAGGAGGGGTGGTGGTATCCATTTACAAAAGGGGAATAGGCAGTTCTGTGGTTACAGGAGAAATTCCTTCTTGGAGAGCTTGTGGCAGTGGTTGGGCTGGCTGGTGCCTAGTAGGAGTTCCCAGGGTGGACAATTGCAGGCTTGGAAACAATGTCAGGATGGACCTCGGAGGGGTTTGGATGCACTGGTGGTGGGTGCTCAGCCAGCGTCACGCTCAGTGCATCTTGAGGGCCTGGGAGTCAGGCTAGTTGAGTCCCGACTGGAAGAGGAGCAACTGACTCGCAAAAGGTGTCTGAAGGGTTGGAGCTGCAGCTGGAATTAGGGAGAGGACTAGGATCATTCCAGCTGAGAGATGGCATCTCGCATCATATCCCTCCACTCAAGAAGGACTGCAAGGAGTTTGTCATGAGAAGGCTGCATGCCTGCCTTGACCAGGGAATGCTTGTGGGGAGCTGTCATGGTGTCCGTGAAATGCTCCAGCCCATTCAGCTGTCAGGGATGGAGTCCCTGCCAGGGTCAGGCATTTTCTGGTGCAAGAATCAGATCATGATTGCAAGGAAAAAAATCCCAGCCCACTTTGCAGATTGCCTTCTGGGTAGTTGGCTTCCACGATAATATATATATGGCCATTTACTGAATTGGGTGAAAGACGGGGCCCTTCAAGTCCACTCCTGGCAGGTAAACTTTCTGTATTTCCTCTCACACCAGAATCATTCCTTCACTTGTACCAGTACCATTTATACTACTAGTACTGATAGGAAAAATCAGAGTGATGAGTACAACGTAGAGGACAGAAAATGGAATGGCTGTCAGGTGCTCTTTCTCTTGCTTGTGACAGATGCAGGGCATTGCCTGAGGTGTCCAGAAGATCAGCATCCAAACGAGGCCCGGGTTCACTGCTTCCCTAAGGTCATCACCTTCCTCTCCTATGAAGAATATTTGGGGTCTTTCCTCACTGGCATGGCCCTACTCTTCTCCATCGCCACAGGAGGGATACTGGGGATCTTCATAAGAGTCCAAGAGACTCCAGTAGTCAAGGCCAACAATCGAGACCTCTCCTACATTCTGCTTGTCTCCCTCCTGCTTTGCTTTTTCTCCTCTTTCCTCTATATTGGCCAGCCAAGAAGCATCACCTGCCTCGTGCGACAAGCAGCCTTCAGCATCATCTTCTCGGTGGCCATCTCTTCCCTCCTGGCCAAAACTGTCACTGTGCTGCTGGCCTTCCTGGCCAACAAGCCAGGCAACAGGGCAAGGAACTGGTTGGGGAGGACTTTGGCGAACTCCATTGTCATCTGCTGCTCCTGTGTCCAAGTGGTCCTCTCCACCATCTGGCTGGGGATTGCTCCCCCATTCCCTGATGCTGACAAGCACTCCCAGGCTGGGCAGATCGTCCTGCAGTGCAACGAAGGCTCTGTGGCCATGTTCTATGCTGCCCTCGGCTACATGGGCTTCCAGGCTGCCGTCTGCTTCACGGTGGCCTTCCTGGCCAGGAAGCTGCCCGGGGCCTTCAACGAGGCCAAGCTGATCACCTTCAGCATGCTGGTCTTCTGCAGCATCTAGGTGTCCTTTGTGCCCACCTACCTGAGCACCAGGGGCAAGTACATGGTGGCCGTCCAGGTGTTCTCCATCTTGGCCTCCAGTGCTGGGCTGATGGGCTGCATCTTCCTGCCCAAGTGCTACATGATTTTATGGAGGCCTTTCCTGAATACCAAGGAGCATCTCATGATGAAAAACAAAGCATAAAATCTGTTTGTTTTGTTCATCAAGAGCTCAAAATTCCAACTTTTCTGAACAAGGCAGGGATTGATTCTGGGCATATGGACAGTATCAAATTGAAAAAATTGAAAAAAATCATCTTTGCACTATTCGGTGGTTTGGATAAATAAAAGCTCCATTTCATACATGGGGAAGCAGCACCCCAGAAATCTTCCCTTGTTAACCACTTTAGTGAAGTTTTGTGTTTTTTCTTTTCAAATTTCTACAAATAGTTCCTTTTTTCAGTCTTTGATATTTTCATTATACATTTATAAGTGTGAACAGAAAAATGATGTTTGCCTGGAACTTGATAGGGAACTGACTATGCAGCTTGGAAATCCCTGCAGCTCCTTTTCCAGGGTGGGATGCAGAGCAGGGAATCTCTTGTTCTGCATGAGGAAGGACTGAAGAAGTTCGTTCCCAGCCCTGGGAGCCCGTCTTCACTCCGAGTCAGCTGGGACACTGCCTGAGAGTGGAGGTCACTTGTGTAGAGCAGAATTCCGGCCAGATTGCTCCTGTATGAGCCACATTGGCCTTGCTTCCAGCTTGGACTCTGTTTGGGAAAGTAGCCGCACAGCTGCGGATTGCTGCTTCAGCCCCTGCCCAGTGATTCCTGGCCTTGTGGGAAGCCCACTGAACTCAGGGCACCATTTCCATGATCCCCTCATATTTTGAAGGCCAAGAGTCCATGGACTTGGGCGTCCCCCTGCCCCGCATAGCGCACACTTGAAGGCATGCAGGAAACCATAACTGACCCCAAGGGGAGAATATGGAGCATGCAGAGGGAGCAGAAAGGGGAGGAATTGGGGGCTTTGCATTTTGGTTTTACACCACACTTACTCTCTGCCTTTTCTCCTCTTGCAAACACCCAAGCAGCTTACAACTTTTTCCTCCTCTCCTTTTACTCTGTGAGGAAGGTGAGCTCTGAGGGAGAGATGGGCCAAGCATCTTCCAGGAGCTGTGCGGATGGGGGGGCAGCAACTTGCCCCCCCCCTTTCCTTCCACTTGGCACTCACTTCATCAGGCCCCCCTGCCTCCAAGAAGACACTCCACTCTCCCTTAGGTCTTCCCTGCTACAGTTCGACTTTTCAGCTATGTGGGGATTTTTTTCATCCATTATTTTCTCCCTGCCAGTAATAGGCTCCCACTGAAGTGCAAAACAGAAGGGAAGCTTTCTCAACTTTGCTGGGATGGAGGTGCTTGCATTCTCTGCTTCTTGATCATTACATAAACCAGGCCAGGATTCTCTGATCCATGACCGCCTGCGAAGCATCCCAGGTGGAGCTTCCCTGTTCCCTCAATCCAGGACCAGCCTCTGGATTCAGCACACCACACACCCAAGCTGGGGGAACACAGCAGTGTATTAAAGGGATAAAAATACAGCTGGGGGCTCATGACCATCCAGGCTGAGTGGATAAATGAGGGTCAAAGAGGGGAAGGAAAAGGAAGGCAGCTTGGCAGAAGCCACAGCTCAGGGAATGTGGTCAGCCAGGAACACGCAGCTCCCAGGGCATCTTGGCCCCCTCTGGCAGGAAGCAGGAGACCCCCATCACAGCCTCAACTCTTTGGACAGAGCACCAATTCCCAGGGGTCATCCTGCAATACGCAAAACAGGGTGGTGCTTCATGACTCTCCAAGGCCCCCTGCGATGCAATAAAAAAACGGAGCAGCACAAAACTAAGATCCCAGCACTAGAAGACACAGGGTTCAGTTAGTCATCAAATCATCCCCATTGTGCCAACACCATAAGAACTGTCACCCGAGAGAAGCCGTAAGATTGTCCCAGAGGCGGTGAGAAGTCTGGTGCCGGCCTGCACACTGTTGGGACTTCTGTGGGAGGTGCACCTGGCCAGGCAGGCAGGACATTGGACTGGGAAAATAAAGCCCCGTGCAGGACCCGTGGTGATTCCTGGGCCTCCTTGTCTCCATTTCAACCCTCTGGAATCACCCATCATTACTGGGCCATTAGGTTCACTCCGCTGGGCAGTTTCTCCTATCCTCAGGAAAACATCTGCTGAAACGTCCCTCTTTTTCCCTCATCATCGACTCCGCTCCTGTGCATGACTTGAAATCTAGAAAAGACTCTGTATATGCCCAGGAAGTTTGTAGTTTGTGTTGGGAGTTCCCTGTAGGAGGGAGAGTGTGTGAGGTGGGGGGGTTTGCCAGGGATGCCCCCTGGGATGGAGCTTGGTGGGAGAGAGGCTTGACCTGTGTGGATGGAGAGTTGGTGCACGAGGAGGAGAGAGCGAAAGAAATGGGGAGAGGGATGCAGCCCCTGAACCTGTGGAAAGGAAACAAAAATGAGACAAAAAGGGTTTGCCTTCTCTGGTAAGAGCCACTGGGGATGCGAGGCAACGCCTGCAGCCCTTCCCTGACTTGGGGAATGCCAGGGGGACACGTGGCACAAACGCTTGGCTCTGCGGCCATGGCCAGTCCAGAGAGCTACGAAAAAGGGGGAAGGTATCAGCGCCTTGTGAGCGTGGTAGTGAGCACAATGAGCCCCTGAGCATGTACAAAGCACCAAGCATCCATGGGAGTCAGATCCACTCTGCTGCCGCCTCTGGTGGAGGTGGGCTAAGGGTGGCACTCGAAAGGAATCTTGGTGTGCCTGAAACACGCAGTGTTTGTGCAAAGGAGGCACGGCAGTTGCTGGACACAGAGGGAGAACCACTGAGTATTCAGAGGTTGTATTGCGGGCTGAAAGGCTGCAACTCTCAGTGCCCTATTAGCCAATTTGGGGACCAGAGGAGGGAACAAGGGGCTGGGAGCAGGGTTCAAAGGGGTGTGTGAACATGTGCTCAGGGGAACGGAAGAATTGGGAAGGAAACCATTTCCTTCTGTTCCCTTCATTGCAATAGAGTTTTAAAAAGAAATGTCTGCATGCCTGGAGTATTTTTCTCTTCTGACAGAAAGGAAAGAGTGTTCATAGCAACCTGGGGGCTCCATCTGGGACATCTCTGAAATCCATTGTAGGTTCGGATCGGTGAGTCTCCGTAGGAGGGTACCCTGCCGAGGTCATGACAGTCCTGCGAGTGACTCTCTGGCCAAAACGAGGGCGATTGGAGACCCGAGTCTGATTGAAAGTCCGGCAGCAGAGACTTCTAGAACCTCAGGAGGGGTTCAAATGGGGCATTAGTCAGGTAGAGTGAACCTGATAAGTTGCATCTATGTTTACGTAAGGAATCTTTATTTCTCATACAAGGGAAAGGGAATGGGGAGTAAAGTATTTAAGGGGAGGGGGGTCAGCCTGGATAGCTCAGGAGGCCCTTGCTGACCCGTTCTGTTTCTCTAGGGGTAAAGGGGTCAAGGAAAAATGCCTTCCTTGCAAGTTCCTGGGGACAATTTTGAGGTTCTGGGATAGGTCTTGGCTTGGGATGGCTGGAAAAGGGAAAATGGAAAACTACTGTGTATTTGCATGTGTGTTTGATAGGAATCCCGCGTAAATAAATGGGGGGGGGATAATTATTGTTGTTGCTGTTGTTAATCATGGTTAATTGGGAGTTAATAGGGAGATTGGGCCTAAAGTGTGGGGCCTCTCAGGGAAGAACTCAAACTCCCTGGAGGTGCAGTTGAGGTGAGGTTAGCAGGTTGTTTTTGGAGAAGGAACTTGAATTAGGAAGTGCACTTTGGGCCAAGAAGGTGAAAACTGCATCTGAGGGGCTGGAGAGGCTAAAGGGGAAAGGGATTCAGGAAATCCAGCCCATCAGATATTGCTGGAGGAAGTTTGTGAAGGAAGGCATGGCAGGAAAGAAGGAAGGGGATTCGTTCAGGAGGAAACATGTGCAAAGGGAAAGCGCTGTGTGGTGTGGTTGCAATTTCATGGTTTGGGTTGGAATTTTGTAGATGTTGCAAGTGGAAGTAGAGGCAAGTGAGCAGATGGATTGTGCCACGGAAAGAGAAGGGAGGGGTTGCTCAACACTGGAAAAGTGAAGAACCTTCACCGACGAACTGATCTTGAGAACGATTTTGGACTATGCAGAAATGGATAGATTGACTATCATTGAAGGAAGAAGAAGATACTGACTTCTATCAAACTTGGGATTCTTTTTACTATTGGCTAGAGAAACGGGACTTCGTATAGATTTAAAAATGTTTTTAAGCTATCATAAATGGAAAAAAAGTGGGGCTGACCCAGCAGTCCTGATGTTTTAGATGATTGATGTTATTTTTAGTTTTTCTTTGTTTTTAGGAATATAATTTCAAATAAAAACTTATTACAAAAAAAGAAAGAAAAGGGAGGGGAGAATCCTGCTTATCCTGAAGGGATTCCCAGAGAAAGAAAGAAAGAAAGAAAGAAAGAAAGAAAGAAAGAAAGAAAGAAAGAAAGAAAGAATAAGTGAAGCAAAGATGCTGAAGGGACGGGTTTTCTTTTATGTGTTGAGGAGGTTTTTGGAAAACTGGTGGAAATGGGATGGTTGTGTTTAGCAAGCAGCCTGATCAGTGGCAGGCTGGAGTTCAACGAGTGAAAACTGCACCTGGGGGCAGCAAAGGGGGGGGCGGTTGCGGGCCCTTTTGGCTCAGGCCTGGCCACTTCCCTTTTACATGAGGATGCCTGTTGGAAGTCCACCTTGTCAGGCAGGTAGAAAATAGGTTCTTGGTTTTCTCTGGGCTGATTTGGTTTCTCTACCTGTTGGACATGCGATTGTGTGGGGCGTAAAGGGCAAAAGGAAAATTGTGCTGGAGGCCATGTGAGGATGCGAGTCTGTGAGGTGATGCATTTTGCAGGAATTCCTTGCTTAAAGGGGGGCATGGAGTTTGGTGTTTGAGTGGGCTTTTTAGGAGTTTTGGATAAAGGGTGGTTGAGTGTTTTGGTACAAAAGGGGAAAAACGGGTAAGAAATGAAACTGCTAAAAGTTTCTCATGAAAGCACAAAATGGAGGAGCTGGGAGGGGCCATGGAGGCCATCGAGTTGCCAAATATTTTGATCAGGCTCCAAAGTTTACAGGAAAGATAGCTATTAGGGTGTTTTGTACAAGAAAGGAATATTGATGGTGCTAAGGAGAGTTTTCTTTACAGTAGCATAATGTTGGGGGGGGGGGGCTAAGCCCATTTGCTAGCCCCAGGAAATGGCAAGTTTTTTTTTCATTTTTCTTGCTGTGAGCATAAGCAGTCATGCTCATCAAGATGAACAAGCATTGACTGTTTGATTGTAAAGGGTGCTAGTTCAAATTTCATGTATATGTAATGGATTTGGGACATTTTTGTATTTATGTATGTGGGGGAGGGAGTACCATCCCTGTAAGAATTTGTGTGATACCATGTTCTCACTGGACAAACGCCATCAGAAGGCACATGTTGCTTTAACCAAGGCAAGCAATGGGTTTGAAGCACGCATGTTCAAGAAGGGGCTTCTCTTGTGTGCAATTTTGGCATGGGTTGGACTTGATTTCAACATCTCAGACATTTTTCTTGGGACTGTGCTGAACAGACTTGGGGTGCGGGGAGGAGGCTTGAAAAGGGACAAAGATTTCTCAGCTTTCTCTCCAAGCTAATATGGTTAACCAATGTCTGTGAAGAAATGTAAAAGTTTTTTTTTTTTCTAATTCAACTGTTTTGTGAGCTGTACTTTCCAGACACCAGATGAACTGGAATGGCAAAGACTGATTCCTGTGTTCTGCCTTGCTCTTTGCATCATCCACGAGGAAGCAAAGGACTAACCAGGCAAACCATGAGAGACAAGTCCTACAGCCAAGTGGACAGCTGAGTCCAGAAATTGAATGAAGCCTAGACAATGAAATCTCGAAGAATCGTCTCAAAGGGCAAAACAGATAACTGAACTGGACATTGGGCCATTGCCTCATCTCACACTGCTCCCACCTTGCGAAGCAGGCTAGCCTAAGTCTCTTGACCAAAAGGGATGGTGGCCTTGGACAGGGTATTCCTCATTGTGGGGGTCTCAGCCCCAGTGAGGATGATATCTTTAGGTCAATGGGTCAAAAGGAGGGTCCTAGGGAGCAAAGGAACCAGCCCTCAAAATAGATTGGGCAACTGCCCTGCGAAAGTGCAGGGGAGCAGGTTGAAGGTGAGAGCTGGCTGGCACTGAGTTCCCTGCAGCCAAAGGAGGGGGCAAAGACACTCCCCACTTAAGCTGCATGGATAGAAGCTGCTTCCTGAGGAAGAGGAAGTACCAGGAGTTATCTGAACTGGCTGAGTTGTTTGGTTGCTCACAAAAAGAGGGGAACTGTTGGAGAAATATGAAAATCCTGGCAGAGGGGGGTTGCCCATATGCACTGCTGCACTAAGGTCAGATCTCTGTTGATATTGGCTGTTGGTTGAAGGGGATGGGAATCAGTGGCTTGTATAGGGGCTGCTGGGGCCATTGTTTTGCTGATTGGGAAGGGCAGATAAAGCTTCCAGATAGACAGCATTGCAATCGCCCTCATTTGCATGCCATAACACACAGTGACCCCTGAGCCTCAGTGGCAATTTTACAGCTGGGCTACAGTGGAAGCAGGGATAGAGCAGTGTGGGCAGCTGATCCCGGGTGGAGAGCCATGCAGCAGGACCTCAAAGATGCCCACTGATGCTTGTTGGCAAAGGAAGATAAGGGGGAATTCATTTTGGACATCAAAGGCCCCATCAGATAATTAAGCGGCATTTTGAATATGAGTGAGCAGGAAATTGGGGAATGAACCGGGAGATGAGGACTGCTCCAGGCAGTCGAAAGTGGCTTGGATAGAGAACCTCTTTTCAAAGGTTAGAGGATCTATGGTGAGAGAGGAGCGTTTTGAAGAAGGAAGCTAAATGTGCAAAATGGGGATGCACCAGGGACTGTTACAGGTGGACTATAAAGGTGAATGAGGGTGTGCTCAGGGCTCCAGTTTGAGGAGAATGGAGTCCTTTATTGGTTAACATGACTGGGTGGAAGTGTGATATATCTCAGATCACAAGAGAATGCCCATTGGATACTGGAAAGCAGCCATGCTACACTGGGTTGGCACCTATATATGTAAGGATGTGTGTGCAACCCTTCCTGAATATCTTTTTCCTGATTAGGAGTGCGGGAGAGATTCTCCAGGTATCATAAGGAAGGTGCAGGAGTGGCAGTAGGAATAATAAAGTTGGGAGATGTGCCCTACTAGGGTCATTCATCATTCACAGAGGTGTGCCTGAGACATACAGGTAACTCAAGAAATGCTGGGAAAGGAAATAACAATCCCAACAAAAGGAGGGGTGAATGGGATTGGAATGGCCTCTTTTTCAGTATCCACTCATGTATATTCAGCACCTCTTCAGGATCAAACGGCCTGTGCAATAGTGGCTCTTGGAAATGCTACTATGTGCGCACTAGGGAAGCTGGCTGGAGAGATGCAACAAATGGAGGTAAATACACCACAAAATAGGGTGGCTCTGAATCATGTTTTGGTACCAAAGGAGGGGCCTGTGGGGTGATTGGACACTCCTGCAAGGTGGATTTAGGTAAACAGATGTCAATGAAGACTGAAGAACAATCCAACAGGTAATACCAGGGATCAAAATGAGGCAGGGGTCAGGAATGGGAGAACGGCTGACATAATGGCACCCCATGTTCTCATATTGGGGATAATGGGCATAAGCATAATCTGCTGCATTTGCCTACAATGTATACTGGCCTGCACCTCATGTAACAAGGGGATGCATTTGGGGGAAAATGCACAGACAAGGAGGAAATGATTAGGATGATGGTATCAAGATTTAAGGATTAGGAATTGTTGTTTCAAATCAGGGTGAAGGTCAGAAAAGGGAGGAATTGATAGGTGTGAAAGGATGATTTGCACCAAGGGAAAAGAGATCTTTAAAAGGGTAACAAAGAAAATTACTTATCCCAAAGGAGAGGAGAGGCCAAAATCAGATAGCACAAGGTATGGGGAAACAGGCATGTAGGCAGGAGGGCCGAATGCTTCCTGATTGTTGATTGACAAGCTGAGCAGAACAAGATGAGCTATTGTAGCCCACCAGGGGCAGGGCTGGTTTGGGAAGAAGGGCCGGTGCTAGGGCAGTGTGGAGTAGGCGGGCAGAAAGAGTATAACTCTCAGTACCCTATTTCCAAATTAGGGGAAAGGAGGAGGGAACACACGGCCGGGAGCAGGGTTCAAAAGAGTGTGTGAACATGTGCTCAGGGGAACAGAACAATGGAAAGGAAGCTATTCCTTTCTGTTCCCTTTATTGCAATAAAGTTTTAAAAATAACTCTCTGCATGCCTGGAATATTTTTCTTTTTGGATGGAAAGGAAAGAGTGTTCATTACAAAGATGGACATCAGGAAAAGCTCCCTCACTGCTGGAGCAATATGGCAGTGGATCCAGCTGCCCGGAGAGGTGGAGGCTCTCCCACACTGGGGACCTTCAGAAAGAACCTGGGCAGCCACCTGAGTGGGAAGGTGTGCCTGGGTTTCCTACAGCAGCAGGATGGGGCCCATGGGACTTCCTGGCCCTGCCAACTCTTCTCTTCTGTGAGCCTATAATGACCAGTGCCTGCGAGGGGTGGGGTGGGGTGGGGGGGCAGAAGGGGACCCCACTCTTCCGGGGAAGGGCACGGCGGGTGCCTTGGGCAGAGGAGCTAGTGCTGCAAAACTTCAAGGCCTGCTCTGCTCTCTCCGAAGTGTGGGCAAGTGGGGGTCCAGAGTGAGCCCGAGCCAGCAAGGTCAAAGCGGGGGCGGGGGGTTGGGGGAAGCATTGGCGTGCTAGCCAAAGGAATTGGAGAATCATAGCAGAAACGGAAGGGGCAAGGAAGGCCATCGAGTTCGATCTGTTGCAGGACACCGTGTTGCACCATCCCACTCAGGTCGGTGTCCTGTTTCTTTCTGAGCATCTCTAGTGTGGGAGAGCCTCCAAGACTCCAGGCAACTGATGCCACTGTCGTATTGCTTTGATTGTGAGGAAGCTTTTCCTGATCTCTGGCCTGAATCTGGGTTGCCCCAACTGAAATTGGTTATTCTGTGTCCTGGAGTCTGGCATCAGCAAGGAAAGACCTTGACCTTCCACTTTGTGACTGTCTTTGAGGTCCTTCTGGAGGGGTCTCATGTCCCTCCTCAGCCTTCTCTTCTCTAGACTGAACATGCCCAGTTCCCTCAGTCTCTCCTTACAGGGCCATGTTTCCCAGCATTAGGCACTTCTCCAGGGAGTCCCTCCTTCTCATTATGTGGCCAAAGTGTTTGAGTTTCATCCTCATATCTGTCCTTCTAAAGGAAAATATTGAGAGCAAAAGAGGAAGGGGACAGCAGAGGAGGAGGTGGCTGGATTGAGTCACAGAAGCAGTCAGTGTGAGCTTAGGTGGACTGTGGTGGATGGTGGAGGACAGGAAGGCCTGGAGGAATGTTGTCCATGGGGTCACAATGGGTAATACATTACTTTGCAACTAAGAAAAACACTTAGGGACAAAAAGCCCCAACTCATTGTGAATACAACCAATACTGAACTAGCACACAATTCGACCAAACAGCCAATACTTGGCATTTGGATGAAATGAATGCTGATGCTCATGGAAAAAGGGCTAGTCCAACTGGCAACATCCTCCTCCTACAAGGCAGTGGGTCCCTCCCCTCCCTTTTTTTTTTTTTTGGCACCATCAACCAAGCTTGCAGGTTGCTTTTCTCTGCCTGCCACATCCCACGACATGCCTGCGCTTGGTCTGGGAAGAAGGCCTGGGCAAAACCAGGCCACCTGAATTTTACCAGTTTTTAAAGTTTGGGGTCAACCACACCCTTCGAACAGGGAACCATGATGGAATATATCGAAAATATAGAGCATTCATAAGAAATATGTCCACATAGCTAAACATCTTCAGAATAGTTCTGGATGCCTTCTGAGAACTGAAAATGGCACGACTGATTTTTCACAACTGATCCTGTCAGACAGGGCTGTTTTTGATCCCCATTTTCACTTTCTGATCAATCTGGGTTCTCCCATGAGAAACCAAACAAAGAAGAACTCCGTCATCAGCCTCCCACGGAAGAACAAGGCCAGGTGACCTACCTGGTTTTGCCAGTGGCTTTGGCCTACGTGCAAATGCTGTAGAGCAGCAGGGAGACGTGACGTGTGCACATGCAGGAAACAGTGGGCTGAAGAATTAGAGAAGACAAGGCCAAGGTGATGCAAGGTGGCCGTGTCCCAGAAAGCACCCCAGTCATAGCTGGGGGTCAAATTCCAAAATCTGTGAAGTGATTGTGTTACCTGGGCGGTATTATGGACGTAGATGTGGGACAGAAGCAGATGTGAAATGCCGGATAAGCAAAGAATCTCCTGTGTCCCAACATATGTGCTTGTGTGCAGCATGTCCTCTGTGGACATTACAAGGGCGTGCAGATTATTTAGTGCCATTGCTGTGCCGATTGCGAGTGTGACCTGGAAGCTTGCAAGAAAATTTTCCAGAAGAGAACCTTCTTTTGGCAAAGTTGCATTTGAGAGATATCATGCATTGCATGTAGGGAGAATATTGCAAAGGAGGATGTACTAAGAGGATGAGGTTCCAGAAGACTCCGGTGGTTGACACAATTGTTGATGTGTGCACACAACATTGCTTTTAGCAGGGTTCCCATCCTTTAAGCAATTCTCCCAACCCCTCACTGAGCATGTTGAAAGGGTCTTTTGTTTTGAATCAATCCTCCCTCCGTATGGATCTTCCCCATGAGGTAATATAAGTTCTGAAATCTCAAAGGTTCTCCCTCCGTTTCCAGCAACTGCCGTGCCTCCTTGGCAAATACCCTCCGTGTTTGAGCCACACCAAGATTTGTTTTGAGGGAAAGCCCAAGCCCACCTCCACCTGTGGCTGGAAGCAGAGCTGATCTAACTCCTAGGGATGCTTTGTGCTTTGCACATGCTCAGGGTCTCTGTGTGCACACTACCAAGCTCACAAGGCAATGCTTCCTTCCCCCTTTTTCATAGCTCTCTCGACTCACCATGGCCGCAGAGCCAAGAATTTCTGCACAGTTTCTCCCTTCCATTTCCCAGTCAGGATGGCCAAACCTAACCAGGGAAGGGCTGCAGGTATTGCCTCGCATCACCGGCAGCTCTTAGCAGGCAAGGCAACCCCCTTTCTTCTCATTTTTAGTTCCTTTCCAAAGGTTTAGCGGCTGCATCCCTCTCTCCCTTTCATTCACTCTCTCTCCCTCGTGCACCAACTCTCCACCCTCTCTGGTCAAGTCTTTCAAAGCTCTCACCCACCAAGCTCCATCCCAGGGGGCATCCCAGGCCAATCCTCCACCTCACACACTCTCTCTCCCACAGGGCACACTCCCAGCACAAACTAAAGGCTTCCAGAGCATATAAAGAGTGTTTTCTAGTGTTCTAGGTATGCACACAGGAGTGGAGTTGCTGATGAGGGAAGAATAGGGATATTTCAGCAGATAATGTCTTCATGAGTAAGGAGAATATGAGAAATTGCTGATTGGAGTGGACATACTAGCCCTGTAATTATGGGTGATTACAGAGAGTTGACATGGCAACAAGGGAGGCACATGAATCATGACAGGTCCTGTATGGGAGCTTGATTTTCTGAACACTGTGTCTTCTCTGCCTGGCCTGGTGGCCTTCCAACAGCAGTCCCTTGAGTTGCAGGAAGGCACCAGACTCGTGACCACAGCAGGTCTCAATCTTCTGTGCTCCCCACCCCCACACACACACTGCCTCTGGGACCATCTCATGGCTTCTCTCGGATGCCAGTTTTTGCACTGTTGGCTCCATGGGGGTGATTTGATGACTGGCTGAATCCCGTGTCTGCTAGTAATGGGATCTTTGCTTTGTGCTGCTCTTTTTTCTTACTGCATTGAAGGGGGCATCCCTGTGTCCCTGGAGAATCATGATGAACCTCTCTGTTTCACGAATTGCAGAAAAGCCCCTGGGAGCTAGATGCTCTGTCCGAAGAGCTGAGGCTGGGATGGGGGTCTCCTGCCACTTTCAAGAAAACCTTTAAACACCTCCTTATGTGTGATTACAAGAATGCAGGAGCCCCCCCCCCCGTGTGTGTGTTTGTGTGTGTAATGGCACAGCATTTTATCCTCTAGTACGAAATCAAGAAGGCCAGAGGACATGGAAGCAGGGTGTTGCTCCTCCTCTGCCATATGTACATCAAAGACAAGAACTTTTTTGTCATTTGGAGGTAGGAAAGGGTAACTCGGCCAGCTGAGGAGAGGAACTTGAGGTGGCACTCCCTACTTTCCTGCCTCCTGCAGAGGGGCATTGAATCCAGTTTCCTTTGATCCCAGCCCCCATCCCCAGAAACACCTTCTACACAAAGCCTGGTTGGGGTGTCACAGCAAGAAGAGGAGTTGCACAAACGCGCTAGCGTGCCAATGACCGGGACAACATCCTGGGAGATTGTGGATTCCTCTGATATAGCAGTGCCTAGCAATTTGTGGGTCATAGCAAACACTCTTTTTCAACACCCCAAGAGACAACTCTACACATAGACATCACCAGATGGTCAACAACACAGAAATCAGATTCACTATTTGCTCTGCAGACAAAGATGGAGAAGCTCTATACAGTCAGTAAAAACAAGACCAGGAGCCGACTGTGGCTCAGATCGTGAGCCTTTTTTTGCAAAATTAGGCTTAAATTGAAGAAAGTGGGGAAAAGCACTAGGCCACTCAGGTATGACCAAGATCATATTCCTAATGAATATAAATTAGAGATGACCAACAGGTTTAAAGAATTAGATCTGATAGACAGAATGCCTGAAGGACTATGGACAGAGGTTCACAGCATTGTGCAAGTGGTAGCAACTAAAACCTTTCCAAAGAAAATGAAATGCAAGAAAGCAAAATGGCTGTCTGAGGAAGCTTTACAAATTTTACAAGGCTTTCTCTGCGGTGGCACCCTACTTATGGAATGTGCTTCCCAGAGAGGTCCTCCTGGCACCGTCGTTACTTGTTTTTTGGCACCAGGCCAAAACCTTTTTATTTAAATGATACTTTAATAATTGTTAATTCATTTATTGGTTTTAAATTATTATGCCAGGATGTTTCCAGTTTTTATATGTATTTGGATAGTTATTTATTTATAGGTTGGAAGCTGCCCCGAGGCTTATGTGAATAGGGCAGCATACAAGAATTCCAACTAAATAAATAAATGAATACATACAAAGAGCTGAGGAAAGAAGGGAAGCGAAAGGCAAGGGAGAAAGAGAAAGGTAAGCCCAATTGAATGCAGAATTCCAGGGAATAGCTAGAAGACATAAGGATGCCTTCTTCAATGAACAGTGCAAAGAACGAGAAGAAAACAATAGAATAGGCAGGACCAGAGATGTCTTCAAGAAAATTGGAGATATGAAGGAAACGTTTCATGCATAGATGGCCATGATAAAAGATCAAAATGGCAGGGACCTAACAGAGGCAGAAGAGATTAAGAAGAGGTGGCAAGATTACACAGAAGAACTACACAAGAAAGAGCTTAACGTCCCTGATAACCATGATGGGGTGGTCACCAACCTCAAGCCAGACATCCTGGAATGTGAAGTCAAATGGGCCTTAGGAAGTCTGAGCAACAACAAAGCTAGTGAGGATGACAGTATTCCAGCTGAGCTATTCAAAATCTTAAAAGACGATGCAGTAAAAGTACTACACTCAATATGCCAGCAAATTTGAAAAACTCAACAGTGGCCGCAGGATTGGAAAAGGTCAGTTTACATTCCAACTCCAAAGAAGGGCCACGCCGAAGAATGTTCAAACTACCGCACCATTGCACTCATGTCAAATGCTAGCAAAGTGATGCTCAAAATCCTACAAGCTAGGCTCTAGCAGTATGTGCACCAAGAACTACCAGAAGCAGGGTTTCGAAGAGGCAAGGGAACTAGAGATCAAATTGCCAACATACGATGGATTATTTATACAGCTAAGGAGTTCCAAAAAAACTTCTGCTTCATTGGCTATGCCAAAGCCTTTGACTGTGTGGATCACAACCAATTCTGGCAAGTTCTTAAAGAGATGGGAGTACCAGACCATCTTATTTGTCATTTGAGAAACCTGTATGCAGGTCAAGAAGCAACAGAGAGAACTGCACATGGAGTCACTGAAGTAGTCCGTCTGAGCTTATGTGGACTCTGGGGGAAGGCGGAGGACAGGAATGCCTAGAGGAGTGTTGTCCAGGGGGTCGTGAATGGTCAGATTTGACTTTGCAATGAGCAAGCAAGCAAGCATTATTTTTGCCCCGAGAACTGGATGTGAATCTGGCACATGAATATTCCCTTTGTTGAAACAGAATCTTATAATGGACTGAGCTGAAAGCCGGGCCAGATTATGTCCAGCTTCCTGATGACAGACCTAGGAATTTATTTTTTTTTTGGTTAATGAATTAGTTGAAACTTTTTTAGAATGCCTCATTACCGAAGTCTTGGAATGGTTTAACAATATAAAATGTTAAAAAAAAAAACAACAGGTTTCTCCAATTAAGCTAGTAATAAAACCCCAACAAAAATAGTCAGGTCTTTTCTTATCCTGAAAATTATTTCCCAAATATTTGAATTTATTAACCAGTTTGACAATGTTCTTAAATTTCCAGAATATTTGTTTGTTTGTTTGTTTATTTACTATTTATTTATATAAAACTTTTCGATACTCTCCCTTCACAGACTTCTCAGGACAACTTAAAACAGATTAATACAATAGAATAAAAATAGAAATAAAAGTAGTGATTGCACAGCATCCGATGTTAAGTATAAAACCACCCATTAAAACAGGTTAACAGTTACAATAGTGGGAGAATAAAAAGGTTTTCTCCAGTCGCTGACAGGAAAAAAGCGTTGGTGCCAGGCGGTCCTCTGGGAAGCATGATCCACAATTGGGGCACCACCACAGACAAGGCCCCTTTCCGTGTGGTCACCCTCTTGATGTCTTTCAAGTACGGCTCCCGAAGGAGGGCCTCTGTCTTTGATCTCAAGGGACGGGAGGGCATATGGGGAGAAGGTGCTCCTCAGGTTCCCAGGCCCTAAGCCATTTAGGACTTTATTGGGCATCACAAGCACAAATTGGGCCCGGACTTCAATCGGTAGCCAGTGCAGACGATAGAGGACTCGCGTTTTCCCATGGAAATGGAATTTTTTCCATGTTCTGGCAAAAACCAGAACTTTTGATTAGCTGTAATTTAGTGGCCGCCCATTTCAATCAAAATGTTCGCAACAGCTGTCCATCAGTGCATTCCAACCTAAGCACGTGCCAGTGATTTCTGTGCAGTCTGCGTAAAGCAGCAGTTCGACTTATGCCACCCGAGTCCAGGACTGCGACCGTTGCACTGCTCAGACGGGATGCTGCAGCATTGATGTGGAGAGTGAACCAGCCTGGTGGCAGGAAGCGCCCTTGTCCCGTTCTCTCATCGGGGGAAGAATTGCGAGAGCTCTCCTCTCCGTTATGACCTGACCTGGCAGAAAGCGTCCGTACTTGATGTTCGGTGACCAATGGAGTGTTGAACATCTTTCCTCTGATCTACCTGACCTCCTGTGACCTTTTCAGCAATTCCAATGGAAAGGCGTTTTGCCGCCTGAGCCGGAGCCCAAGTCCACACGCATCCTGCTGGGAGGGACACTTTCAGCAGTGCTGCTGTGCCCTCTGGGCCTGGGTCCCTCCTTGGCTGCCTCCCTCCCTCTCCGTGCAGGACAAAAGCTGACGGGCACACAACCCCCCGAGCAGAATACAGTCTGCTTCTCTACCCATCAAGAGGACTAGGGGCTTCACTTTTAAAATGAATGCTAAATGAGCAGGAGGACCTGGAAAGTGGGTAGCCATGGCCATGCTGCTGCCGAAGGCCAACAATGCTGAGAAGTCTCTGGCAAGGGAATCCCTGCACCTGTTCCTCCTCTCCCCCTTGGCCACCTTTTTCTTCCCCTGATTCTTGCTCTGGTCCAGATGATTGGGAAGAGGAAGAGGAGGAGGAGATGCCATTGTTCCCTTGCACCCAGGCTTCCAAACAGTCAAGCAAGCAAGCAAGCATCTGGAAAGGTCAGAATCACAGAACAGGAGGCTGTATGGATGGATCCACATGGAAGATGCACGCTTGGTTCCAGCAGTGTATTGGCAAAGCACCCAGGGACCGCTCCCTGACAGAGGAGCCAACAGAGCTGTCAGGAAGGCAGTGTAACAAACAGGTTAAGAGTTTCCAGTGCATAGAGAGAAATTTTTATGAGTTGTGGCTGAGGTACATAAGTTCAGGGCAGTGATGAGATTATGAATGGGTGTGAAGGAAAGGACAATGCGGAATCTGTGAGAAACAATGAGAAATCATTATAACCATCAGGAAAAACACCATGACCCATTGAATGTTTGGGAAGAGATAGCAAATGAAACAATCAGGAGCTAACGAAATTGAAAAGCATTAAAATGTGGTTCTTGCAATCAGAGATTCTGAAAGACTTAAGACACAGCTTGAGCTGGCTAGGCACTGTTTGCCTTGCAATGGAAGCAGAGCAGCCGATCAGAACCAAAACCGGAGGAGTGAATAAAGTGGATCAAGGTACTCCGTTTGGTTCCGGAGTGCCTAGTGGTGCCTAGATGAGCCACACCAGGAAAGGCGAAGAATGGAAGAAAGAGCAAAGAGGAGGTGGACGGGTTCCATCAAGGAAGGAACTGCCTTGCGCTGAGAATACAAACAGGAGCAATCGAAACGATGCCCCTCAGCAGGCTCTGGGAAAACAGGAGCCTCTGAAATGGCCAAAGCCCCGTCTGTAGGAAGTCTTTGGCTTGAACCTGCTGGCCTTCAGCCTGTCCAGACAAGCTGTCCTGAGCACAACCAGTGGAACAAGATGGAAACCAAGATGGATGGAAACCTCCCACTACCTGATCAGAGAAACCATCAGCCTGCAAACCCAGGTCTCCCATGGGGAAGCTTCCCTGCCTCATTTTGAATATGGCTCCCCCATCAGGGGAACTTGGCGTGCAGAAACGAATGAAAACACAGGTGATGTTGCACTCCAACTGCCATTGCTCCCTCACTGCAGTTGCAGGAGGCCCCTTCATCTCTTCGCATATACAGCGAACCAATTCGGGAGAGGATGGAGATGTGGTCATTCCCAGAGAGGTCATGTGGGCTGAGCTTCATCAAATGAACATTTTGCCAAAAAATGGTGGGGACTCTATCTCCACAGGCAGCTGCCTAGACTCAGACCAGCTCACTGAAGAGCTAGACAAATGACACTAACATCACTCTTTGGCAGAGGTCTTTCAGGTGGGCCATCCTAAGGGGTCCGGCAGGCTGAGTGTCCTTCTCACATGACAGCCCGTCCATCCAGCAGTGTCCCTGCACTGCTGGAGCTGGAGCTACCCCTCCCTTTGGGGGCCAACAAGGATGCTAACACCTTTGGCACAGGTTTGGCCTCCTTCCTGGCTGAGGGGCTTCAATTTCCACATTTCCTGGGTCAGAAAGGGACAGTCAATTCCCAAAGGTCCACGCAGAAGATAAGAGTGATGCAAACCTCTTATTCTTTCTCCAGAACTCCTGGGCACTGCTTATTTCTCTTCCCTGGAATTATGGGATGTTCTTGATGAAGCCCCATGGGTTAAGATCCAGCAAGTCAATAACAGAATATTCCCCAAGAAAACATGCTGAATACAAATGTGCCGCAGGCTGCTTGGTGTGAGGCTGCAGCCGTGTCTGACATCTGGCCGCCTGCCTGTCTCTTCCAGAGAGCCGCTCCTCCTGGTGAGGCTACAAGGCCCGCTCCTCCCCTGCATCTTGCTACCAGAGAAGGGACAGCCTCCTTCCCCCAGTCGTGATGGTTCTGCTCTTGCTGATCCTTTGTCTCCTGCCTCAGGCCACCCAGGGGATGACGAGGGCAAGTTGTTCAGTGACCCAGCCATTTACAGATCCACCAGACTATTATCAGCCGGGAGACCTGATTGTTGGTGGGAATTTACTGCTTGGCAGATATTCATATGCACTTCAAGCACAGTTTCATAAATCACCAAAAATAAGTGTCAGGGCTGATAAAATGTAGGTTTCCCTCAAAGGGATCTGGGATGCATGTATGCATTTGCTTTCTCTCTGGAGGCTCATTCTGGGGAGGTGTTTTAGGGATGCTGCTCCAGAGAAATTGTTCAGTACGAGATTGCAGAGGTCTTCCAGGAGGGCTCTGGCCAGAAAGGGAGAGCCAGGTGTAGGGCTTCCTCGCTGGTCCAGTCCCAGAGTGATCTGAGCCAACAGCAGAGCCAGGGGGAAGCAGCAGTTTCTTCTCATGCTGACAGTCCCTGCAAGATGAAGGGCTGTCCTGCCATTCCTGCCCCAGGCGGACTCCATGAGAGACAGGGAAGGAAAGGTGGGCTCCTCTCTGAGATCTTCCCCCTTTCAGATCTGCTGAATCTGCTCACAGATTGCTTTATTTATTTATTTATTTATTTATTTATTTATTTAAAGTATTTGTATGCCATCCCCTTGCTATATAGCCTCGGGATGGCTCACAGAAATAAATATAATAGAAATACAATTAAAACCCAGAAACACCCTGGCTTTTAGCACCAAAAGATACTCAGCAAGCCTTTCGAAGAAGCAGGTCTTTCAAAACTACACCGAAATGCACTCCCTCCTACCCCTAATTATGCACCTCAAAAGATGGAAACTCTGGTGAAAGCTGGACTGAGTTTCTGAGTTGAGGACCCCTTGGCTCGGTCCGACTTTCTTGCACAGGAGTCTTCCAAGCCGAGACTTCATTGGATTAAGGTCTGTGATTTCATGTAATGTGGAGGCTCCGGATGGAAGCAGCTTATCCAAGTGAAGCGGATGAGCTGGAGAACTGCTCCTTCCCTTCCTTGAACCCCAAGTTGCCATTTGAGCCACAACTATCAGCATTTCCAGTCAGATTCTGGCCAAATCGGGAGTTCCCCACAGCTGCATTCATTTGTTGAGTCCAGGCAGCAGACGGGAGACTTTTGCATGAAGGAGATTCTGGGTGGGTGCCAAAGCCGCACAGAGAGGGGCTTTGCTTATTGAGGCTGAGATAATTAATGGTCAGGGAGCAGGACCCTCTTAGCCCTTCTCTGGTCATCTAGAAACTCTCCTGTTGTGCCTTATTTCTTGAACTAATTGAGACCAGTTGTTAGAGATCTTCCGTCACCTCCTTTATGATGCTGAGAGGCAGTCCTCTGGGCCCTGGAGATGTGAATTTATTCAGCCCATGGAGCTGATCCTTGATTATCTGCCTGCTAAATTTGGGCTGCCATCCAGCCTTCACTTTGGAAGTTCATTAGGAGAGCCACTGGTCTTCTTCTGGGAGAAGACGGAGCCAAAGTTGGAATGGGTAGCCCTGCCTTTTGTCTTTTTTTTGTTACTTCTCATATACTTTAATTTTATTAATTTTTATTAATTTTATACTTTTAATTTTAATTCAGTGTGCCTGTACTGAGAAGGAGCTGCAGTTTGGGCATTTGAGGGAGAGGCTTGGGCCCAATCCCCTGCAAGGGAAGAAGGGCCCCAGACTGTCCAATACTGCTTCCCTTGATGAGGGAAAAGGATCATTCAGCAAAAGGCCCAGAGAGTTTGAAGATGCAGTGGTGGATTCTGGAATTAAGTTAGCTTGGAAAAGGCTGAGCTGAATTCCTGGAGGAGAGAAGAGAGCTCTCCAGCCTGATCCCAAGAGAGAGATTCTATTCCATGGTATGTGAGGAAGGGGGAGAAAAGGGAGCCTCTTGCATTCACATCTTCCTTGTGGGGTGTCCCATAATTTCTCTGGTGAGTGAGGGAGAAAACTGTTATGTTCCCGGATTGAAAAAAATTTCTTTGCAGTCTTCTTTCTCCTTTGTTTCCTTTGACAAATTATTGAAGGAGGCATGTTCAGTAGAGGGTGTGAAGCCAGGAATATCCTTGATAAGTCATCCTGAGTGATAGAATTCTGGCACATTTTTCGTGATGAAAAAAATATCACCCATTTGTGCTTCTCTCTGTTTCCTTATATTGCACTTTCTATGACAGGTCAGTTGTCAGGAACTACCAGCACATCCCAGCTTTTGTGTTTGCCATCACTGAACTCAACAAGGATCCGTTTCTCCTCCCCAACACAACACTCGGCTTCCGCATCTATGAGCATGAGGACCTGGTCAGAACAATGTATAAGAATAACCTTCACCTGCTGTCTAGACGAGGGAGACTGAGTCCCAATTATAAATGTGACAAGCAGCATCAACTTATCTCCATCATACAGGATTTTGATGCTGCTTCAGATGTTGCATCCTTCATGGGCATCTTCAAGATCCCAGAGGTAAATGCGTTCACCTGGATATAGGTGTGAGGGACCCACAGAGAGAAGGGCCCTCTCTGAGAACACAGGAAACCTTGCAATGGGTGTTTCTCCTTCATTCTGGATGACAAGGCAGGGGGCCTTCTCACTTGGTGGTGCTGCTTGTGGCCACCTTAAAAGAGGCCAGGGATGAATCTTGGGAGAGTCTTGGGTGATAAATTCCAGCCAGCAATGGGCTTGTCTTCCTGAGATGGCCCATTCAGAGAAATATCAGGAATTCCTATGACCCTGAATAGAGAAAGAAACAAAGATGGGGCTAAAGATGCTTGTGGTTCTTACTGGCATCAGAGATTGAGCTGCCTCAATAGGATGGTTTCAAGGGCAATTCAGTGCAGCATCTCTCTCCCTTTTTGTTTGTTTGTTGAGTAAGTTTTATTCTTATTACATCTAACAGAAAAAAGAAACTGAAGAAAAACATCAATCATCAAAAACATCAGACCAACTGGGTCAGCCCCCCACATTTTTTCTTTTTATATAAACTATAAAGGTAAAGGTTTCCCCTTGACGTTAAGTCCAGTCATGCCTGACTCTAGGGGGTGGTGCTCATCTCTGTTTCCTAGCCGAGGGAGTCAGCGTTTGTCCGCGGACAGTCTCCGTGGTCATGTGGCCGAAGTGGATGGAACACCGAAGTGCACGGAACACTGATACCTGCCCACTGAAGTGGTACCTTTTTATCTACTTGCATTTGCATGCTTTCAAACTGCAAGGTTGGCAGGAGCTCAGACGGAGCAATGGGAACTCAACCCATTGTGCAGATTCGAACGGGCGACCTTTTGATCAACCAGCCCAGCAGCACAGTGGTTTAAACTACTGTGCCACCTGCAGTCCCTTACATAAACTATAAACATATTTAAATCTATGCATAGTCCCGTTTCTCTAGCCAATGATAAAATGAGTCCCAAGTTTGATAGAAGTTTGTATCTTCTTTCTCCTTCAGAGACAAAGTGAATCTGTCCATTTCTGCACTGTCCAAGATCTTTTTTAGAATCAGTTCGTCAGTATGTGGCTCTTCACTCTTCCAATGTTGGGCAAATGCAATCCTCGCCGCAGTAGTTACATACAGAGTCAAACACATTGCTTGTTTACCAACATCATCAGGTACAATACCTAATAAGAAAACTTCAGGTTTAAATGTTAGAGGTTTTTGTAACATTCCCTCAAGCCATTTGTGTATTTTAATCCAGTATTTTTTGCCTTATCACAGCTCCACCACATATGATAAAAAGTAGCCGGTTTGTGTTTACATTTCCAACATCCATTGGACATATTTGGAAACATCTTAGCTAACCAATTTGGTGACAAATACCATCTATAAAACAGTTTATACAGGTTTTCTTTGTATGAGGTTGCTAGTGTTACTTTAATATTTCTTTCCCACAGCTTTTGCCACTTCTCTAACTCAATATTATATCCAAAACTTTGTGCCCGCGTTGTCAGAGTTTCCTTAATCTGTTTGTCTCCCATTCTCCTATCCAGTAAGAAATTATACAATCTTTTAATTATTTTCTCATCTGATTTAAGAATCACGTGGTCAAATGCTGTTAACTCCTTATAAAAACCGCTCATTCTATAGTCTTTTGCATATCACAATTGCATTTGAACCTTGTGCCACCAAAAAATATTATTTCCTTGTTCTTGTATTTCTTGATTCAATTTTAATCCTCCATCATTATCAAAAGTATCATCATATCTCACAATCATATCAAAATTCAATGTATTTGGATATACAAGGGCTTCCATAGGCGAAAGCCATCTTGGTTATTTAGTATACAGTTTTATCTTTAACTTTTCCAACACCGACGTTTATGATTTCCTAATATAATGATTTAAAATACAATCATGTACCTTATACTTTCCATACCACAGATAAGCGTGCCAACCCATTTGCAGATCACGCCCTTCAAGATACAGGATTCTCTTATTTCTTCAAGTTATTCATTCTTTTAGTCATGTTAAAACGGAAGCTTGATAATACAACATCCAGTTGGGAAGACCAAAACCCCCATTCCCTTTAGCCTCCTGAAGCATTTTTAATCTAATCCTTGGTTTCTTCTTTTTCCATATAAATCTGGAAATTTGGGTATTTGAATCGTCAAATAATTTTTTATCAATTTTTATGGGAATCATTTGGAATAAAAACAAAAGCTTTGGTAATATATTCATTTTAACTAGTGCTATTCTTCCCAAAAAGGATAATTGCGAATTAGCCCATTTTTCCAAGTCACTCTTAATTTCCATAAACAGTTCATCACAATTATCTTCTTTCAATGTAGTAAATTAGCTGTAAGGAAAGTTCCCAAGTATTTAACCTTGTTAACAATTTGAAGATCTACTTGTTCCACCAGAGTTTTTCACTGCTGCAATGTAAGATTTTTTAACTAACAATTTTGTCTTATCTCTGTTTATTTTCATCCCAGTAACATTGCAATATTTTTCAATCCTTGGTAGAAGTTTAGACATTGTTACCAAGGGTTCCTCAATTATAAAACTAAGTTGTCTGCAAATGCATGCAACTCACTGCTTTCATCTCTAATTCTAGTGCCTTTAATATCCATATCATCTCTGATATTTCTATTTAACACTTCTAAGATCAGTATAAACAGCAGTGGTGATAAAGGACATCTTTGTCTTGTGCCCTTTTGTATGTCTATTGTATTTGTGAATTCTCCATTAATTATAATCCTAGAAGACTGTTTTTGATAGATGCTTAATATTGCTTTAATAAATTTTTCTCCAAACTCCATTTGAACTAGTTGTTGCTTCAGAAATTGTCAGTTGACATTGTCAAAGGCCTTCTGTGCATCCATGAATAATAACGCCATTGATCTTTCAGAATGTACCTCATAATACTCTAAAATGTCCAAGATAATTATCATATTTTTCCTCATTTTTCTTTTAGGTAAAAAGCCATTTTGGTAATGATGTAATTGTTGTTGTTAGTCACAAAGTTGTGTCCGACCCATCGCGACCCCATGAACAACATTCTTCCACGCCTTCCTGTCCTCCACCATCCCCCGGAGTCCACCTAAGCTTACACCAACTCATTCTTTGCTGTCCCCTTCTTCTTTAGCCATCTATTGTTCCCATCATTAGGCTCTTCTCCAGGGAGTCCTTCCTTCTCATTAGGTGGCCAAAGTATTTGAGTTTCATTTTCAGGTTCTGGCCTTCTAAAGAGCAGTCAGTGTTCATCTCCCCTTGGACTGACCGGTTTGATCGCCTTGCTGTCCAAGCGACTCACAGGAGTCTCCACCAGCACCACAATTCAAAGACCTCAGTTCTATGGCGCTCAGTCTTCCTTATGGTCCACCTTTCACAGCCATACATTGTAACTGGGAAAACCATAGCCTTCACTATATGCACATTTGTTGGCAGGGTGATGTCTCTGCTTTTTAGTATGCTATCTAGATTTGCCATAGCTTTCCTCCTCAGGAGCAAGCGTCTTTTAATTTCTTGACTGCAGTCCCCATCTGTGGTGATGTTGGAGCCCAGGAAAATAAAATCTGTCACTACCTCCATTTCTTCCCCATCTATTTGCCAGGAAGTGAGGGGACTGGATGCCATGATCTTAGTTTTCTTAATGTTGAGTTTCAAGCCAACTTTTGCGCTCTCCTCCTTCACCCGCATCAAAGGCACTTTAGTTCCTCTTCACTTTCTGCAATGAGAATGGTATCATCTGCATATCTGAGGTTGTTGATATTTCTCTCAGCAATCTTAATTCCAACTGGTGATTCATCTATGCCCACCTTTCTCATGATGTGTTCTGCATATAAGTTAAATAGGCAGGGCGACAGTATACAGCCTTACTGAACTCCTTTCTCAATTTTGAACCAATCAGTGGTTCTGTGCCCAGTTCTAACTGTTCCTTCTTGACCCACATATAGGTTTCTCAAGAGACAAATAAGATGGTCAGGTACTTCCATCTCTTCAAGAACTTGCCACAATTGGTTGTGATCCACACAACCAAAGGCTTTAGCATAGTCAATGAAGCAGAAAAAGATGATTTTCTGGAACTCCCTAGGTTTCTCCATGATCCAGCGTATGTTGGCAATATGATCTCTAGTTCCTCTGCTGCTTCGAAATCCTGCCTATCCTTCTGGTAGTTTTTGGTCCACATACTGCTGGAGCCTAGCTTGTAGGATTTTGAGCATCAATTTGCCAGCATGTGAAATGAGTGCAATGGTGTTGTAGTTTGAACATTCGTTGGCATTGCCCTTCTTTGGGATTGGAATGTAAACTGACCTTTTCCAACCCTGTGGCCACTGCTGAGTTTTCCAAATATGTTGGCATATTGAGTGTAGCACTTTTACTGCATCGTCTTTTAAGATTTTGAATAGCTCAGCTGAAATACTGTCACCTCCACTAGCTTTGTTGTTGCTCAGACTTCCTCAGGCCCATTTGACTTCACATTCCAGGATGTCAGGTTCGAGGTCAGTGACCACCCCATCATGGTTATCAGGGATGTTAAGCTCTTTCTAGTATAGTTCCTCTGTGTAATCTTGCCATCTCTCCTTAATCTCTTCTGCCTCTGTTAGGTCCCTGCCGTTTTGGTCCTTTACCATGCCCATCTTTGCATGACATGTTCCATTCATATCTCCAGTTTTCTTGAAGAAATATCTGGTCCTCCCTATTCTATTGTTTTCTTGTATTTCTTTGCACTGTTCATTTAAGAAGGCATTATTATTTCTTCTAGCTATTCTCTGGAATTCTTCATTCAATTGGTGTACCTTTCCTTTTCTCCCTTGCCTTTTGCTTCCCTTCTTTTCTCAGCTATTTGTTAAGCTTCCTTGGAGAGCCATTTTGCTTTCTTGCATTTCTTTTTCTTTGGGATGGTTTTAGATGCTACCACTTGTAGAATGTTGCAAACCTCCGTCCATAGTTCTTCAGGCACTCTGTTTATCAGATCTAATTTCTTTAATCTATTTGTCACCTCTACTGTATATTCATCAGGGATATGATATAGGTCATACCTGAGTGGCTTAGTGCTTTTCCCTACTTTCTTCATTTAAGCCTAAATTTTGCAATGAGAAGCTCATGATTTGAGCCACAGTCGGCTCCTGGTCTTGTTGTTACTGACTGTATAGAGCTTCTCCATTTTTTGCTGAAGAGCAGATAGTCAATCTGATTTCTCTGTTGACTGTCTGTTGACGTCCATGTGTAGAGTTGCCTCTACCAGCCTGTGCCCTGCTTCATTTTGTACTCCAAGGCCAAACTGATGGATTCCTGAAGGCTCTGGGGGATTTTCTCGTTGACAAGGCTGGTGCTCCTGTCGATGCCTTGGTTGAACTATGGAATGGGGAGATGACCAGGGCTATTGAAACGATCACTCCTAAGTGTCCTCTCCCACCTGGCAGAGCCCATCTCCTTGGTACACACCTGAATTATGGGCAATGAAGCAGGTTGGGAGATGTCTAGAGCATAGGTGGAGGAAATCATGGGATGAATCTGACCGAACACACTTAAGAGCCCACTATCAGGCCTATGCTGTGGTGGTGAGGGTGGCAAAGAAGAAATTCTTCTCTGCTTCCATTGCCTCCTCACAATGCCATCTGGCGGAGCTCTTTCAGGTGGTGCAGGAGCTAGTAAATCTGGGCCCAAAGAAAGATCTGGTGCCATCCTCAAAGGCCCGCTGTGACGACTTCGCCAAGTATATTAGGGAGAAAATCGGTCAGATTCGTCACGAGCTGGACTCTACTATTGAACCACATTCTATTGGGGAGGTACCAATGGCGCCGTCGAGTCCTCAATTGATGGAAGAATTTCAGTTGCTGCGGCCTGATGATGTGGACAAAGTGCTCGGACAAGTACGTCCTACCACCTGCTTACTAGACCCTTGCCCATCTTGGCTACTCAAGAATGCCAAGGACGGAATTGTGGCATGGATCCTGGTGGTGGTCAAGGCCTCTTTCAGAGACCGCCGGGTACCTGCCCCCTTAAAGGAGACTGTAGTCCGACCAGTCAGAAAGAAGGCATCCCTGGATCCAGAGGTGGTCACCAATTATAGACCGGTGCCCAACATTTCGTTCCTGGGCAAGGTGCTAGAGCGGGTGGTGGCGGGACAAATCCAGGCACTCTTGGATGAAACTGGTTATCTGAACCCATTTCAGTTTGGCTTCAGACCCGGGTATGGTACTGAATCTGCCTTGGTCGCCCTGTACGATGACCTGTGCAGGGAGAGAGAAAGAGGGACTGTGTCCCTGTTGGTTCTCCTGGACCTCTCAGCGGCTTTCGATACCATCAACCATGGTATCCTTCTGGATAGGCTAGCGGGATTGGGAGTTGGAGGCACCACTTTGTGGTGGTTCCGCTCCTATCTCAATGGCCGATTCCAGAAGGTGGTGTTGGGGGACTATGGCTCTGCGCCATGGCAGTTATGCCATCGAGTTCCGCAGGGGACCAGTTTGTCCCCCTTGCTATTTAACATCTACATGAAGCCGCTGGGAGAGGTCATCAGGAGGTGTGGGCTGTGGAGTCATCAGTACGCTGATGATCCCCAGCTCTACCTCTCATTCTCCACCAATCCAAGTGAGGCAGTGGCTGTACTGAATCGGTGCCTGGCCAATGTAATGGGTTGGATGAGGGCCAATAAAGTGAGGCTCAATCCAGACAAGACAGAGGTCCTGTAGGTGGGTGGTTCAGGCTTCGGGATGGGTGACTTGGGCCTTGTGTTAAATGGGGTTGCACTCCCTCTGAGGGATAGGGTTTGCAGCTTGGGAGTGCTCCTCGACCCTGAGCTGTCATTAGAAGCTCAGGTGATGGCGGTGGGGAGGAGCGCCTTCCTTCAGCTCCAGCTGATACATCAGCTGCATCCCTATCTGGAGGAGGACTGCCTGGCAACAGTAACTTCCCATTTGGATTACTGCACTGTATTCTATGTGGGGCTGCCCTTGAAGATGGTCCTGATACTTCAGATGGTGCAACACAGAGCTGCCAGGCTGCTGTCAGGGTCTGGGCGTTATTTTCATATAACCCCAGTCCTGTATCAGCTCCATTGGCTTCCCATCAAAGTCAGGGCTCAATTTGAGGTGCTGGTTATTACCTATAAAGCCCTAAATGGCTTGGGATGAGGACACCTAAAGGAACACCTTTTTCCCTACATGCCCTCCCACCTCCTGAGATCGGCAGTAGAGGCTCTCCTCCAGGAACCCTCTCTGAAGGAGAGCAGGAGACAAAGTACTTGGCGGAGGGCCTTCTCTGTGGTGGTGCCCCGACTACGGAATGCACTCCCTAGAGAGGTCCACCTGGCACCGTCATTATATGTTTTTTGGCACCAGGTCAGGACCTTTTTCTTTGGCCAATATTTCAACATATAGTAACCATATAGCCACTGCATAACCTGGGTGCCACTGCAGAGGAGGCCCTCCTCTGGAATTCCACTGATGGTCACATGGAGGTGGGCAGAGACCTGTTCTCCCCTGCAGAGGAGGGCAGGACGCGCTCCAACGGAGCAAAGCAGAGGGAACCAAGGTTCCATTTGGATGCCAGGAAGCACTTCCTGAGGGTTTGGAGCCCGAGGGTGTGGAATGGGCTTCCACGGGAGGTGGTTGATCCCCATTGGTAATGGTTTTCAAAGATAGGCTGGACATGCACATGGTGGGCATTTTGTGAGTGGAGCCAGCTGGAGCCGGTGGGGGCAGACTAGGTGACCCTGGAGGCCCCTTCTGAGTTTCTCTGTTTCTTTGTTTCTATGTTTCCTTAAGAGGCATAGACAGGATTCCTTCAAAAGTTTTATAGAATTCTGCTGGTAACCCATCCAGGTCTGGGGTTTTGTCATTCTTTTGTCTCTTGATTGCCTCAATTCTTCTGTCATTGTTACTTCTTCATTTATTGCTTTTTGGTATTTCTCCGATAGCTTTGGCAGATTTCCCTTTCGGATATATTCAATAATTTTCTCAGGTGAGGTCTCTTTATTCTGGTACAGCTTTGCAAAGAAATCTTCCACTGTTTTCTTAGTATGTGTTCTTTGTACTTTCAGTCATCCTTCTCTATCCTTCAGTTTAGATATTAGTCTCTTCTCTGTTTCCTTCTTTACTTCATAAGCTAACCATCTCCCTGTTTTATTAACATTTTTGAAAAAAAATCTTTTTAGTCAATTTCATTTGCTTGGTAAGTTCATTTGTGTCCAAGAGGTTCAGTTTATTTTTTAGAATATTCATTTCTGTCTAAAGGTCTGTTTTGGATGGTTTATCCTGTAGCTTCTGTTCATGCTTGGTCAATTCCTCTTCTAATTTAGATCATTCCTGCTTTCTCATTTTATTTATTTTTGCTGAGTATGTTATGATCAGCCCTCTGACGTAAGCTTTAACTGTATCCCAAACATTTTGCAAAGAGGTTTCTTCAATTTTATTGATTTGAACAAATATTTCCATTTTCTTGTTTATCTCTTCTTTAATTTGTTTTATCCTTTAATAAGGCTTTGTTTGGCACCCATCTGGGCATATTTCCTGTCCCTTTGTGTCATAGTTACAGGGTTATGATCTGCCCAGACATTTTCTCTATTTCAGCTTCTAACAGATCTGGTACTAAGTGAGGGGTTATCCAAATCATATCAATTCTAGACCACGACCTATGTCTATTCGAATAGAAAGTATATTTAGTAGATGTTGGGTTTTTATGTCTCCAGTTGTCTGTCAATCTAAATTCTTCAATTATATTAAAGCAAGACTTTGCAAGTATCTTCCTGCCTTTTTTTTCCTTAGTCGCACTCTTATGGTCCATTTTCTTGTCCACAATTGCATTGAAGTCTCCTGTTAAGCACAAAGTCTGATAATCCAATTGTGAGAGTAAAGTATGTTGTTTTTGTTAGAACATTCCTGGTGACATTGGCTTCCAGTTGATGTCGTGGTGAGACAACTGTGAAGAACGGGGCTCCCGTAAATCATGCTGGTAATCCATTCAGCAGGGGGTCATGAGAGGCCCATACAAACCCTTTCAGGGCAGGGATTAGAAGCCTGAGCTTACTTCTGGCCAGTGCAGAGCAGTGGCTCTGCATCTGCAGGGAGAAACGGGATTTTCTCAGTCAATGACACAAAGAAGAGAAAGCTCCCTGCAAGCCATCAATGACTGGCTATAGCGAAGAATAAAAGCTTGAAAAACATCAGACCTTCTGGGTGAGTATTTCTATTTTTTAAAAATATTACCCATGAAAGAACGTGAAGCAAATATTAATCTGGATAAAAGAAAAAAGAAAAGCCATTTTGATGGAGGGAGGAATTCCTCCCCCCTGTGGAGTTTAAGCGGGGACTAATCTAGGGGAGAGGAACTGAGATCTGGGAAATCTGAGGCTTGGAAAAGAAAAGCTCTTTAACCTCCCCAAGGGCAAAGAATCAAAATAGAAATTATTGCAGATTAATTGATAGAAAAGTATTTCTTCCTTGCTGGTTAGACTGCCCTAGGAGACATCTTTCTGTTGACGTCACATAATGAACAACTCTTTGCTGCCACCCTGTGGCCATTACTTATAATAGATACACTGTGTATTAAACAAGCCTTCTCCTTTCCTTTTTTTTCTCTGGAGGATTTTTGCTGTCATTTTTCAGCTGACAGTAAAAATCTCTCTCACTGTGAAAAAAAAAAACACTCCTCCTGCTCGGCACCTACATCGGCTACCCAGAGCCCAACTCATCAGTCCAAAATTGCAGATGGAGAAATATACCAAAAAGATCTACAAATGACACTTTTGGCGATACAAGCATCTCTAACATCTGTGCAAGCATCACAAGAGGCTGTGCAAAATTCAATATTAAAATTGACTTTAGAACAAAAGAACATGACGTTAGAAAAAAAGAATATAACGATGGAACAAAGAGAAAGAATGCATAAATTGCACAGCTCTGTTAGGGATGTATCTAATGAATTGACAGATGATGGACTTAAAACTGAACAGAATATATAAAAAATACAACCAGCCCATGCAAAAATTGAAACAGTAGGCAAAGAAAAACAACTATTAAAACAAACCAATAAGTCACTATGGGATTCAGTCGCTA
>NW_025335498.1:39856-55192 GCF_004798865.1 Varanus komodoensis | reverse complement strand
TTAGGGCCTGGGAACCTGAGGAGCACCTTCTCCCCATATGCCCTCCCATCCCTTGAGATCAGAGGCAGAGGCCCTCCTTCGGGAGCCGTACTTGAAAGACATCAAGAGGGGGACCACACGGAAAGGGGCCTTGTCTGTGGTGGTGCCCCAATTGTGGATCATGCTTCCCAGAGGACCGCCCGGCACCAACGCTTTTTTCCTGTCAGCGACTGGAGAAAACCTTTTTATTCTCCCACTATTTTAACTGTTAACCTGTTTTAATGGGTGGTTTTATACTTAACATTGGATGCTGTACAATCTCTACTTTTATTTCTATTTTTATTCTATTTTATTAATCTGTTTTAAGCTGTCCTGAGAAGTCTGTGAAGAGAGAGCATCGAAAAGTTTTATATCAATAAATAGCAAATAAATAAATATGTAAATAAATACATAAATATATTTCCTGGAAATTTAAGAACTTTGTCGAACTGGTTAATAAATTCAAATATTTGGGAAATAATTTTCAGGATGAGAAAAGACCTGACTATTTTTGTTGGGGTTTTATTACTAGCTAAATTTGAGAAAGCTGTGTTGTTTTTTTGAACATTTTGTATTGTTAAACCATCCCAAGACTTCGGTTATGAGGCATTCTAAAAATGTTTCAACTAATTCACTAAACAAACAAATAAATAAATTCCTAGGTCTGCCATCAGGAAGCTGGACTTAATCTGGCCCAGCTTTCTGCTCAGTCCATTATAAGATTCTGTTTCAACAAAGGGAATATTCATGTGCCAGATACACGTCTGGTTCTCAGGGCAAAAATAATGCTTGCTTGCTTGCTCGTTGCGAGTCGAATCTGACCATTCACGACCCCCTGGACAACACTCCTCTAGGCATTCCTGTCCTCCACCTTCCCCCGGAGTCCACGCAAGCTCAGACGGACTGTTTCAGTGACTCCATCTGCAGTTCTCTCTGTGGCTTTTTGACCCGCATACAGGTTTCTCAAGAGACAAATAAGATGATCTGGTACTTCCATCTCTTTAAGAACTTGCCACAATTGGTTGTGATCCACATGGTCATAGGCTTTGGCATGGTCAATGAAGCAGAAGTAGATGTTTTTCTGGAACTCCTTAGATGCATCCCTAATCCATCGTATGTTGGCAATTTGATCTCTAGTTCCTCTCCCTCTTCGAACTCCTGCCTGTACTTCTGGTAGTTCTTGGTGCACCTGCTGCTAGAGCCTAGCTTGTAGGATTTTGAGCATAACTTTGCAAGCATTTGACATGAGTGGAATGGTGCGGTAGTTTGAAGATTCTTTGTTGTGGCCCTTCTTTGGAATTGGAATGTAAACTGACCTTTTCCAATCTGTGGCCACTGTTGACTTTTCCAAGTTTGCTGGCATATTGAGTGTAGCATTTTTACTGCATCGTCTTTTAAGATTTTGAATAGCTCAGCTGGAATACTGTCACCTCCACTAGCTTCATTGTTGCTCAGTCTTCCTAAGGCCCATTTGACTTCACATTCCAGGATGTCTGGCTTGAGGTTGGTGACCACCCCATCGTGGTTATCAGGGATGTTAAGCTCTTTCTTGTGCAGTTCTTCTGTGTAATCTTGCCACCTCTTCTTAATCTCTTCTGCCTCTGTTAGGTCCCTGTAATTTTGGTCTTTTATAATGCCCATCTTTGCATGAAACATTCCCTTCATATCTCCAATTTTCTTGAAGAGATCTCTAGTCCTCCCTATTCTATTGTTTTCTTGTATTTCTTTGCACTGTTCATTGAAGAAGGCATCCTTATCTCTTCCAGCTATTCTCTGGAATTCTGCATTCAATTGGGTGTATCTTTCTCTTTCTCCCTTGCCTTTCGCTTCCCTTCTTTCCTCAGCTATTTGTATTTATTTATTTATTTATTTATTTATTTGGAATTCTTGTATGCTGCCCTATTCTCATAAGCCTTGGGGCAGCTTCCAACATATAAATAAATAACTATACAAATACATAGAAAAACTGGGAAACATCCTGGCATAATAATTTAAAACCAATAAATAAATTAACAATTATTAAAGTATCATTTAAATAAAAAGGTCATGGCCTGGTGCCAAAAAACAAATGACAGCACCAGGCAGACCTCTCTGGGAAGCACATTCCATAAGTAGGCTGCCACCACAGAGAAAGCCTTGCAAAATTTGTAAAGCTTCCTCAGACAGTCATTTTGTTTTCTTGCATTTCATTCTCTTTGGAATAGTTTTAGTTGCTACCACTTGTACAATGCTGTGAACCTCTGTCCATAGTCCTTCAGGCATTCTATCAGATCTAATTCCTTAAACCTGTTTGTTACCTTTAATCAGGGATATGATCTTGGTCATACCTGAGTGGCCTAGTGCTTTTCCCCACTTTCTTCAATTTTAGCCTAATTTTGCAACAAAAGGCTCACGATCTGAGCCACAGTCGGCTCCTGGTCTTGTTTTTCACTGACTGTATAGAGCTTCTCCACCTTTGTCTGCTGAGCAAATAGTCAATCTGATTTCTGTGTTGTTGACCATCTGGTGATGTCTATGGAGTATTGGAAAAGTCATCTCTTGGAGTATTAGAAAAGAGTGTTTGCTATGACTGACAAATTGCTAGGCACTGCTATATCAGAGGAACCCACAATCTCTCAGGATGTTGTCCCGGTCATTGGCAGGCTAGTGCATTTGTGCAACTCCTCTTCTTGCTGGGACACCACAAACAGACTTTGTGTAGGATGTGTTCCTGGGAACAGGGGCTGGGACCAAAGGAAACTGGATTCAATGCCCCTCTGCAGGAGGAGGGAAAGTAGGGAGTGCCGCCTCATGTTCCTTTCCTCAGCTGGCTGAGTTACCCTTTCCTTCCTCCAAATGACAGAAAAGTTCTTGTCTTTGATGTGCACATGGCAGAGGTGGAGCAAAAACCTGCTCCCATGTCCTCTGGCCTTCTTGATTTCATACTAGAGGATAAAATGCTGTGCCATTATTTATATACACAGAGAGAGAGAGAGAGAGAGAGAATGTGGAACACCCATTTTTTTCTCTCCCCAGTTTCACCCTGTGGCTCCTGTATTCTTGTAATCACACATAAGGAGGTGTTTAAGGGTTCTCTTGAGAGTGGCATTGCAGAGCGCATAGCAGGCAGGGTTGATCGTGCTGTTGACATAGCAGAGCCAGTAACCGATTGTGCATACTGTGTGGGAGATGCATGATGCACAGATGCTGTGGATGAGTACCAGGACATTGAATGGTGTCCAGATAATGGTGTAGCCCAGTAAAATTTCCAAGATCATCCTGGTCAATTTCTTCTCTCTGGATGGAGATGTCTCCATTTCTGCAGGCTGCTTAGTCATCTAGACAATCTTACATGCTATGACATTTTGCATCTCGTCTCCATTTTGCCCCTCAGTGCCTACAATCTCCACAGGGGTGTTGGTAATGTCAGTGCAGTCACCTTGAGGAGATGTGGGAGTACCTTACTGCATGCCAATTTGGAGTGCTCCACCTTGGCATTGGCTGGGGAGACAGAAGCCCTGCTGTCCTCCTTGATGGTTTTATCCCATTTCACATCAGAAGCTACAACACAGACTGAGGTGGAGTCATTGGAACTTTCCATTTCCTCTGCAGTAACACAATTTCCTGTCACTGATTCTCCAGTGGCTTTACCATTCTGGATTTTACTGTGACCTATCCCATCTTCATTGGCAGGAATGTTGTTATTGTTATTTGGCTTCACTATTTTACCTTGGACCAAACTTGGAGAACCTGGATCCTGGGTTTGGCCACCCTCTTTTTAGTCTGTTTTAATCCTGCTCTTACTGGCCTGAGAGATTTGCCAGTAGAGAACAGTCATGATGATATTGGGCAGATAGAAAGCTGCAATGGTCGTAACAAAGGTGACAGGACAGGAACTTAATGTCACATCCTCCATCAGGGACAGTCGTTTTCCCCACAGTGAATGGCCAGGAGAGAATTGCAGGGATCCAAAAGATGAAAGGAAGAACCCAGGCATCCTCAATATTCATACCTGCCATTCTAGGGGTCCACTTGACAGGATAGGACAGTGGATGGGTGACACAAGAATATCAGTCAAAAGTGATAAAGAGGAGATTAATGACAGAGACGCTGACCACATAGTCATGGGCCAGCCACAAGTCACAAACCACAGGTTTGTGTCAAGAGCCACAATTCTCAGGCTGGCCCTTTTCCCACTGAGGCTTTATTAGGCATCCGGTCCTTTAAGAGACTGAGCTCTCTGCTTGCCAAAAGCGGTCGCTACATTTACTTGCACAGTTAATCCTATGTGGAAAGAGGCTCCCAAGGAAAGTTGCTTTGTGTCCACTCTTCTGCTGACTCCTATAATCTCTGGCTGATTTTGCTCATTTAAAACACTCCATCATCAACCCTGTGGCTATAATGTGACTCAAAACCATGAAACACTCTGCGTATGTTCCAGAACTCAGTGGTTGGGTGTACCTGCACCCAGAATAGCAGGTCATGAAGGTTTGTCTCTGAAGTGGGGGTTCTCCTGGGAGATCTCCAAGAAAACATCTGAGGTTCGCAACACAGAGGTCCCCTGCGTATCTAGCCGGCCTTCTCAAAGGCTGAGAAATCCAGATTTCCCAACACCACTAATTGCAGGAGTTGCCTTTTGGAGCACAAGTGCCCAAGCTAAGCTCCCCCTCTCAATTATCTGCCTCTTCCCTACCTGATTCCTATCTCCGTAAATCCCCACCATGGCAGGACAGCTCCAAAAGGGGTCCCAAGAGAGGGCCGAGCAGCCTGAGCTGGAGACCTTCCCGGTGCCATAATGCATCCCTGGAGGGAACATCTCAGGAGCATGTGGGGAGCAGGAGGGCCAGGGAGATCCCCAGGCTGAACACCCCCCTGCCCACCGCCTTGCCCCACGGGGAGCTCCTGGGGCTGCCAGCTGGCCTTGTGCTTGCAACAGGAGGCACTCCAGAGGACCTGCTGCAGCATCTGGGATGCCGGCTTCTCTCCCGCTACCTTACAATGTCCCCCAGGGGTCGGGCCTCCATTTCTGCACCTCAAGGGCCAGCCCGGACCAGAGCCCTCGGCTCCTGCACAGCTGCCTTGATGTGGAACGAAGTCTGAAAATGTGGCAATAGGCAGACAATTTCCGGACAGCCTGGATGTCCCTCAGCAATGTCTGCTTTCGGAAGTGTTTCCTGCTGAATTTTCTGCTGGAGCGCTTCTATGAACATCCTTACCATCGTTTTCGCTATGATTGTTAGCATAACATAGAGCTTCTGTCCTGACCTTTTCCGAGCGTGATGAAAGCAAGCACTTTGCTTGCCTCTCCTCACCATTCTCTTCCTGACAACAACAACCCTGCCAGGTAGGACAGGCCGACAGTGAATCACTGGCCAAAAGTCAAGCAGTGAGCTTCAGGGATGAGTGGGGATCCAGGCCTGTCTCTCACTCCCCATCCCACTTCTTGCACATTCAATCCCGTGCACGGATGCGCAGCAAACTCCAATGCCATGTTGTGTAAGCCAAAAATGGTTTCAATTCTGATTTTAGACATGCCTATCCTCAACCTTGAGGGCAAAAGGAGAAGGGGATAGCAGAGACTGGGTGGCTGGATATAGTCACAGAAGCATTTGGTGAGAGCTTAGGTGGACTCTGGAGGATGGTGGAGGGGAGGAAGACATGGAGGAATTTTGTCCATGGGGTTGCGATAGGTCGGATGCAACGTCACAACTAAAAACAACAACATACACAACCTGGCTTCCTCTCCATGATAGACAAGCAGCAAATATGCAGTCCTAGCACAGGTACCCCAAGGGGAACCGGATGCCAGGAATGGGCAGTGGGCACAGCCGGAATGAAGGAGAAACAATTTTCAAGAGTAATAGAAGGGATTGGAAGAGGAGAGAGGGGAAGAACCACCTGTCAGATCCCTCAGAGACAGCTGGGATGGGACAGAAGGGATTGTTCTTCCATCAGGGAGTTTTCCTCTTGCAATCGTTCTTGGCCATTCCTGCAGGAGCAGAGTTTTGGCAAAATCTCAGCCTGTCCCATCCATGGAGCTGAAACCGGGCACTGAGGGGAAATCCATTGGCACCGTGTTGATGGTGTGGCACTAGGAGATGCAGGTAGCATGAGCATGACATCCAGGGAGCAAGCTGAGTGACCAGGAAGGAGAAGGGGGAAAGCGAGGCAGGGGCTTTGCAGGGCCAAGCTGCCTCACTGCAGAGGCAACACTTGCAAGGGGGGGAGAGCAAACGGGGGATGCAGCAGGTCACATGTTGAAGGCCAGTTGCAAAGCACATGAAGGAAAGATCCCTCAGTCCTGCTTGCTTCACATGGGCACATTCGCAGAGCGGGCCTCTCTTGCACATGGGAGTGAAAAAGGTTGTAAAAAAGCCGCAGAGGTGCTCCAGCCATGACGCCATATAATTATGGAAATCATCATGCACTGCTGCTCTTCTTGCTAAACCTAATGGGCCCCCCTCCCCCAGGACCACCCTGAACCCCCTGAGGCCCCCCTGAGATGGCAGATGAGTGTCTTGCATCCAGGCACAAGGGGAGGGCACCTCCTTCCCCGCCGTCCTGCTCAGGGATCGGGAGAGGCTGGGGCTCCAGAGGAGACTGCCGTGCAGGCATTTATTCCCACTTCCTTCGGAGGGAGCCTTGCCTGGCCGGGCTCCTTGTCCATTTAGAAGGAAATTCCTCTAACTGCTCCTCTACTGGGCTGAAAAGGGCAGGATGGAGGCCGTGCCAAGCGCCAGCAGAGTGGCATTCTTCGTCCTGCTGCTGCTGCTACTCCCAGAGGCCTCCGGTGGGAGGCTGGAGGCCAAATGCCCCTGGAGCTGGCACAGGGCTGAGCTGCAGCCACGCAATTATTTCAGGCCAGGAGACTTCATCTTCAGTGCCAGCTTCTCTGCATCAGAAGGCAAATTTCGACCACACACTTTAAATCAACCTGCCTCTAATGAAAAGATTGGGTAAGTCACTGGCCTGCTGGACCTGATACTGTTAATATCAGGTTTTGCAGGAATCGGCAGTTGGGCTCCGGCTTTTTGCTGGGACCAGGCTGAGCATGTGGAAGCCTGAGAAGCAGGATGCAGCCTGAAAGTGAAGGGAAAAGAGTTATGTACAGCGATGGCAGGGTGACCGTTTCTGTTTTTGTTCTTTTTCTAAGTTTGAGAGACAAATTTTTCTGGAAGATCCTCTCGTTCCTGTTTGCCATCCAGGAGGTCAACCAGAATCCCAGCCTTTTGCCCAATATCACCCTGGGCTACAGCATCTATGACAGCGGTCACGATGTTAGACTGACGTCCGACACAGCCATAGACCTTCTCTCGACATCTCAGCCCCACATTCCCAGCTACAAGTGTGGCAGGCGAGATCATCTGCTGTCCGTCCTTGTAGAATCTGACTCGAACAGCTCCTTCCAGCTTTCCAACATGCTGGGCATCTTCAAAATCCCGCAGGTGGGAAGCTTGGGAAATGCAATGTGAGTTTCTCTGTAGAAAAAGGGAAAGAATCCCAAATAATCGGCAAGCATGATCTCCATCCCAGGTCAACATTGGATCCTACACAGTCCCATGAAGAAAAGGGTTCAAGCCCCCCCAGGTAGCACACCAGGCCCTCATCTGGTACTGTTAGTGCTGAGGATTAACCAAAGCTCCCTCTTGTTCCTTGTGTGACCGTGAGAGAGATGGCAGCACAGCAAGTGACATTCTGGAAAAGACTCTTTGCTGTAGGAGCCCAACAAATAACCACACGTTGAGGATTCCTGCAGCAGAGCAGGCTGTGGCCAGGGGTCCTTCTGATTCACTTTGTCTCGATGCTAATATGTTTCTCATTGAGATGGAGTCCACCACTGCTCTAGACCAGCTGCCACAGCCATCATGTGCAGGGCTTCTATATGTTCAGATTTTTGCAGGGAATAGAGGCAGAGGGGACATCAAAAGTATTACTTTTTGACATTGCTATCTGAAGCTACACTTCCCATCTCAAAACAAGGTGATCTTGCTGATCATATGTAAAATGAACTTTATATATTCTGACATCCTGTCAGAGGCTTCTATCTTCCACTTTCTTATGCCTCCCTGAAAGAACCCTAAACACTTGGGCCCTGCTGTATTATTCTCAGGAAAAAAATGTTTTCTTTATTTGAGTGAAATACAGAGCAAATAATTCTGCCTTTCAGGGTCAAGCATATCATGCGCATCCTGGGTAATTCTCTTTTCTTTCCCATCATACAATGCAGAAGGGCAAGAGAGACCCCGAGAGCCCAGGAGGGTGTCCACGGGATCTGTGTTTGACTAACCCTATTAACCCTTTCCTCTTCCATTTATGTAATGAAATCTTGGGAATCGGAGAAACAGAGTGAGGCGGAAGGAGCCTCCTTTGGAATCTAGTCTGACCCCCCGCTACAGCCAATTCAACAAACGGCCAGTCTCCACTTGAATGGAGACCCTCCCAAACATCTTGTCCTTCCCAGCCCTGCTCGGCACGTGCCCATTCCAGGCTGCAGCTCCCTTGACGGACTCAAGCCATACCATAGTTGGTGCCCCTGGGTAGTGAACACGTGTTCCAAGCAGCCCAGCTCCTGGTCAGCAGATGCAGGACTGCACCAGCAGCAGCACCTCCAGCTTTCTCCATGTTGATTGGGCTTCAAGTGGTGGGACCCAGGTCAGACCTCCCACCCTGCTGAAATGCCGAGCCACAATATAGCTTCTGGTCAATGGTGAGCTCGACATCCGACCAAGGCTATCACTACTTGCTCCCTCTTTTCGCTCTGCCTGAAAACAGGTGGGAAACATAGAAACAGAACAAGTCAGTAGGGTCCTCCCAGGTCATCTAGTCTGACCCCCGGCTCCATGCAGCTACACTCAGAACATGCCTACCATGTGCCTGTCCAGTCTGTCCTTGGACACCCTCATGAAGGGGCCTCAACCACTTGCCGTGGAAGCCCATTTTGCATCCTCGGGTTCCTCAGTTTCAGTAGGTATTTCCTGGCATCCAAACTGAACCTTGGCCCTAAGAGCTTGTCTCCATTGGAGCACGTCCTGCCCTCCTCTGAGGGGAGAACAGGTCTCTACCCACCTCCGTTTGACATTCCCTCTCATACCTGTATGACGCCAACAATTGCTCCTGAGTCTACTCTTAGCCAGGCTGAAAAGAGGGAAAATTTATAAAAGGAAATTAATAACAGGATGGAAAAACTGGAGATACCCAAAATTTCAGGACTCTCCTGCCCTCCTTTTCTCTGTGTTTAAAACTCAGAATGCTAAAGCACTTCATTTTCCAGAAAATAATATGTTGCTTCCTGTCAAACCATGTTTCATGCAGATAGTATAAGGGAAAATGTTTAATGAGAAACACTTTGTTATTCTGAACATTTTCAGCATTGTTTTCTTTCAAATCATGCTTTATGCAGATAACATTCCAGTGGTATGTTCCCATAATTTGAGGACTTTTGATCTGGTGCTGAGATGAAGCAATCCATCAGTGTCTCTCTTCCTTTCTCTTGCAGGTCACTTATACTTTCAATGCTCTGGTCAGGGGAGAAAAAAGCCAGTCCCCTTCCTTGTACAGGATGCTCCCGGAAGAAGGCCTCCAGTACCCAGGGATCGTCAGGCTGCTGCTGCACTTCAGGTGGACGATGGTGGGGCTCTTCTCCCTGGACACTGAGAATGGAGACAAGTTCATGAGGACCCTGAAACCGGAGCTCCTCAGGAATGGCATTTGCATGGTTTTTTCATACCGTATCTCACAATGGAAAGCGAGTAAGTTTCCAGCCGAGTGGAAGTCATGGAACATTTTGGTAGAAATCAATATCTTCATTTATTTGAAGAGTTGATTTTCATTTTCTATGGAATAGAAATTGTTGAAAAACATATTCAAATGTTTAAGCAACCTGTTAATGGAAAAGTCTGGATCACCTCAACTATGTGCAACTTTACCTTGGCTTTAGCGTCTGCACAAGGTACAATGACATTCCAGCACATGTGTGCATGGTTTTCCTTCCTTCCCACAAAAAGTAAAAGGACCAACTGTGATGGTTTTCTAAATTTGTATGCAAGTATGGGTGCGTTTGTGAAGACATCTTTCTAGTGTTCATATTCACACCATGCTCTGTCAGTGAAAGAGTGGCTGAGATACAGAGAGGAGGAGGAACCGGAGGGCCTCACCCAAGTGGACAAGGAGCGAAAACTCTCTCTGAACAGCTTCTTCTCTTCCAGGACCATCCAGGCTGTGGCCCGTGCCGTGGATGCGGCGCTTTCCTCCAGATCCAGGAGGAAGAACAAGGAACGTGGAGGTAAGCCAGAGTTATACCAGATTTCTCCATGGCAGGTATTCTCCCCAGTCACCATCTTCTTAGCACTTCTACCTATAATGTGAGAAATGAGGCAAAATCTTCAAAATGAAGGGGCAGCTTGAGCACTCTCTGTTCTGGTGCCTGTGTTGGGTCTCCTGGCTTCCTCGGAGTGAGTCCAGGTGCTCCTGGCCGGTGGAGTTGTTTTGAATCACACTGAGGCAGTCCATGTGGAAACAACTCTGTACAAGGACAGCACAGGTCCTTGCTCAGATTCGTTGACAGGAGAATAATAAGCCTTGCTGCCTTGCCGGGTTTCGGAATACAAGGCAATCCGCGTGTGAACTGGTATGCCCAGCTGGACACAGTATGTCCATCGTTGTGTGTGCATTCCACACCCCAGGATAAATGCAGGTTCCTAGCTGGGAGGGGCAGAGAATGGTGCCCCTGCTGGTCGGGGTTACCTATGTCAGCAAGCACGGTCCCAGCGAGGGAGCGGACATGGAGGGCTAGTTGGAGGGTGGCAGTGCAGGTGGAGTGGAAGAGGAGATCGGGGCAGTGGGTCAGAACTCTGCTGATCACCTTCAGATAGGAGAGAAGAAAGGCCAGAATGTCACAATCTGGAGTGAAGAAAGAATCCAGAGTCAGGGAATATGGACCTTGAAACTGTCCACATTGTCCTGGCCTGCAACCTCCATGTCATGCCTGGCGCTCTGCCTAACGTGAGAGAGGCAGCCATGTGCAACAAGGGCAGGCTGGCGGCCATCTTGGAGGCAACCTGAGAGCACCGGAGAAGTGAGAGGGCACCACAACGCAAGGGGAATTCTGAGATCGGGGAGCACAGTGGCAATGGGATGCATAGTGCAGGAGACGGGGAAAATCACACATCATGGATGACTTGACTGGGGAAGAGCAGGCAATGCTGATGGGACCTGCAGATCCCACCTGTTCCTCATAGTGCCACCGTTGATAGACATTAAATGCACAAGAGCTCAGTAGGAGAAACAGGAAGGCCTCCAGAGGAGGACAGGAAGGGTGAGGCATGGGCCTGAAACTCAGGTACACAAGGAGAGACAGGATCAACTGGGCGTGCTCAGCCTAGAAATGAAAGGACTGATGGGGAATCACAGCACTCTTCCAGGAATGCGTGGGACATCACAGGGCAAGGCCATAAGCTCTGCTGGATCCTTCAGGAGTGCATGATGGGAATTTAGGGTTCAAGTGATGAGATGCACTTCTCGACCCCTTCCAAATCCTCTGTGGTGGGATTCCTGGGAGACTCCTGAGGAAGAAATCCTGTTGAGCACAATAAAAAGCTCTCCCATGTCACCTTCTCGAGCTCTGAAGCAGAAACGACCCTTTGCTGCATATCAGGATGCCTGCAATATTGCCTTCAGAGGAGTTGCCCTCGCTTTTCCTTCAGTGACAATGCTTCTAGCAATGCCACCTAAAGTCTGAAGTACACGATGGGTATCCAGAAATGAAATCAGTGCTTTCAGCATTGTCAGAGTGACAGCAAGCCACATTAAACTGGGACCAGCTCTTAGAAAAACCTGGGTGATATGAGATGTGCCTTCTCAAATAATGCTTCTGTGTTCCTCCAGCTCCACCCTTTCCTGAGAAACCCCCAGTTCCACAATCATTCCATTGATGGGGTGTATTTGGATGAGAACGGAGAGTTGGCAGCCAACCTGGACCTCGTGAATTGGGTGGAGTTTCCCAACTGGACTGTTGCAAATGTGAAAGTGGGCAGTCTAGAAAGACAAGGCTTGCCTAGCCCCAAATTCACCATTCACCGAGATCCCATTGTGTGGCCCCGATGGCAAGATCAGGTGAAGAAAACCATCCCTGTCATTCCATTATTTTCATTTCCCTTCCCTTTTGCTCACATACTGGCCAATCAGATTTTCAGCCATTTCTGACATTAATACAAAGCATGAAATGCAAAAGGGGACATTCCTTTAGAGGGATGCCCAGGTGCTCCGGCTTCATGGACTGGGGTTCAGTGGTGGAACATGCTGAAATCCCGGACCTCCTCTCCAACCTTTCCAGCTCTGTCTCCCCATCCGCAGAATCAGCACCCAAGTCTCCTGCCCTGACGCTCCTTCCCTCTCTCTCAGCCCCTTCCCCAGGCCAGGTGCGTGGAGAGCTGCCGCCCCGGATTCTTCAAGGTGGCAAGGGAAGGAGAGCCCGTGTGCTGCTATGACTGCTCTCCCTGTGCGGAAGGGACCATCTCCACTCGGGAAGGTGAGTGAGTGCAGAGGGAGAGGGAGTGCCCGGAAGGATCCAACCTTGAGATGAGCTTGCATTACTTCTTGTCTTCCTCATCTCTCCAGAAAACTCCCTCCCTTCTCGTCTGGGGTGCTTTTCAGCAAACCTTCCTCTCCCACCATAGTGCCCCACATGAAGTCTTGGCATGTGATGCCAAACGTACTGAGCAGTCATTCCCCTATCTTACGCAGAAACCTAGTCCCCCCTTTTGCAGCTCCCCGAAGGGGACCTGGGTGGCTTGCAGAGAAGGAACATTCTTGAGCTTTGGGAGCTTCTGCGGCCTCATCTGGAGAGCGGAAAAAGGATTTCTCCTCTTGTTGGCACTGGCATCAATGAGGATCCAAGGAAGGGTTGATGGGCCCAGAGGATTATGTTAGGAACCGGTATTTTGTTCATTGGGGCATGGAGCCGAGCCGGCTGTAGTAAGCAGAGCCGGATGGACCCGGGGTTCAGACTAGATGTCCCAGGAGAACCCTTTTGACTCACTCTGTTTCTATGTTTCTACATGGAGGATGAACATATTCCTGGGAATGTTGTGAGGGAGGACATGTGAGTCCGATACTCAGCTGCGCATGGTGGGTTGCAGCATACTATGACATGGATTGGGAATGGGGTGCTTTCATGGAATTCTAAACAACTGGGGGGATTCCAGTTATGTTCTAAGTCTTTCTAATGTTAAAAAACAAGGTGCTTTCATTTGTGCTGAACCTGGAATTCCATATCATAAGTATTCCCGCATATCTTTATTCATTTTCCTTCAATCCAGCAATTTTCTTTCAAGAAACTCCAGGGGCTTTCTCTCATTCTCCTCCATCGCTCAGGGATATTCTCATAATTACCCTGTGAGGTAGGCTGGGCTGAGAGCCACAGCGTGGTTCACAGGCAGCCAGTGACTCTGTGGCTGTGTCTGAACCAGCATCAGGACCGCCTTTCCGAACGTGGTTTGCTCCCAGTCAGGAAAGTGATGCCAGGTGTGGAATTTCATGGCTGTGGTGGCGCTGATGCAGCTACTCAGTGGGGAGGGGCATAGAAGACATATCAGCCTGCTGTTGCTGCCCCCATGTCAGTGTCCAATTTTGGTCCTTCTCCAGCCACCCCTCACCTGGGTGAGTGAAAGGGGTGGTTGAGCAAACGATGGAACTCAATTTCTCAGCCTGCCCTGATGGTCCCTCTGCTCAACTCATGGAGGGGTGACTGTCTCCACTGAACAGAGCGGAGAAGGAAGGGCTGTCGGCGCTGGCAAAGTGCCTTGTAGGAGAGCTTGTGGCAGAAGATTGGCTGGATGGGGGCTGGGTAGGCAATGATTGGATTCCCAAGGTGCAGAAATGGAATCTTAGAAACAGTTTCAGGAAGGAATCCCATCTGGCTTGCATGCTCTTGTGGTGGGTTCGTACCCAGTGTCAGGCTGAATGAATCTTGAGGGACTAGGCCTCACACTGGATGAGTCCTGGGTGGGAGAGCAGCACCCCTTTCCGTTTATTCACTGACTGTCGATGGGAGGCAGAAGCATTGGAGTTCCGGCTGGGTTTAGTAATGCAGCTAGGGAATCCCAGCAGAGAGGTACAACCGTGCATCAAAACCTTCTACTCAGGCACGACTGCAGCGATCCTGACATGAGAAGGCTGCTTGCATGGCCTGACCTTTGAATGCTTGTTGGGGGCCATCTTCATCTCCTTGACCTTGCACAGCAAATGTAGTTTTTCCTTACCCTGAGCACGCTTGCAAGAGCAAATCCGCAGCTGCAGGAAGCAGGGACAGGGCTGTGTGCCATGCACAACCATGATGGGCAACGCAGCAGTCTGAGAGGGACCATGCAAAACGAGTCACACTCTGCAGGGGAAGTATTTCAACTATTCCTAATCTTCTCCCCCTAAAGTCGGAGCATCAATGGTGGAAATTGGTGCTCTCCATGTGGCTTTGTGGTGGGGCAGTGGATGGTCCAGGGATCTGCCCACCAGACTGCACAGCCTTTCTGAGCTTCCAGCCGTAGACGTGTCTCCTACCCTTCCTCGTGTTACGTTCATCCCGTGCAAGGGATGGAGTCCTGCCATAGTCCGACTATTTCCATTGTATGAATTGATTCATGATTGCAAGGAAAAATATGTGGCCACACACCCCAGTTCACTTTCTAATGTGCCTTCAAGGCTGTGGGCTGCCTTGACATTGCATCTGAGGAACTTTGCTGACTTTGGAGATTGAAGGGGCCCAGCAAGCCATGCTTGGCAGGAAAGCACTCTATGTTGCCTCTCAAACCAGAGTCATATCCCTTCCAGTACTACCCCAGTTAATAACTGTTCTAGTAATAAGAAAGACAAGAGTAATGCATAAAACGTAAAGAGAAGAGACGGGAAGAGGAGTCAATGTGCTGTTTCTCATGCTTTCATCAGACACAGAGCATTGCCTGAGGTGTCCAGAAGAGCAGCATCCAAACGAGGCCCGGGTTCAGTGCATCCCGAAGGTCATCACCTTCCTGTCCTATGAAGAATGTTTGGGGTCCTTCCTCGCAAGCATAGTCCTACTCTTCTCCATCGCCACAGGAGGCATACTGGGGATCTTTATAAAATTCCAAGAGACTCCAGTAGTCAAGGCCAACAACCGAGACCTCTCCTACATTCTGCTTGTCTCCCTCCTGCTTTGCTTTTTGTCCTCTTTCCTCTTCATTGGCCAGCCAAGAAGCATCACCTGCCTGCTGCGACAAGCAGCCTTCAGCATCATCTTCTCAGTGGCCATCTCTTCCCTCCTGGCCAGCACCACAGTGACGGTTTTGGCCAGGAGGGAAGAGATGGCCA
>NW_025335498.1:19916-39756 GCF_004798865.1 Varanus komodoensis | reverse complement strand
CTGCTTTGCTTTTTGTCCTCTTTCCTCTTCATTGGCCAGCCAAGAAGCATCACCTGCCTGCTGCGACAAGCAGCCTTCAGCATCATCTTCTCAGTGGCCATCTCTTCCCTCCTGGCCAAAACCGTCACTGTGGTGCTGGCCTTCCTGGCCACCAAGCCAGGCAACAGGGCAAGGAACTGGCTGGGGAGGAGTTTGGCCAACTCCATTGTCATCTGCTGCTCCAGTGTCCAAGTGGTCCTCTCCACCATCTGGCTTGGGACTGCTCCCCCATTCCTTGACTCTGACATGCACTCCCAGGCTGGGCATATCGTCCTGCAGTGCAACGAAGGCTCTGTGGCCATGTTCTACACTGCCCTCGGCTACATGGGGTTCCTGGCTGCCTTCTGCTTCACGGTGGCCTTCCTGGCCAGGAGGCTGCCTGGGGCCTTCAATGAGGCCAAGCTGATCACCTTCAGCATGCTGGTCTTCTGTAGCGTCTGGGTGTCCTTTGTGCCCACTTACTTGAGCACAAAGGGGAAGTACATGGTGGCCGTGCACGTCTTCTCCATCTTGACCTCCAGTGCTGGGCTGCTGGGCTGCATCTTCCTGCCCAAGTGCTACATCATTCTGTGGAGGCCTTTCCTGAATACCAAGGAGCATCTCATGATGAAAAGCAAAGTATAAATTTGTTTTGTTTTCTTCAGCAATAGCTCAAAACTCCAACTTTTCTGCACAAGCCAGAGATCCATTTTGGGCATATGGACAGTATCGGATTGAGCCAATTTGAGCAAAAATTATACTTTGTGCTCTTCATTTCTTGGGATGAATAAAAGCTCAATTTTATACCCAAGGAAGCATCATGCAAGAAATCTTCCCCTGTTAACCGCCTTTGCTCAGTTTTGTGTTTCGTCTTTTTCTGTTTCTATAAATAACTTCTGTTCTCAGTCTTTGAATTTGCCATTTTATACTCTGACGTTTGGCAGACAAATAATGTTTTCCCAGAACTTGACAGGGTACAGCCAAGGCAGCTTGGAAATCCCTTCAGCTCCTTTTCCAGGGTGTGGTTCTTGGGGATGGGAGAGTTCCTTAGAGGTGACCTGTCTCCCAGTCATGTGCTCCAAAGGAGTCTTTGTGGCAAGAGCAAACCGGCAGAGGCCTCCTACCAGAGCTGCGGGGAGGCCCCCAGACTGTTTCTGAGAGCAGGAAGGGAAAGTTACAGAGCAGGGAATGACTGTATCCACATGGGAAAGAGTTGAAGAAGTTTGTCCGCAGGACTGTGAGCTTTGGCTTCACTCGGAGTCTGCAGGGACACTGCAGGAGGGTGGAGGGTGCTGTGTTTGGAGAAGTCCAGCCAGACTCCTCCTGTATGAGCAACCTTGACCCTGAATCCAGCTCGGACACCTTCTGCGAATGTAGCCACCCAGCGTGGACGGTTGCTTCAGCCCCTGCCTGATGCTTAATAGGCCATGTGGGAAGCAACTTGTCTACTGAACTCAGTGCAACATTTCCCAAATCCCCTCATAGTTTGGAGGTCTGGGGTCCATGTACTTGGCAGTCCCTCTCCCCCTCACACTGCACAATTGAAGGAGCATAACAGCCAAAAATTGACCCAAGGGGGAGAACATGGAGCATGCAGAGGGAGCAGAAAGGGGTGGAATATTTGGCACTACATTTTATATTTAGGCCGCAGGTATTCTCTGCCATTTCTCCTCTTGCAAACACCCAAAGTTGCTAACAGGTTTCCTCCTTTCCATTTACCATGTGAGGGAGGAGAGCTCAGAGGGAGTTATTGGCCAATCATCTGACAGGAGCTTTAAAGAAGGGGAGGGGTCAGGTGGTAGTGGGCCTCCAGGGCTTCCTGCTTGACACTCACCCCACCAGGGCCCCCTGCCTCCCAGAAGACACTCCAGTCTCCCTCTGGTCTTCGCTGCCACAGTTCAACCCTTCAGCATAGGGGGAATTTCATTCTTTGCTTGTTCAGCATTATAGAAAGCAGGCCAGGTATCTCCATTCCACGACCACCTAGGAAGCATTGCAGGTGGAGCTTCCTTTTTCCCTCAATCCAGGAACAGTCTCGGGATTCAGCACACAAGACACTCAAGTTGGGGGAAAAGAGCCGTGTATTAAAGGGGTAAAAATAGAGGTGGGGGGCTTGTGAGCATCCAGGCTGAAAGGATGGATGAGGGTCAAAGTGGGGAAGGGATGGGAAGGTCAGCTTAGCAGCAGCCGCAGCTCAGGGCATGTGGCCAGTCAGGAACATGTGACTCTCAGGGCTGATCAGTCTGTAGGGCAGGAAGCAGGAGTCCCCATCCAATCCTCTGCTCTCCAGAAAAATTTCGAGCTCCCCGGGGCTTTTCTGCAATACGCAAAGTGGAAAGGTGCATCATGATTCTCCAGGCACACAGGGATGCCCCCTTCGATGAAGTGCGAAGAAGGAGAGGCACAAAACAAAGACCCCAGCACTAGAAACAAAGTGTTCAGCCTGTCATCAAATCATCCCCCTTGAACCAACAGTGTAAACCTGGCACCCGAGAGAAGCCATGATATGGTCACAGGGGCAGTGTGTGTGTCTTTGTGTGGGCGGTGGGAGCACAGGGAATGGAGACCAGCTTTGGACACAGGTCTGGTGTCTTCCTGCCCCCTCAAGGGACAGCTGTTGGAGGTCCCCCTGGCCAGGCAGAGAAGACACAGTGTTCAGAATATCAAGCTCCCATGCAGGACCCGTCATGATTCATGTGCCTCCCTTGTTGCCATGTCCACTCTCTGTAATCACCCATAATTACTGTGCTATTATGGCCACTCAGTTTGGCAGTTTCTCATATTCTCCTTACTCGGGAACACCTTATCTGCTGAAATATCCCCATTCTTACCCTCATCATCAACTCCACTCCTGTGTTCATGGCTAGAAATCTAGAAAGTTCCCTATATGTGCACTGGCAGTTTTTGGTTTGTTTGTGCTGGGTGTTTGCCATGTGGAAGAGATTGTGTGAGTTGGTGGATTGGCCAGGGATGCCCCTGGATGCTGCACGGTGGGTGAGAGCTTTGAGAGGCTTGACCGGCGTGAGTGGATGTTTCGTGCACGAGGGAGAGAGAGTGAAAGAAGGTGGGAGAGCGATGCTTCCGCTTAACATTTGGAAAAGGGAACAAAAATAAAAGAAAGGGGGTCGCCTTGCTTGACAGGAGCAGCTGGGGATGCGAGGAGAAACCTGCAGTCCATCCTTTGCTTGGCCAGCCTGACTCAGGGAGATGCTCTGGCAGGAAGTTATCACTTTCTTATGAACGTGGTAGTGCACACAGAGCACCTGAGCATGTGCAAAGCATAAAGCATCCCTGGGAGTTAGATCTGCTCTGCATCCAGCCACAGGTGGAGGAGGACTTGGGCTGGCAAGCGAAAGGAATCTTGGTGTGCCTGAAATATGCAGGGTTTGTGCAAATGAGGCACCGCACTTGCTGGACACTGAGGGAAAACCTCTGAGAGTCCATAGGTTTTATTGCCACATGGAGAAGATTTTTATGGAGGGAGGACTGATTCAATACAAAAGCCTCTTTCAACAAGCTCAGTGAGGAATTCGGGAAACTGTTTGTAGGGAAGGGAACCGGTCAGGCTAGAGTTGGGGCAGGGTGTTGGCCACCATCCAACCACCTTGGCTGAGAGTGACCTTCTTTCCAGCATCGTGCCTCTTTTATTTGCCCGCATGCGGACAATTCTGGCTGCACAGCTTTGCAGCGTCAGAAACTTGGGCCTCTCCCCCTCAGCTCCGTTAAAAGTGGGCTTTGGTCGGGTTCAGGACGCCATTAAACACAGAATGATAGTCATGGAGGCCATCGAGACCTGGGCAGCATGAATGAATGTTGTGTTAGCAAGAGGCACTGCTGCCCCACACCAAATTTTCTCCAAAGCTGGTTGTGTGCAGAGCATGGTCAGCTGGGGTTGCCCTGGTCTGAGCCAGCAGGTCTTTCTCCGCTCTCACGGTAAGTCATCACCACCAACTAAAAATGGACAAGTATCTCCTTCATTCACCGGTTCCACATCCATGAAAAAAAAGAGGCTGGAGGGTTAAAGAGAGCCCCCTGTTGCTCAGTGGCATAAGCACCAGGAGGCAAGGCACTAATCCACCTCAGGCTCCCTCTGGGATGGCCAGTGTCCAGCCGGGCAGGAATGGAAGCACCACAGTGGGGCATCTCCAGGCCCGGCTGACAGAGCCGATCCGAAAAGACTGTGTGGGTGGTGGGATCTGAAGCCCCTTGCCTTGCTTGCTACGAGCAGCCAGTGGTGCGAAAAAACCCCTGCGATCCATCCCTTGTTGGGTTAGACCAGCCTGACTCAGGGGGATCCTCTGTCAGCAAGGCATCACCTTCTTATGAACATGGTAGTGTGCACACAGAGCATCTGAGAATGGGCAAACCACAACGCACCTCTGAGAGTTTGATCCGCTTTGCTTCCAGCCACAGGTGGATGCGGACTTGGGCTGGCATTCGGAAGGAATCTTGCTGTGCCTGAAATAGGGAGGGATTGTGCCAAAGAGGCACAGTAGTTGCTGGACCCGGAGTGTTCAGAGCTTATGTTGCCTCATGGAGAAGATCCATATGGAGGGAGGATTGATTCAAAACAGAAGCCCCTTTCAGCACACTCAGTGAGGGGTTGGGGAATTGTTTTTAAGGAAGGGAACCCTTCTAAAAGCAATGTTGAATACACACACTAAGTATTGCATCATCCAGCATAGACTCTTCTGATACCGCATCTTCTTAATACGTCCTCATTTGCAATATTCTCCCAACATGCAATGTGTCCTATCTCTCTAAGGCAACAATGCCGAAAGAAGGTTCTCATCTGAGTAATTTTTATTGCAAGTTTCCAGGTCTCACTCGCATTCGACACAGTACTGGCACTATTAATGTCAATGGGGGACCTGCTGCAAACAAGCACATCTGTCGGGCCACAGCACCTGCGTTGCCTATCCGGCCTTTCACCTCTGGTTCTGGACTACATCTGCATCCATTATAACACCCAGGTAACAAGACAGCTACACAAACTTTGGATATCAGCTACCAGCTATGACCAGGGTGCTATCTGGGACATGGCCAACCAGCGTCACCTTGGCCTTGTCTTCATTCATTCCTCAGTCCACTTTTCGCTGCAGGAGCCATGGTCACATCTCCCTGCTGCTTCACAGCATTTGCGTGTAGACCAAAGCTCTCAGCAAAGCCTGGTCGGTCACATGGCCTCGATCTTCTGTGGAATGCTGAAGTCTGAGTCCTTCATTGTTTGGCTTCTTACGGGGAAATCCAGAATAATCAAAATTTAAAAATGGGGATCACATGTAGCCCTTTCTGAAAGTATCAGTTGTGAAAAATCAGTGGTGCCATTTTCAGTTCTCACAAATCATCTAGAATTATTCTGAAGAGGTTTAGAAATGTGGACATATTTCTTGTGAATGCCCTATATTTGTAATTTATATCATTCTTCCCTTGGCATGTCACGGTTTCCTACTTTAGCATTCCAAAACCCCAGGATGATAAGGACCTCATTTTTACATGTTAATTCTAGGAGTTGTTTTAGGCCTTCACCGAACTGGTCTACTTCAGCCTCTTCAGCACCAGTGGTTGGGCCATAGACTTGGACTAATGTGGTACTGAATGCTTTGCCTTGGATTTGAACTGAGATCATTCTCTCATTTTGGAGATTGTATCCCAGCACTGCTTTTCCTACTCTTTTACTGACTATGAAGCCTCCTCCATTTCTTCTGAGGGATTCTTGCCCACCGTAGTATACCTGTCATCATCTGAATTAAATTCAACCATTCCTGTCCAATTTAGTTAACTGATTCCTGAGATGTCCATGTTAGGTATTGTCATCTCTTGTTTGCCCACATCCAGCTTGCCTTGATTCATGGATCTCACATTCTAGGTTCCTATGGTGTGTAGATCTTTACAGCATCATACTTTCCTGTCACCACCAGATGCATCTGCTACTGAGTGTGCTATCGGCTTTGACCCAGTCGTCTCACTCTTTCTGGCGCTACTAGTACTCGCCCTTTGCTCTTCTCCAGCAGCATATTGGACATCTTCCGACTTGAGGGTCTCATCTTCCGGCCTCATATATTTTTTCCTTTTGTTTCGACGATGGGTTCTGGGGTGGTTAGCCACTTTCTTCTCTAGTGGATCACATTTTGTCAGAGCTCTCTGCGATGACCTGTCTGTCTTGGGTGGCTCTGCACGGAATAGCTTGTAGCTCCATGGCGCTATGCAAACCCCTTCACCACCTCAGAGCAGTGATCCATGAATGGGTCAGACACTGAACTCCATTAAATTCAATTTACGCTTCCTAGCGGAAGGATGCTTAGTCTACAAAGAAGCATCATTGTTTTAAAAAGGCAGCAAATATTCTTATTGGGGAGTACCAGGAATTTCTTACTTCAGCACTGGAAAGGATTGCTCCATCATATTCACAGAAGGAACCATATATTGCCCCTGTCTTCCAGATCAATACACAAGAAATGCCTCACTACCAGTGTCTAATCCAGGTACTGTTGCATTTCCACTGGAACTGAATCCTCTTCAGCAAACACAGGCTTACAAACCAGTCGACCTGCCATGAATTTCCGACTGTGAAGTGGATTCTACTGAGCATGCAGAGAGTGCCATTCTTTTAGCAGACCATCCTCTGTGTCATGCTTGGCTCAGCATCAAGCCAAAGTAGTAGCTCGCTGGGCATCCAGGTGTCTTACTGCTTCCATCTGATGGGGCACATGGGCCGTCTGCATTAATAGAGCCCATTAAGCACTGTCTACATGCCTCGCAGCTCTTCAGGGAAGGAGGAGGCGCAGCCCTTCTTGCTCCAAAGCTGAAGAAGAAGAGACTCGGGGGGATCTTCTGGCAACTTGCAGTCGTGTGAAGGGGGTCTCATGGCAGAGGGTCATGACATTTTCTCCCCCGTGGGAAGGGAAGCATGCAGTCCAGTGGGGCAAAGCTGAAAGAACTGGGTTTCATGTTGGATGTCAGGAAGCAATTCATGTTGGTTGGGACACTGGGATATGGGATGGGCTTCCACGGAGGTGTTTCTGGGAAAACAGGGTCCTTCCAAACGAAAACAGAAAGGCAAGGACAGGCAGCCTTGAGGAATTAGGGAGAGGCCCGTCTGGAAGAGGCAGTGGAGAGAGCTCAGGTGTCTGTCTTGTCCCCTCCATTGTGGTCTTTCCCATACTCTTCCACCTTCACCCTCCTGATGAGCCTCGAGCATCATAACACTTCCGTGGGCAGAGTGCTCTTGGGGGAGGACAGAGAGCATAGGGCATATTTTGGCCTTTTGACCTTAGTGGGTTGAGCAGTCGGTCTTCTCAGTCCAGAGACAGGATGGCCTCCTTCTGTTGCTGACCAGGGATCTGGATTGGGTCTCAGACCCCAAGTCCTGAATCCTGATCCTGCCAACTGGTTCTTGCAGTTTCACAATGGAATGGTTGGAATGCCTGGGTGGTTGCGTATTTGAGTGTGTGTGTGTGGGGAGATTCCCCTACCCAGATCTCTCTGAGGCTGCTTTCCCCCTTTGTGTATCAGGCAGTCAGTTCCCTTTTAGCAGATGGCCGAATGTCTCTGATCAGGTCCCAAAATTCACCAAGGGAGTCATGGAAACAGCAGGGTGATTTTGACACCACCAACAAAAGACCAACCAACAATACTAACAAAATTGGCAAATTTGTGATTGTCAGGTTTTGGCCAGGCTTTCATCCCATGCCTAGCAATGCATGTTGTGAGATATGTAGGGAAAAAGCAAGCAATACTCATGCTCGATCGATGGTGCCAAAGGAGAGGGAGGGAGGGAGGGAGGGGAGAGAGACCCTCACAGTAGCCAAATGTATCCTGTTGGAAGTGTCCTTTTCACAGCCCACTAATGTGGGCAGTCAGAAAGGTCAACAGGCAAAACACCTCCTTGAGCTGTCTATTAGGCGTTGAATCCTTTAAGATACTAAGCCCCCTATTAGCCTGAAGCAGCCACTACATTTAGTTACAAAGTTAATCCTGTGTGGAAAGAGTCTTCCAAGGAAAGTTGCTTCGTGTCCACTCTTCTGCTGACTCCAAAGTTCTCTGGCTGGTATTGCCCATTTAAACCTCTTTCAAAGTGTGTCTATTCCTTCCTCATCATCAACTCTATCATTATGCATGTTATTTAAAACCGGGAAACACTCTGCTTATGCTCTGGAAATCTGTGGTTCCAGAGCATAAACAGAGGGGGCAGCAGAGGATGAGGTGGCTGGATGGATTCACTGGGGCAGTTGGTGTGAGCTTAGGTGGACTCCGGGAGATGGTGGAGGACAGGAAGGCTTGGAGGAATGTTGTCCATGGGGATGCGATGGGTTGGATGTGACTTCGCAACTAACAACAACATCCACAACCTGGCTTCCTCTCCTGGATGTACGAACAGGAAATGCACAGTCCAAGCACAGGCACCCCAAAGGGAAGTGGATGCCAGGAATGGGAAGTGTGCAAAGCCAGAAGGAAAGGAGAAGCTTTTTCCAAGGGAAATAGGAGGGGAGGGAAAAGGAGAGAGGGAAGAACCATCTGCCGAGTCCCTAAGAGGAAGCTGGGATTAAACGGACAGAACCGTTCCTCCATCAGGTAATTTCCCTCTTGATGCCACTCAAGGCCATCCATGCAGGAGCAGCAGTTTGGCAAAATCTCAATCTATCCCACCCCTGTAGCTTAAACCGGGCACTGAGGGGAAATCTGTTGGCACCGTGTTGATGGTGTGGCACTAGGAGATGCAGGTAGCATGCGCATGACATCCAGGGAGCAAGCTGAGCGCACCAGGAGTGAGAAGGGGAAAGCGAGGCAGGGGCTTTGCAGGGCCAAGCTGCCTAACCGCAAGGAAATATCTGTGGGGGGGATAGCAAACAGGGGATGCAGCAGGTCACATGTTGAAGGCCAGTTGCAAAGCACACGAGGGAAAGATCCCTCGGTCCTGCTTGCTTCACAAGGGCCACTTGGGCATATTCTCAGAGCGAGCCTCTCTTGCACATGGGAGTGAGGAAGGTTGTCAGGAAGACTCAGAGGTTCCCCAGCCATGAGGCCGTAAAATGGAAATCATTATGTATTACTTCTTTTCTTGAAAAACCTCATTGGCCCCCACTCCCCCAGGACCTCCCTGAACCCCCCGAGGTGCCCCTGAGATGGCGGAGGAGTGTCTGGCAACCAGGCACAAAGCGGAGGCCGCATCCTCCCTGCCGTCCTGCTCAGGGATCGGGAGAGGCTGGGGCTGCAGAGGAGTCAGCCGTGCAGGCACTTATTCTCACTTCCTTCGGATGGAGCCTTGCCAAGTGCACCTCTAACTGCACCTCCTCTGGGCTGAAAGGGGAGGATGGAGACCGTGCCAAGCGCCAGCAGAGTGGCCCTCTTCGTCCTGCTGCTGCTGCCCTTCCCAGAGGCCTCCTGTGGGAGGCGGGAGGCCAAATGCCCCTGGAGCTGGCACAGGGCTGAGCTGCACCCAACCAATTATTTCCAGCCAGGAGACTTCGTCTTCAGTGCCGGCATCTCTGCAGCACAAGGCGCATTTCGATGACACACTTTCAATCAACCTGCCTCTAACGTAAAGATTATGTAAGTCACTGGCCTGCTGGACCTGATACTGCTAAGTGCAACAGGTAGCCATGCAGCACAGCTAGCGGTAGTATTGGGAAAATTTGTATAAGTCCTGTCAGAAAAAATTGCTTCTGTGTGCTTTTGCATTGCGGAATCAATCCCGTTCTTCTTCTCAAACCAAGCTAAGTCACTGTTTAAAATGGCATTCCTCCCCCGCTCCTTTCTCTCACCTTTAGCTGTTAGCTACAGTAGCGAGGCCATTTAGTCCAAATATACATTATATACCTTCAGAATTATTAAATAATCCTCCTTGTTGGAATTCACCGTTTACAAGGAAGTATCTTCTCCTAGCCCAGAGGGCTCCATGTGCCCTGGCCATTCAGGGCAGTGCGCATGCAATACTTAGGGTCTGACTCTGGTTGAGTTTATGATTTCATGAATAGTTTCTCAGTAGCTTGAATTTACATGTCTGAGCAGACCAGGAGATGGGTTCAAGTTACTCAACTGAAGTGTCATTACACTGCAATTGGAAATATTGTAGTCTCACTGTCACTGTATGATTGTCTGACATTCCTTAACCTGTTCTGTATGAGACGAACTCCGAATCTTATTGTAATGTCTGCATTCTGTCATGAACTGCTCTTTCCCTGTGTATATGACCAGGAGGGCATAAAATACCCTTTAGTTGTATTGAAACCTTACACCAAGTTTACCTCTGCCTGCCCGTTAATGCATTATCGTGAGTCTACCTTGGAAAAATGGGCCAAACAAGAAAGCCACAGATGTTCTGAACACTTGCTCTTTCCCATGATCCCGAGTTTTATTTCATTCACATGAATTGGAATTATGGCATTTTCTGAAAGTTTGGGGACGATGGCGGGATCGTGGATTTTTGGCGTTTATCCTGGGTGGGAGAGATGGTAAGTTCGGCCGAAATTCTCCCTATTGTGAGAGCTCAGATACTCGCCATCTCTTCCATTTTGCAGGCTGGTCAATGAAATTAGATCTGGTTTTGAACCTCATTGCATGTTGGCTTTGATTGTGGGCCCACAGGCAGCATGGGCATTTCAGACTCTAGGCTAACTACCCCATGGACACCTCTGCATCCAAATGTGGAGTGGTGTGGATGGCCATGGGCGGCACCTGTGGGGTTGTGGCAGAACTGCAACTGTGTTTATGTTAAACAACATGGTCAAAACTTACTCAGAGATTCCAATCTACATTGGCCCCAGAGGGTTCATTTGATGAGAATTGGATACACCTCTTGCAAAACCATCTGGAAGCAATACAGCCTAAGGTGATGGAAAACGGTTGGTTTGGTGCAAGCTGGTGGAGGAGGAATAGCTCTAATATGGTATTGGTGCACCAGGAAAGATCTACATTGGTGAGTACATGTTTGCACTGGGGTTTGTGTAGAGTTTGATGTTGACAACTTGTGAAAGTCTAGTGCTCATTGTTGCTGTCTGTGTTTTCTGTCCTGTCTGCTCTTATTTTAAAGTCTTCCCCTTTCATGGAGATAGACATAGGCCAGGGTGGGTTCGGGGGTTCTTAAGGAGATGGAAGTTCCCCACGCAGCCGCACCAATCTGTCCTCTTCAGGGCACAGTTGAAAGCAAGGGTGTGGATGGGTGTTCTTGGCCCTGATATGAGGATGTTTGAACCTCGCTTTGATTGAGAAAGAGATTCATGACGTTATTTGCCTGAGCCCAAGCACGGCTGAGTCCGGCCTGGAAAAAGGTGATGATTAGGTAATGTGTGTGTGTGATTCTTTCCTTCCCCCACTCCTTCTATAAGAGCTAGAAAGTGGAAGTAAGGAAATGTGTGGCCCTGGAATTGGGTTTGCAAACACAGGTCCTACCCTGTTTTCTGGACATCCTCAATAACTTATCCTGTGTGAAAGCCCTGTGTGAAAGAGGGGTTATATAGAGAAAAATTTTATGCAGGTCCTTTCCTTTTCAGAAACCGGGAACACTGCTTTAATGTCTTGCAAGTTTTTCAGCCTCTTTCATCTGCCTTACAGCACTGCTAGGTAGGAAGATTTCATTCTTATTAGATTAATTAATTGTATTTGAAATTCGAGGAGGGGACGCAGATGAGCTGATGAAAGATGAGAAAAAAGGAATATATTGTTGAGAATACTAAGAGTAGGAATCCTGCAATGATTCCTAGAGAGATAAGAAAAGGGCTTTTCTTTTATATTTTGGGGACATTTCCTGGTAAGGTTTTGGTAATTTGAATGGTTGTGTTTAGCAATTAGCCTGAGCAGTAGCAGGCTGTAGTTCAACAGGACGGATTGTAAAATCTGGGAAGACAGATTGCAGTTAACCATAAATTAATATTTCTGCCCAAATTTGCTGGTTTGTCTCCCCCTGTGGAAATTGAAATTATTTGGAATGTTAAGTTCGAAAAAGGAAAAAAGATTTTTATTTCCCCTGGATGTTGTCTTGTGAGAATGAGTGCATTTGTCGGAATCCCAGAATCTTAATTTGAGAGGAGGGAATAAATCTCAGGTTCATGGGAAAGACCAAGCGTCAGACCATCTGAGGCTTTATTGTATTTACCCCAAGGTTCCCCCGGTACTCACAATAATGCATGCATTACCGGTCAGGCAGAGAGAAACTCTGCTGCAAAGCTTCCACACAACTAGAGAGTTTTTGTACACTCCAAGTCACCTGCAGGTACAGGGCAATTGCTGACAGAATGCAGAGATTACAATAAGATTCTGAGGTCGTCACATACAGAACAGATACAGGAATGTCAGTCAATCACACTGTAACAATGAGATTACAATATTTCTATTTGCCTGTATTGACACTTTAGTTCAGTAGCTTGAACCCATCTCCAGGTCTGCTTAGACATGTAAATTCAAGCTACTGAGACTATGCGTGACCTCAATGGTAAAGTAGCATCATTGATTGAAAAGAAAATCTTCCAACTGCATCCGTGTAAACGCACGCATACAAACCCGAGTTTGATCATTCCCTCCCAATCGTTCAGTTGTAGCATAGCAATGACACGATGGTACACTCAGAAGTCAGAACTTATACCCACACACATATATAAGACCCACATCCACGTTGCATTGAAAAATGGAAGTTATTGGAGAGGGAAAACATCTTGATGGCTGAAACGAATCAATAAGACACATGCTCACAACATTGCTTTTTGGAAGGATTCCCTTTCTAAAAAAAAAAATAAATCCCCCTGCTCCTTGTTGAGAGTGCTTAAGGGTCTTTGTTTTAACTCAAACCTTCCCAGGCAAAATTTTTCCTGAGACAAATACAAGCTTTGAACACACAAAGGATCTCAAATGCCTTGCTTCAGTTGCACAATTTTTCTTTTTTTTTCCCCAAACACACCAAGGTTTCTTCTGAGAGTTTGCTAGATACTCAAAGACTTTCTTTTTAGAACCTGTGACTGGAAGCAGAGCCGCTCAAACTTCCCAAAGTACTTTGAACTCTGTACATGCTCAGACGCTTTGTGTGTGCTGCTTCTGCGGTACTCACAAAGTGGTGGTACCTTCCTGCAAGACCATCCCCCCTTTTCTTGGCTCTGTGGAATAGCCAAGCCCACAGGATCAAGACATCCAAATTTTCCAACTTGAATCACCCCTGAATTCAGTTGGCCAGACCAATCCTATAGAAGAGGCTGCAGTTACTGTCTCTTTCAATAATGGGAGTGCTCTTAGCAAGGTAGACTATTCCTCCTTTTTTCATTTGTTTACTTGTCTTTACTCCAACAGTTACACATTTCTTCGCATATTTTTTTCCAGTAGAAAAAGTACCAAATCACTATTTACCAAAACTCTTAAAATTCTCTCACACACCAAGCCCCATGCACCCCTTGAATCAGGGAATTCCTGTCACTCTCATTTTGACATGGCATACACACAACATCCAGAAAAAAACCTTTTTGCCTTTTACTCAAACCTCACTGTCCAAAAAGCTTCAAGTTCAACAGGGGGAGAAAAAGCAGCCAATTTGGCAGAAATATTTATTAATGGTTAACTGCCATCTGTCTTCCACTGAATTTACACTCTGCCCTGTTGAATTGCAGCCTGCTACTGCTCAGGCTAATTGTTAAACACAACAATTTGTAATTTTCAATATTTTACCAGAACTATGATCCCAATATAAAACCCTTTTCTTTATCTCTCTGGGAATCCTTTTCAGGATTCCTACTGAGTATTCCCAAATGTTTATGCATTTTTTTCCATCTTTCATCTGCCCATCAGCACCCATCCTGGAATTTCAAACACAATTATTTAATTTCACAAAAAAGGAATCTTCCTACCTAGGAGGGCTGTAAGGCAGATGGAAGAGGCAGGAAAACTTTCAAGACATTAAAACAGTGTTCCCAGGTTCTGAAAAGGAAAGGACCTGCATAAAAACATTTCTATACAACCCCTCTTTCACACAGGGCTTTCACACAGGATAAGCTTACTGAGGATGACCAGAAAACTGGGGAGGACCTGTGCTTGCAAGTCCAATTAAAGGGCCACACATTTCCTTCCTTCCCAGTTCTGGCTCATATAGAAGGAATGGGGGAAGGAACGAATCACATACACACAGGCCCTGATCATCACCTTTTCCCCAGCTGGACTCAGCCTTGCTTGGGCTCAGGCGAATGACCTCATGAATCTGTTTCTCAATCAAAGCCAGGTTCACACATCCTCATCTCAGAGGCAAGAGTACCATCCACCCCTTGCTTTCAACCGTGCCCTGAAGAGGGCAGATTGGTGCGGCTGCATGGGGAGCTTCTCTTTCCTGACAAAACCCCAAAACCCACCCTGGGCTATGTCTCCCTCCAAGAAAGGGGAACACTTTAAAATACAAACAGACAAGACAGAAAACAGAGACAGCAACAATGAACACAAGATTTCAAAAACAGTCAAAGTAAAACTCTACACAATCCCCAGTGCAAACATGTACTCACACGAGTAGATCTTTCCTGGTGCACAAATACCATATTAGCTAGCTTTTTTTTTTTTCCTCTCCACCAGCTTGGACCAAACTAACCCTTTCTCCATCTCCTTATGAAATCTTCCCACCAAATGCTTTTGCAAGAGGTGTAGCCAATTCCAATCAAATGAGCCCTCTGGGTAGATTGGAATGTAGATTGGAATCTCTGAGTTAGGTCTGACCATGCTGTTTTATGTCAAAAGACCAAGCACTTGCTTCTGCAACAACCCAGAAGGTGCCACCCATGGCCATGCACACCACCCCGCATTTTGCTGCAGATTTGTCCAGGGGGTTGTTAGCTGAGATTCTGAGACCCCCATGCTTCCTGGGTGTCCAAAATCAAAGCCAACATGCAATGAGGTTCAAAACTAGATCTAATTACATTGACCCACCTGCGAAACGGAAGAGATGGCCAGTATCTGTGCTCCCCCAGTGCAGAGAATTTCGGCCAAACTGACCATCTCTCCCACCCAGGATAAAGGGCAAACACCCACGATCCCACCTTCGTTGCCAAATTGTCAGAATCCCCAAATCTCAATTTGAAAAGGGGAAATAAAACTCGGGTCCATGGTAAAGAACAAGCATGCAGACCATCTTGGCTTTATTGCATTACCCATTTTTCCAGGATAGACTCTCAATAATGCATTACTGGGCAGGAAGTGGTAAACTCTGTTGCAAAGCTTCAACACCTTACAGGGCATTTATACTCTCTTGGTCACATCACAGGTACCGGGCAATTGATGACAGAATGCAGATGTTACATTAAGGTTCTGAGGTCATCACATACAGAACTGATAAAGGAATGTCACTCAATCACACAGTAACAATGAGATTAAAATATTTATAATTGCAGTATATTCACACTTTAGTTGAATACCTAGAACCAACCTCCAGGTCTGATTAGTCATGTAAATTCGAGCTACTGAGAAACTATGCATGTACTCAATACTCTTATCTAGAGTCAGACCCAAAGTAATGCATCCACACCATTCTGAATTTCCAGGACACATGGAGCCCTCTGGGTCAGGAAGATACTTCCTGGTAAACTGAATTCCACTGCCATTTTAAACAGTGACTTAGCTTGGTTTTGAGGAGTATAGGATTTGATCGCACAATACAAAAGCACACAGAAGTAATGTCAGTAAGTCTGATCAAAGCTAGCTCCCAATTTGGGCATCTGCATTCATTGGTGTACCAGGTGCCATGAAAGGCTGGATTTGTTTGCAGATCAAAACATGGAAGTACATGACATGGTTGCACTGGGTATTTATGGCCGTCGGCTTGTGTTTGTGTCTGTCGTCTTGGCATCGTGTCCGTGTAGGTCTTTGGCGTAAAGTGATCTCCTTGCAGGGTGAGGGAGGGTTGTGCCTACTTCAGGAAACAGAAGCCCCCATGCAGCCCCCCCACCTATCCTGCTTGGCTAGCTTGTTGATGACCAAGACTAGGCTTAGAGGAGACCATGGAGGGGCTTCTGGCCCAGTGAGGAGCATGTGTGCCCCTGGCATGGCTGAGGAAGAGCCGTGGGGTCCTTGCCCACCCCAAGCAGGGCTGAGTCCAGCAGGGGGCAGGGTATGTGCGGAACTCCTCCCTCCCCCATCCAACCTCCTGTGCAGAGAATGAGCCAGAACTGGGAAGTGGGGACACTTTCGCACCCTTCTCTGGGTCTTCCGCACTGGTACTACCCTGCCTGGATGCCCTCAATAAGCTCATCCTGTGTGGAAGCCCAATGAGAGAGTGGGGATATGGGGAGCCACTCAGGGGAGGTCCCGTCATGTACAGAGCTGCCCTGCCCTGCCTCTTTTTAGTGTTAGCACTGTGGATGAAAACATAGCAGATCTAATTCCCCACTCTTCGCACTTGGCATATGCTCAGGATCTCCATGTGTGTGGCACTTCTGTGGCACTCACTAGAATGTGTGACCTTTCACTAAAGCACCTTCTTTTGTCTCAGTTCTGACGTCTGGGCTCAGAGGAAATGGCTTGACAGGTTTCCAGTTGGCAGCCGCTCAGCAGCCTCGACTGGCCAGGCCTCCTCCACCTCCAATGGAAAACCGCTCCGATTTTCTCTCAGTCACCAGCTACTCAGGCAAAAAAGGGGCAGCCGTTGGCGACATGGTCGCAATTCCAAACATGTGTCCCCCGGAGCCACCCCCTTCCCTTTTCCATTCCCAGAGGGTACCATGCTGCCTCCCTCGGCCCATTTCCTTCCTCCTTTCTCCCACAAGAGGGGCAGCCTGAGCTGGAGACCTTCCATAATGCATCCCAGAAGAAAACATCTCAGGCGCACGTGGGGAGCAGGAGGGACAGGGAGATCCCCAGGCTGAACACCCCATACCCACCGCCTCACCCCACGGGGGGCTCCTGGGGCTGCCCGGCTGGCCCTGCATGTGCAACAGGAGGCACTCCAGAGGACCTGCTACAGCATCCGGTATGCGGGCTTCTCTCCCGCAACCTTATGGTGTACCCCACGAATCTGGGCTCCATTTCTGCACATCAAGGGACAGCCCGGAGCAGAGCCCTCGACTTCTGCCTAGCTGCCTTGAAGTGGAATGAAGTCTGACTATGTGAGCATGGGCAGGCCATTTCCTGGCAGTGTGGATGCCCACCTGGCAATGTCTGCTGTTGAAGGTGTTTTCCACTGAATTTTCCGCTGGATTCTTCTATGGACATTCTTTCCATCATTGTCACGATAAATGTTAGCACCGCATTCTGACCTTTGTTCTGACCTTTTCCATGCGTGACGAAAGCAAGCACTTTGCTCACTTCTCCTCAGTGTTCTCTTCCTCACAGCAACAACCCTGCAAAGTAGGATAGGCCAAGGGTGAATGACCGGCCAGAAGTCATGCAGTGAGCTTCAGGGATGAGCGGGGATTTGGACCTTGATCTCTGAGTCCCCATTACACTTCTTGCACATTTGATCCCGTGCAGAGATGCACAAAAACCTCCCCTACTGCATCTTGTCCAGCAAGAACAGTTCCAGTTCTGCTTTCAGACATGCCTCTCCTCAACCTTGAGAGCAGAAGAAGAAGCGGACGGCAGAGGGTGAGGTGGCTGGATGGAGCCACTGATGCAGTGGGCATGAGCTTAGGTGAACCCTGAGGGAAGTTGGACGACAGGAAGTCCTGGATCAATTTTTTCCATGGGGTCGTGATGGATTAGATGTGACGTTGCAACTAACAACAACAACCACATCCACAACCTGGCTTCCTCTACTGCATAGACGAGCAGGAAACAGGCTGTCCCAGGACACACACAGGAAGGGGATCTGGATGCCAGGAAAGGGCAGTGGGCACAGCTGGAAGGAAGGAGAAGCTTTTTCCAAGGGAAATAGGAGGGAAAGGAAGAGTAGAGATGGGAATACCCTCCCGCAGAGTCCCTGAGAGGCAGCTGGGATGGGACGGATGGAACGGTTCCTCCATCGGGGTGACTCCCTTTCACTGCCCTTCTTGGCCATCCCTGCAGGAGCAGCGTTCTGGCAAAATCTCAGCCTGTCCCATCCCGGAAACGGAAGCCGGGCATCGAGGGAAAATCCATCAGGACTGTGACGATGGTGTCGCACTTAAAGGTACAGGGGGCATAATTTGGACTTCCAGGGAGCAAGCTGAGCACACTAGGAATTAGAAGGGAGAATGCGAGGAAGTGGCTTTACAGGGCCCAGCTGCCTCACTGCAGAAGCAACACATGTGGGGGGGGGATAGCAAACAGGGGATGAAGAAGGTCACATGTTGAAGGCCAGCTGCAAAGCACATGAAGGAAAGATCCCTTGGTCCTGCTTGCTTCACATGGGTGGCATACGGACATTCTCAGAGCGTACCTCTCTTGCACATGGGAGTGAGGAAGGTTGTCAGGAAGCCGCAGAGCTGCTCCAGCCATGAGGCCATATAATTATGGAAATCATCATGCACTGCTGCTCTTCTTGCTAAACCTAATGGGCCCCCCTCCCCCAGGACCACCCTGAACCCCCGAGGCCCCCCTGAAATGGTAGAGGAGTGTCTGGCATCCAGGCACAAAGGGGAGGGTGCCTCCTTCCCTGCTGTCCTGCTCAGGGATCAGGAGAGGCTGGGGCTGCAGAAGAGTCTGCCGTGCAGGCATTTATTCGATCTTGCTTCGGCTGGAGCCTTGCCTGGACGGGCTCCTTTTCCATTTAGGAGGAAATTCCCCCAACTGCTCCTCTACTGGTCTGAAAGGGGCAGGATGGAGGCCGTGCTAAGCACTGTCAGAGTGGCCCTCTTCGTCCTGCTGCTGCTGCTACCAGAGGCCTCCTGTGCGAGGCTGGAGGCCAAATGCCCCTGGAGCTGGCACAGGGCGGAGCTGCAGCCACACAATTATTTCTGGCCGGGAGACTTCGTCTTCAGTGCCAGTGTCTCTGGAAGACAAGGCGCTTTTCGACCGCACACTTTCAATCAACCTGCCTCTAATGAAAAGATTGTGTAAGTCACTGGCCTGCTGGACCTCATACTGCTAAGCGCCATGGGCAGCGGCGCAGCACCCCTAGTGGTAGCAAACAAAGCTAGGGTGATTTCTTCTAGCTGGCGGCTTCCTCAGGAGGACGCAGCCAATGAACTCACAGGCAGCAAGGCCAACAGGGCAATGGAGGGCAACGGGCCCAAGCACATGCCCCACCTTCCTTGCTTCTTCACCCTTCTGCCTTGCCATCCCCATCACTGGGAATGACTGCCTTCCTGGGTTCCTGCCTGGGATGGGCTCCTTGGCTGCAGGTGTCTTGTCTTGGGGGAAGGACGTGGAGTAAAATGGGAAAGAGGCCACGTGAATCCCACCTGTGTTCCTGCGGTAATCGGCAGTAGCGCTCTGGCTTTGGGCTGGGACCAGGCTGAGCATGTGGAAGCCTGTCAAACAGGATGCAACCTGAAAAGGCACCGGAAGGATGCATGAGCAAGGATGGCAGTGTGAAACTTTCTATTCATTTTTTGCGTTCCAGAATTTCATTGACAGTTTACTGGAAGTACCTCTCCTTCCTATTTGCCATCCAGGAGGTCAACCAGAATCCCAGCCTTTTGCCCAGTATCACCTGGGCTACAGCATCTATGACAGCCTTCACGATGCTAGACTGACGTCCAACGCATCCATAGACCTGCTCTCGACCGCTCAGGCCCACGTTCCCAACTACAAGTGTGGCAGGCGAGATCACCTGCTGGCTGTCCTTGAAGAATCTGACTCGGACAACTCCAGGCAGCTTTCCAACATGCTGGGCATCTTCAAAATCCCACAGGTGGGAAGCTTGGGAGAAGTGATATGAGTGAGGATGCACAGGAGGGGAAAGATTCTCAAATCATTGGCAAGCATGGTCTCCATCCCAGGACAGCAGATC
>NW_025335498.1:12311-19648 GCF_004798865.1 Varanus komodoensis | reverse complement strand
AACTCTATAGTGAGTCCACCTCCACTCGAGACCAGCTGCCACGGCCAGCATGTGCAGGGCTTCTATATGTTCAGCATTTTGCAGGGATTAGATGGAGAGAGGACATCAATATTATTACTTTTGGACATTGTTATTTAAGCTACACTTCTCGACTCAAAACAAGGTGATCTTGCTGATCATATATAAAATGATCTTCTATATATCCTGACATCCTGGCAGAGGCTTCTCTCTTCCACTTTCTTATGTCTCTCTGAAAGAACCCTGAATGCTTGAGCCTTGCAGTTCAGTCTTCAGGAAAAAATTGTTTTCTTAATTTGAACGAGAGACAGAGCAAATAATTCTGCACTTCAGGGTCAAGCATCTCATGTGCATCCAGCACACGTTTGTTCAAATGTAGGATAGACCCTCACAAGACAGGCATGTCCTGAGCGGAGCCAGTTGGAGCCGGGGGTCAGTCTAGATGGCCCAGGAGACACCTGCTGACCCGCACTGTTTCACTTTTTCTCTGTTTTCTTTTCTTTCCCATCATCGAATGCTGAAGGGCAATAGAGACTCTGAGAGCCCAGGAAGGTGTCCATGGGATCTTTGCTTCACTAACCCGAAAAAACCTTTCCTCTCCCATTTAAATGATGAGTATTGGGACACGTATAACAGGATGGAAGAACTGGGAATTCTCAACACTTCAGGCCACTCCTGCCCTCCTTCTCTCAGTGTTTTAAACTTAGAATGCTAAAAAACTTCATTTTTCAGAAAATAAAAAGTTTTGCCAGAAAAGAAAAAGCATTTTTTCCTGTCAATCCATTTTTCATGCAGATAAAGGGTAAATATTTTATGATAAACACTGTATTATTAAGAAAATTATCAATATTGTTTTCTTTAGAATCATGTTTTATGCAGATAAAGTTTCAGTGGTTTGGCCCATAGGATTTGGAATTTTTAACTGGTACTGAAATGAAGCAATCCATCAGCGTCTCTCTTTCTTTCTCTTGCAGGTCACTTATGCTTTCACCTCTCAGGTCAGGGGAGAAAAACGCCAGTCCCCTTCCTTGTACAGGATGCTCCCAGAAGAAGGCCTCCAGTACCCAGGGATTGTCAGGCTGCTGCTGCACTTCTGGTGGACGATGGTGGGGCTCTTCTCCCTGGACACTGAGAATGGAGACAAGTTCATGAGGACCCTGAAACCGGAGCTCCTCAGGAATGGCATTTGTGTGGTTTCTTCACGCAGCTTCTCACAAATGAAATCGGGTTATGCACAAGCCTGGTGGCAGTCATGGAAAATTGTGGTAGAAATCAATGTCTCCATTTATTTTGAAGTGTTGCTTTTCTTTTTCTATGGAATGGAAATTGTTGAAAAACGTATTCAAAAGTTCATGCAACCTGTTAATGGAAAAGTCTGGATCACCACAACTATGTGCGACTTTACCTTGGCTTTAGCTTCTGCACAAGGTGCAACAGTATTGCAGCACGTGTATGCATATTTTTCCTTCCTTCCCCAAAAAAGTAAAAGGGCCAACTTTGATGGTTTTCAGAATTTGTATGCAAGAATGGGTGCATTTGTGAAGAAAGCTTTCAAGTGTTCGTATTCAAACCATGCTTTGTCAGTGAAAGAGTGGCTGAGATGCAGAGAGGAGGTGGAACCGGAGGGCCTTCCCCTGGTGGATAAGGAGCGAACCCTCTCTGTGGACAGCTTCTTCTCTTACAGCACCGTCCAGGCCATGGCCCGTGCTGTGGATGCGGCTCTTTCCTCCAGATCCAGGAGGAAGAACAAGGAGCGTGGAGGCAGGCGAGAGGGACACCAGATTCCTCCATGGCAGGTATTCTCTCAAATCAACATGTTCTTAGTTGTTACACTTACAATGTAAGAATGGAGCTGAAAGTTTCCTAATGAAGGGACAGGGGAACACTCTCTGTTCTGGTCCCTCTTTGGGTTCCCTCTCCTGGCTTCCTAGGACTGAGTCCTGCTGCGTCAGGCCGGTGGAGTTGCTTCGAGTCACACTGAGGCAATGTCTGTGCATACAAGTCTGTATAAGGACAGCACGGGTCCTTGCTCACATTCCTTGACCTGGGAATAATAGGGCTTGCTGCCTTGACGGGTTTCAGAATACAAGGCAATCCGCAAGTGACCTGGAATGCCAGCTGAAAAGTCTGCCCTTCATTGCATGTGCATTCCTCACCCCAGGATACATGCAGCTTCCTAGCTGGGAGGGGCAGTTAATGGTGCTCCAGATGGTCAGGGTGACCTATGCCAGCAAGCACGGTCCAAGCGAGTGAGCTGACATGGAGAGCTAGTTGGAGGGTGGCAGTGCAGGGGGAGTGGAAGGGGAGATTGGGGCAGAGGATCAGGGACTACACTGATCACCTTCAGGTAGGAGAGAAGAAAGGCCAGAATGTCACAATCTGGAGGGAAAGGTAGAATCCAGAGTCAGGGAATATGGACCTTGAGCCTTTCCACCTGGTAGTGGCCTGCAACCTCCATGCCATGCCCGGTGCTCTGCCGAAGGTGAGAGAGGCAGCCATGTGCAGCAAGGGCAGGCTGGCGGCCATCTTGGAGGCAACCCGAGAGCACTGGAGCAGGGAGTGGGCACCACAAGGCAAGGGTAATTCTGAGGTCGGGGAGCACAGTGGCAAAGGGATGTGTAGTGCAGGAGATGGGGAAAATCACATATCATGGATGACTTGACTGGGGAAGTGCAGGCGATGCGGATGAGACCTGCAGATCCCACCTGTTCCTCATAGTGCCACCGTTGACAGACAATAAATGCACAAGAGCTCAGTAGGGGAAAAAGGAAAGCCTCCAGAGGAGGACAGGAAGGGTGATGCGTGGCCTGAAACTCAGGCACACGAGGAGAGACAGGGTCAACTGAGCGTAATCAGCCAAGAAATGAAAGGACTGATGGGGAATCACAGCACTCTTCCTTCACTGGGTGGGTCATCACACGGCAAAGCCACTGCCTCTGATGGATCCTTCAGGACCGCATGATGGGAATTAAGGGTTCAAGTGATGAGAAGCTCTTCTTGACCCCTTCCAAACCTCCTGTGGTGGTATTCCTGGGAAACTCCTCAGGAAGCAATCCTTTTGAGCAGAATAAAAAGCTCTCCCATGTCACCTTCTAAAGCTCTGGAGCAGAAACGTCCATTTGCTGCTCATGAGGATGCCTGAAATATTGCCTTCAGAGGAGCTGCCCTTGCTTTTCCTTCAGTGACAATGCTTCTAGGAATGCCTCCTAGAGTCCAAAGTACAAGATGGGTATCCAGAAATGAAATCAGTGCTTTCAGTATAGTCAGAGTGACACCGAGCCACATGAAACTGGGACCAGCTCTTAGCAAAACCTGGGTGATATGAGATGTGTCTTCTCAAATAAAGCTTCTTTCTGTGTTACTCCAGCTCCACCCTTTCCTGAGAGACCCCAAGTTTCACAACCATTCCATCAATGGGGTGTATGTGGATGAGAACGGAGAGTTGGCAGCTAACCTGGACCTCATGAATTGGCTGTGGTTTCCCAACTGGACTGCTGTAAATGTGAAAGTTGGCAGTCTGGAAAGACAAGGCTTGCCTATCCCCAAATTCACCATTCACCGAGATCCCATTGTGTGGCCTCGATGGCAAGATCAGGTGAAGAAAACCATCCCTGTCATTCCAGTGTTTTCATTTCCCTTCCCTTTGCTAACATTCTGGGTAATCCGATGTTCAGGCATTTAAGGCATTAATACAGAGCATGAGATGTAAAAGGGGACATTCCTTTGGAGGGATGTCCAGGTGCTCCAGCTTCATGGGCTGGGGTTCAGTAGTGGAAAATGCTGAGATCCCGGACCTCCTCTCCAACCTGTCCAGCTCTGTCTCCCCATCTGCAGAATCAGCACCCAAGTCTCCTGCCTTGACGCTGCTTCCCTCTCGCTCAGCCCCTTCCCCAGGCCAGGTGCGTGGAGAGCTGCTGCCCTGGATTCTTCAAGGTGGCTCGGGAAGGAGAGCCCGTGTGCTGCTATGACTGTGCTCCGTGTGCGGAAGGGACCATCTCTGCTCTGGAAGGTGGGTGAGTGCAGAGGGAGAGGCAGTGCCCCGACCCTGTGATGACCCTGCATTGCTCCTTGTCTTTTCCATCTCTCCAGAAATCTCCCTCCCTTCTCCTCGGTGGAGCTCCATAGTGGACCTCCATAGTGCCCCTCATGAAGTCTTGACATGTGAGGCCAAACATATTGTGCATTCATTCCACCGCTCTTACACAGAAACCTACTCCCCTGTTTTGCAGCTCCCCGAGGGAGACCTGGGTGGCTTGCAGGAGAGAAACATTCTTTGGCTTTAGGAGGATCTGCGGCCTCGTCAGGAGAACAGACTGAGGATTTCTCCTCTTGTTTTCACTGTGGTCAAGGAGGATGCCAGGAATGGTTGACGGGCCCATAGGATTATGTTAGGAATAGTTTCTGTGTTCTTTCGGGGATGGAGCCAAGCCGGCTGTAGTAAGCGGAGCCGGCTGGACCCAGGGGCAGACTAGATGGCCCAGGACAACCCTTTTCACTCACTTTGTTTCAATGTTTCTACATGGAGGATGAACATATTCATGGGAATGTTGTGAGGGAGGACATGTGGTTCCGAGACTCAGCTGCGCATGGTGGGCTACAGCATAGCATGACATGGATTGGGAATGGTGTGCTTTCATGGAAATCTAAACACCTGGATGGGTTCCATTTACGTTCTATGTCTTTCTAAAGTTAAAAAACAAGGTATCAACCATATTCAAATGAATGTGCTTTCATTTGTGCTGAACCTGGAATACCATATCATAAGTATTCCTCCATATCTTTATTCATTTCCCTTCAATCCAGCAATATTCCTTAAAGAAACTCCAGATGGTTTCTCTAATTCTCCTCCATCGCTCAGTGCCGTCCTCAAAAGAACCCTGGGAGGTAGGCTGGGCTGAGAGCTCAGTGTGGCTCACAGGGACCCATTGATCAGCAGCTGATTCCAAATGAGCATCAGGACCACTTTTCCAAACTAGCTTTGCTCCCAGTCAGGAAAGTGCTGCCAGGTGCGGAATTTCATGGCTGTGGAGGAGCTGATGCAGCTGCTCAGTGGGGAGCGGCATAGAGGACAGATCAGGCTGCTGCTACTGCCCCCATGCAAGTGTCTAATGTTTGTCCTTCTCCAGCCACCCCTCACCTGGGCGAGTGAAAGGGGTGGTTGAGCAACCGATGGGACTCCATTCCTCAGTCTGCCCTGAATGTCCCTCCGCTCAGCTCATGGAGGTGTGACTGTCTCCACTGAGCAGAGCAGAGAAGGAAGGGCTGTCGGCGCTGACAAAGTGCCTTGTTGGAGAGCTTGTGGCAGAAGATTGGCTGGACGGGGATGGGGAGGCATTGAAGGAATTCCCAAGGTACACAGCTGGAATCATAGAAACTGTTTCAGGAATGAATCCCATGTGGCTTCCATGCTCTTGTGGTGGGTTCATACCCAGTGTCAGGCTCAAACAATTTTGAGGAACTGGGGTTCAGGCTGGATGTGTCCTGGGCAAGAGAGCAGCACCCCTTTCCGTTTCTTCCCTGACTCTCGGTGGGAGGCTTAAGCATTGGAGTTAGGGCTGGGATTAGTAATATGGCTGGGGAATCCCAGCAGAGAGGTGCAACCGTGCATCAAAACACTTCACTCAGGCACGAGCGCAGCAACCTTGCCAGAATAAGGCTGATTGCGTGGCCTGATCTATGAATGCTTTTTGGGGGCTGTCTTCATCTGCTTGACCTTGCACAGCAGGTGCAGCTTCTCCTTGCCCTGAGCACGCTTGCAAGAGCAAATCTGCAGCTGCAGGATGCAGGGAAAGGGCTGTGTGCGATGGACAACCATGATGGGCAACTCAGCAGTCTGAGAGGGACCATGCAAAATGGTTCACACTCTGCAGGGGAACGATTTCAACCATTCCTAATCTTCTCCCACTGAAGTCGGAGCACCAATGGTGGAAAATGCTGCTCTCCATGTGGGTTTGTGGAGGGGCAGTGGATGGTCCAGGGATCTGCCCACCAGACTGCACAGCCTTTCATGCCTTCCAGCCATCGACGTGTCTCCTCCGCTTCATCCTGGTATGTTCACCCCGTGCAAGGGATGGAGTCCTGCCATGGTCCGACAGGTTCCAGTGAATGAATTGATTCATGATTGCAAGGAAAAATATATTGCCACACACTCCTGTTCACTTACTGATGTGCCTTCCATGCTGTGGGCTGCCTTGACAGTGGATCTGAGGAAATTTGCTGAATTTAGCGAATGAAAGGTGCCAGCAAGACGCGCTTGGCAGGAAAACACTATATGATGCCTCTCAAACGAGAGACATTCCCCTTCCAGTACTTCCACAGTTAATAAAAATATTAGCAATAAGAAAAACAACAGTAATACATAAAAAGTAAAGTGTAGAGATGGGAACAGGAGTCAACGTGCTGTTTCTCATACTTTCTTCAGATGCAGAGCATTGCCTGAGGTGTCCGGAATATCAGCATCCAAACGAGCCCCGGGTTCAGTGCATCCCCAAGGTTATCACCTTCCTCTCCTATGAAGAATATTTGGGGTTCTTCCTCACTGGCATGGACCTACTCTTCACATTTGCCACAGGAGGCATACTGGGGATCTTCAGAAAATTCCAAGAGACTCCAGTAGTCAAGGCCAACAACCAAGACCTCTCCTACATCCTGCTTGTCTCCCTCCTGCTTTGCTTTTTGTGCTCTTTCCTCTTCATTGGCCAGCCAAGAAGCATCACCTGCCTCCTGCGACAAGCAGCCTTCAGCATCATCTTCTCAGTGGCCATCTCTTCCCTCCTGGCCAAAACCGTCACTGTGGTGCTGGCCTTCCTGGCCACCAAGCCAGGCAACAGGGCAAGGAACTGGTTGGGGAGGACTTTGGCCAACTCCATTGTCATCTGCTGCTCCAGTGTCCAGGTGGTCCTCTCCACCATCTGGCTGGGGACTGCTCCCCCATTCCCTGACTCTGACATGCACTCCCAGGCGGGGCAGATCGTTCTGCAGTGTAACGAAGGCTCTGTGGCCATGTTCTACGCTGCCCTCGGCTACATGGGCTTCCTGGCTGCCTTCTGCTTCTCGGTGGCCTTCCTGGCCAGGAAGCTGCCCGGGGCCTTCAACGAGGCCAAGCTGATCACCTTCAGCATGCTGCTCTTCTGCAGCGTCTGGGTGTCCTTCGTGCCCACCTACCTGAGCACCAGGGGCAAGTACATGGTGGCCGTCCAGGTCTTCTCCATCTTGGCTGCCAGTGCTGGGCTGCTGGGCTGCATCTTCCTGCCCAAGTGCTACATCATTCTATGGAGGCCTGACCTGAATTCCAAGGAGCATCTCATGATGAAAAGCAA